>NW_005054402.1:1077273-1094223 GCF_000277835.1 Geospiza fortis | reverse complement strand
ACTCCATGTTCTTAGAAGGCTGATATGATATGATATGATATGATATGATATGATATGATATGATATGATATGATATTATATATTATTATATATTATATTATTATATTTTATATATTTATTACACCTATATTCTATTCTATTCTATTCTATTCTATATTATTCCATACTATATTACATTACATCTAAACTGAATCTGCCAAGCACTCAACTCTGCACACCCTGCACAGAATCTCATGACTGTCCCCCGACAATCCCGACACACACACACACTTGGCCCTGATAGGCCAAGGAAAAAAAAAACACTATCACTCTGGGTGAACAATCTCCATGTTGCATTCTGCTTTTGCACAGACACAGGTGCAGCAAATGAGATAAGAATCGTTTTTCCTTTCTCTGAGTCTCGGAGAATGTGAAACCCAGAAATATTCTGGGGAAAAGCTGTGCCTTGCTTCTCTCTGTGAAGAGAAGTGTGGTGACAACAAAATCTTAAGCCAGACTCTCCTCAGTTTTGGGACAAGGACAGCAACACACTTGGTAAGAAAACCACAGAAGGCAGGAGGGAAGCACTGAGCCTGAGCAAGGTGCTCCCTGTCAGCAGTGTGAGCACTCTCTGTGCACCACAGACCCTAGGGAGCAGCCCCAAAACCAAACTGAAAACAAAAAGGTGGCATGTGAATAGGAGTGACTAGCTCTACTGATTGCTCAGCTGTATTTCTTTTCTGTGCTTATGAATTTAATGCAGCTGTGAAACTGGACAGATTATTTAATTGCTGCCTATCAACCTCTGCCTTCTATTGAAAAGGTAAAATCCTGCAGTGTAATGTAAAATGTGTCTCTTCAATTTGTGTATTAGTCATTAGATGCACTTGTAGTCTGTTACAGCCAGTTCAGACTGGATATTTGAGCAGTAAAACATATCTTTATGGAGCTTCTTGAAATTTATGAAATTTATGAAATTGAAAGCACACTCTGCCTACCAGTGTGCTCCTCCAGAATGCCAGGCTGCTCCATTATCACAAACTGTAAGGCACAATATGCACCGGTCCCACTTGCTCACATTTCACATGATCTGCCCAAAGTTGCCCCTTTTCACCTGCTCCTTGACTGAGAGGCCTCTCTGCAAAAGCCTGGCACGAGGAACTCCTTCCCTCTCCCTGGGAGCAGGAGAACCAGCACACACAAAGGACCTCCCACACTGCCCATCCTTCCTTAACTCCAAACCCATCCTTGCTCCACCTGTGGGATTGAGACTTCAGGATCTAAAATGTGTGAAGCGCAGAGGCAGAAAGGAACCACCACCATGGGGTTTTAATTTTTCCTTGTCTGGAGGGTGTGGAAAGGGCACAGGTAGGCAGAAGAGCCCTAGACCCCATGAGCAGCTTGTCTTTAGTGCTGCTCACAGCCCAGAAACACTGATGGGGGTTTAACAAGGTTTTAAAAGACTCCACATGTCCTGGATTCCCAGCTGTGCGACGGAAGCGCCCTCCCTTGCAAGGACAAGGCTTTCAGATGCTGTGGGGCTGGAGCCCACACAGCCACCAGATGTAGGTGGGTTTGTCCTGCTGCCTGCCTCCCTTCTGGCTGGGGAGGGTTTATCACACAGCATAGATCCAGAGGATTGTCACAATCTGCCAAGGGCACAAAGGAATTCTGCAGGCTCAACAAACCCATCTTGTCGACGTGGGGAAATGGGTGAAGTGAGGGATAATGGAGTTATTCCAATGCCATTTCATAAAATGCTCCCTGGATAATTATCCCTGAATTAGTCAGGTTTTTTAAACAGGGGCCTTGCACAGGGTCTTGAGCTAGTGATAGCAGTGAAGTTGTTGGACAGGCAAGCAAAGACTGGAAGTTTCTCCTGAGCTGATCCCTCACCCCTTCCTGCTCCTGTGAAAAAAGCTGGAGTGGAACAGCATTCCCTGGATTGTCCCTCCAGCTCTGGAACACAAGCCTGAACCAGTCTCTCTCAAACTTGAGCTGGAAGGGGACAAATTATCTTTTCAAGTTATACAGAAGCCTTCCATGGCTGATTGATATTCTTTGGCATATGACAGATAAACAAACCAGGGAATGAACAATCAGGAGGTGGCCTGATGCTCCAACCACCAGAAAGAGAAGTGCAGGAGAAAAGGAGTTTCAGAGCTGTCCTGCTCCTGGCTTTTCTGCACTTTAGGGGAGGAGCTTTTAGCTCAGAATATGTTTAGTCTTATTTTAATTTTAACCAGAAGTATACAACTGGACAGGCTTAACTCTGGCAAGCAGAGCTACCATGCCCTCATTCCTCTTCAGCTGCATTTTCCTTGGCCAAAATCGTTTGCAGTGTGGTTCTCTGCAGTAGCAAAGAACACTCATCTTTACACACAGCCCCCTTAATCAGTGGGCATCACATGAGGCACATTAAAGAAACTGGGTGGTAAACACTGCCAGAAGATTCCTGAAAAGCTGGAGCTAAAGGTGTCATCCTGGGGAGGGACAGAGTTGATTGTGTCACCTCGGCTGGGTCCTCATGGCAAAAGATCACATCCCTCAAAGGTATGTCCTGCTGCCCAAATCAACAGAATTACATCTAATGACTTCTAGGAGGGAGCAAATTTCACCTCAGCCATATTTCCCCTCTCCAAAGCTGCTTCCATGCCCCAGGATTCATGGGGAAACTGCACAGTTTGGGCTGTCCTGCAGTGAGAGGTCACAAGATTGCTGGGATGTAATCAAAGACAGTGGAAGAAATTCAAGCAGGGAGATAATGTGTGTGGTACACGCTGACAAACGTGCCCTGGTATGTCCCTGAGTGTGAAGAAGTCTGAGCTGAAGTATTTTGTTCACTCAGGGGAAATACTGTCTGGGCTGAGAAGGCAAGGCTCCCACTTATATCAGCACACCACAGATTTTATCTCACAGATTAAGGAAAAAAAAATAGGTCAAAGGAGTAGAATATGGTGTTTATTTTCACCTTTATCTCCTTGCACCTTCTCCTTTTTGCTTTCCTTGCACAGCCCTGCCTTTTAGTACTGCAAATTCTTCCACTGCCCATCCATAAGCTCCGTGCAAGGAAACTCCCATCCGGAGGCTGCTTTCCTGCAGCACCAATGGTGCTCAGTTACTTGTGGGCACTCTTTACCTGGCATGTCCCTGCAGGCATCCAAGATCCATATAAAACATGGACAATTCTGACATTCCACATACCTGTGGCTGTCCAGGCAGTAAGAAGGTAAGAACACAGCTTTTTCCCCCACTTTTAAGAATATACTCATTGGTTGCCTGTAAGAATTCCAGGCAAAAACCTCTTGCAGCTTTACTCTTCTCCAGAAATGTGGATTTATAAGAAATCAGTGCTCCCCACTACAGCTGTTCCCCCCACAGGAAAAGACAGGCATGTGCCAGGCTTCAGTAAAACTTACTGATGCATAAAGTCTGCCCCTCTTGTTCATGGCCAGGTATCTGCCAGAGAACAGGCCCTTGATGGCAACGATTCCAACATCCACAGCAGTGATCTCCAGAATACCTCGAAACAGAATTAAGAGGTGTGTTATTGCTCAGCTGTAACTTTTTGAGATACATTTGCATGGCTGCTTACCTGAGGAGTGTGATCTCACAGCTACCACTTGCTCACACAAGAATCAGGGCAATCATGTGAATGAAATTATTATTATTATTATTATTTGAAACAATAAAAAGCAAGGACGATGTGGGAACTGTTTGAGACAAGGTGGACAAGAAACCCCAAGATGTCTGATTGAGATTGAACTCCTTCAAAAATGAAAAAGGTCTGACACTGAACTAGAGCTTCACTTAATCCTATATGTGCATAAAAAACTTTAAAACATTTTTAATGCTTAGGAACACGAGAGCTCTTGACTTATTGAAGCCAATCGCAAAGCTGCCCATTTCAGGACAAAGCCCTTGCTGAGGTCTCCAGGGGGTGAACCAGAGCAAGGCTGCTGCATTTTAGAGCCATGAACATAATCATGAAAGGGACTTGAGATTTAGGAAGTCAGTGCTGCCCTCCACACAAGGACTGTGTGACTGTCTGAGACAAATTAAAAGGGAGAGCATTTTCAGGCCATCCAAGACGGGTCCTGCAACACCAGAAGTGTCACAGGCCAGGCTGGTGCAACACCTGCCCAAATGTCCAGCCAGAGGTGCCAGGACACACATGGAGGCCCAGATGACTCAGAGGATGCCGGTGTATGAGCATGGCTCTCCATCAGGCTCGCTCAAACCCTGCTCTCAGCTCTCCAGCCACATCCTGACGGCTCTGTACTTTCCACGAGTGCTTGAAAGCGAGAGGTGACCCTGGCACCCAAACCCCCTGCTGCCTTTGGGAAAGCCTGAAGGCAGAGCGGGATTCAAAGTTCCCTGTGCAGAGCTGGATTGCTGGGAGCTCTGGGAGAGCTGGGCTGGGTTTGGCACAGCTGGTTTGAATCAGGCACCGGTTGGCTGCTGAAGGATGCCTCCTCCGGGCTGTGACAGCGAGGGGGGACTTCTCTAGGAAATAGTGGTTTTCCCTTATGGACTTCCGACGCATCCCTGAGGTCTCCCTATCTCTGTGTGCCATCGCCAGGCAGGATTTACGCATCCTGGGGTGGTGGGGCCCAGGCCGAGGTGCGGGGGCGCCGGGGGCTCCCCCTGTGCTGAGCCCCGCTCTCCTCCCTCCTGCCGCCCCCGCACGAACCCCCTCACTCCCGACAGATCCGCTTTCATCCTAATTACTGCCGCTGCCCGGCACATGTCACAGGGACAGATGTGATTTAGCCTCCCGCGGGAGCCAGGCTGGGACGGGACGGGGACCCACGGGCCGCTCCAGAGGGCTCCGGGATGGGCCCCGGGAGATGCCGGGCTCAGGCAGGGCTGGGGCAGGGCAGCGTCGCAGTCCCCGTCGGGGAAACTCGGGCTTTGGGGGTCTCCTCCTGCACCAGTTGTTACTGCAGTGTCTAAACACAGAGAAACATCTGTTCTGTAGAGAAACACACTTTGTTTCAACATCAGGTTCTTTGGAAACATTTGTGTAATCAACAAAACTACAAACATTTAAATCTGTAACCCACTGTACACTACAGAGACTTCATGGAAATCATGAAAAGCTGAAACCCCACCTGAAATGAGCTGTCACTGCAGTCAGCAGGGCCATCCTGACCTAAACCAGGTGAGTGTCTGACCCTAAAGCCTTTGAAACATGCGATGGTGTCTGTATGTGGGAGCTGTGCAGCACTGAGAACTTCTTTCTTATGATTTTTTAAATGATTCTTTCTTATGATTTTTTTAAAGGCGTCTTTTGACAGAAACAGTATTGCAAAAAGGAATTAAAAAGTACAGCATGATATACCTAAGGAAAATCTTACACTGAGTCTATAAAATATTTCTGTATCTTCTGCGATCTTTGGATGCATATTTACTTATAGGGCAATTTCCAGACCACTGCTGTTCTGATGGAAAGTGGATTTTGTTTTTATAAAGCCATCGGTGGTTTTATTTCAGAAAATGAAACTTCATGTGTATCATTGGTGTTTTGATCACCAGATAATTTTTGTGACACAGTGGAAAGTCTGAGACTTAAAAAAAAAAAATTACAAAGAGGAACGGATGATAAAATTCTTGAAAAAAAAAAAGAACTTTACATAAGACAGAAAATATAAAACCCCACAGCAGTATCTTATATAAACCAGCAGTAAGAAATCGTGAGACAGAGAGGCAAGGAGGGAGAGAGAGAGGGAGGGAGGGAGGGAAGGAAGGAGGGAGGGAGGGAGCCGCTGAATTTCGGCAGGAGACTGCGGGGAAAATAGTTGATCGACGGAGCATAGAAATAAAAGGAGCTTCCTGCAACAATAGCCTGATCTGCGACCAATTGATACAGAGCAGAGGAGGCAAAAGGTATCAGTCTCGTGTGAACTCCCAGAGTGCAGCGTGGATAAAATTACACAGCATCTCCCTCTCTCTCTCTCACACACACACCGCACACCCCCGCACGGGGGCCGCCCGCCCCGCGGACCCTCCGCCGAGCCGAGGATGGGGATGGATGGGGGGGGATGATGCTCCATCCTCGGGAGGAGGCTTTGGGGAGTGTTAAAGGAAGAGGAGTGAGGGAGGGGGCGCGGGTCCCGACTCCCCGGGAGGCACTGGGGCAGAAAACCCCCCGGGCTCGCACTCGGGGTTCGCTCTGCGTGTGCGGGTCCCCTGCTCTGCCCCCGGTGAGCAGCACAAACAGCCATTCCTAAATCATTCAGCTCACGCTTAGGACTATTAGGCGTTGTTTAGATAGAGCTTTCACGATTTAATCATTCCCAAATTAACTTAGGCAAAGTAAGGCAAGCTTTCTGATGTACATCCCCGAGTGCATTTGCAAGAAGTCGTAGCTAATCCTTTTCCTTGACTCCTGGAAAGTCTCATTAGCTGGCGCGGAGCTGCCCTCGCTACCCTGTCGCTTCACACCACTGCCTACGCTTTCAAAAGAGGATGGAGCTACCTATAAATAAATATAAAAGAAGGCAAAAGGTTCAACAGCTCCGTGAATTACGCTGTCCCTGCGTGCTCCTCAAAGGCAGCTCGTTAATTAGATTTGCATCTGAAACAGGCAGTAGGAGTTTTGGGGAAGTGTTTGAGAGATAATTAGTATTAATGTGCTCGAAGGGCACACAAATACACCTTTGAAGTGAGTCACGTCACAATTCGAGCGTTTGACCTTGATCAATATAATCTTTTTTTCCCCGGAACTGGCGAACTTGAAGAGGTCTATAAATTTTTTTAAATACCTTCCTATGTAGAGCAGGGGGATTTTCTTACACGTTAAAGACTTCTTTTAAAAGGGAAGCTTTTACTAGCGGGAAAATAAGGGAAGGGCTACGACCTTTTCCTAAAAGGAATGGCAGGAGGACGAAACTGTCTCGAAAGCTACTCCCCATTTTAAGCTGTGCTTAATATTTAGTAGTTCTTCAAGGCTAAAAGGATTTTCATTATACAGTCGTCTGGAATAAAAGGAAACACACAAAAAAACCCACAAGCGCCCTCTCCGCCATTACCACCCTTCCTCCCCCTTTTCTTCTCCACAAGTTAAGCCCCAGCCTCACAAGGAGAGTTTGATCTGGGGATGATAAATGTTTGTACAATTAATTCTTTATTGCTGTTCTCCTACAATGCCACTGCCAGGCAGTCAAGTGGTTCCCGCGTATCCAGTGGAAGCTAAAAAAGCAGTATATGCATGAAAAAATATGAAAATCTTAAACGTGCAGGACCCCAGTTTTGGAGTGTATGGGATGAGGAGTGTTTCTTGAGGGCCAAATCCTCCAGTCTCTCCAAAAAGAAGAACCTCTGTGGAAAACCTTCCTCTCGGGGATGCTCCGTAAATCGTCTCCTGGGGACTCGTAACCTCTGACGGGCTACGGGACAGCTGAGGCAACAGAAAAATAACTCCTAGCGTGCCACGAGTCTCCTGAAAGATGCTTTCACCGGCACCGCTTGGAGAGAAGATAAAGCGCAATTACTGACAGTAATTACAGCGATCTCTTAAGAGCAAACCTGGGCTCTCCCCCGAGCCTGGTGCATCGCCCTGTGGATGCGCATCTGACATTTTCCGGCTCGGGATTCGCAGGGCATTTTCATTAGCGCTCTGCAAAAAGCCCCACGCCAATCCCGCAAGATCCTCCTCCCGCCCCCCGCCGCAGCAATAAACCCCGAAGACCAGTGGGTGGAAGAGTAACACGCTAATGACTTTTGCTCAAATTGTTTCCATCTTGATCACATTTTCATAATTAGCGCCATCAGCCGCAAATCTTTCCGCCCTGGGCATCTGAGGGAGCCGGGCTTCCCGAGCGATGTGGATTCCGCTTGTTAGGGAGGGGAACGCTCACAGGTCTATCATTAACGGTCCCCTTTTTCAAATGAAACCCACCCGACCCCCACGGAAATATCAAAGGGCCGTAACTACCTCGTCCCACCCGGAGCAGCGCTCCCAAAGTCGTTTCGCTCTGCTCAGACATCTCTACAATAAAACATAAGCCCAACTCTTGTATATTTTAAGTTTGTCTGGTGACCATTTCTGAAACAAAAAGGGTCCCTTTGATGTGGTCTGGTTCTAACAGGGCCTGCGACGTCAGATGTGGTCCACCGAGTCTTTCTGGAAATATTTTTAATTATGCCCCCAGAGCTCCCTGTAGCCCCAAAGTAATAATCAGAGAGTGGTTCGAGTCTGTCACTTCACGTGGAGGGGGAGAAGAGGCTCTAGACCGTATCTAACTAAATCAGAATTACGGCTGATAATGATCTTCTAATTCTCTCGAAGTGTGTGATGTTAAATGGAACGCGGTAGGGATCTGTTATTTTTGGGGGTTGTTTTGGTGGTTTTTTTTTTTTTTTAATGTTTACGTAATACTTAACTAAAAATGGTGTCTCCATAAAGAACTTAGACATCCATATCCGAATATATATACTATATATATAATATATATACATATATATTATATATGTGTATATATACTATATATATAAAATATATATAGTATATATATTCGGATATGGACGTCTAAGTTCTTTATGGAGACACCATTTTTAGTTAAGTATTACGTAAACATTAAAAAAAAAAAAAAGGGACAAAATTTTGAAAGAGCCAACTTTAAGCTGTGATAAACTCCACAAACACCCATCTCGCAGCGATGGGGCTGTGAATCAGGATGTGCTGCTGCTGCTCCTCCGCTCCCAGCGCTGATTTACGACCGGCCCGTTACTCGAAGGAAGTCACAATTTGTAGAGCAATAAATACCGAGGCGGTGGGTGGAGCCCCCAGCAGGAAAAAAAAAGAAAAAAAGGAAAAAAAAAGAAAAATCACCTCTCTCCTTCTCCAATTAAAAATCCATCCCAGCTCAGCTGCGGAGCGTGGGAAGGTCCCAAAGAAAACAGGCGCGGTGCTGCCGAGGTGTTTGTTTGGGATGTGCTAATGGCATCCCCCGAGCGGGGCTCTCCTCTCCTCCCCGCTGCACTCCCCGCACACCTGCTGGCACCGGGAAGAGCCCCTGAAATCCAATTGATTTCATTCGGCTGCATTTTGTTTTCTTTGTGCTGTCCTGGCGGGGTGATTCTGCACCCCGCGAACAATATAATCTTGTTTAAATGACTTTCCAGACCACACAGCATCGCGTTGCCTTGGTCCATAGGGACGGGCAATGCTCTTTATTGTGCTGGGCACTGGTTGCTCCCCAAAAACAGGATGCAGGCAGGGTGGTGGAGGAGGAGAAAAGCTCCCGAGGGGAAATTCACAGCTTCTGAAGTTCAGGTTGCTTTTCCAGGTGGGAAAAATGAGATATAGGTAATTTCCAATGAAAGCATGCAGAAAGAGAGCTCTAGATGAAATGTTAAACACATAAAATATTTTTTCCCTTTATTCACTCATATAAAATGTTTTTCACTTTTATAGTAAATTTTATTGCAGTTTATGAACAAACAATCTGGGGTCTTCAGGATGACACAGCTTATTCTTCACATACTATGTCAGCTCCTGCTACATTGCCCTTCAGACAGTAAATTAGTTTACAAGTTTTGATCTTCTGTATTTTGGTTAAAACATTATATAATTGAGATCTGTTTTTGTTGTTGTTGTTGCCATTATTAATATTTCAAGATGCAAGTGCCTAAATCCCCTACTCCTACTAAATTCCTACCTAAGTTGGTGAGTTTCTCTGTCTGAGGACCAAGGGATTAATCCTTCATTCAAAGTCCATGGAATTCACTAAGAGCCTTTTCTTTAATGCCAGTGAATTTGGATCAGGCCCAATCTTATTACCAAAAAAATTATTTTCTGTCGTGTTCTGATAATCTCTTAATGATTTACTGAATGAAAATATTCAAAACAATGAATGCAGCAACATTAAAGGAGGAAAAACCCCCACTTTTTTACCCTCTGTTGCTTACTCCTTTTCAACACAAGACGCAAAGGAAACCGTAGAAGAAATGTAACAGAGAGAAATGTGCAATGGTGAGGTTTAGATGACTGTCATGTGGCTGGGACAGGTCTGTGGCAGGCTCAAAGCAGGCTACAATGGGGATATTTAGACTCATGCAGAACTGTCAACTACAGCCACAAAAATAACCTAACACAAAGATAAGGGGTAGTCCAGAAGAGGAGAAAGGGAGTGCAAAAACAATAGAAATGTAATTTGGGGGTAACCTGGAGACTATGTTAGCATACCTGCTTCACACCTTTGATATCTCAATCCTCACTTAACAGCCTGAAAAATTTAATAGCCAGGAAAAACTTTACTCCATTTTTTTTGGTAACACAGCACGTGTTTTTGAAATCAAAGAGTTTCTTCTGATTTACACAGGAGCCTGGTGTACCTGGGAGAAATATCTGGCTCATATCCATGATGAAATTGCACTTTGTGCCTGAAGGACCTGCTGCTCAGATAAATCTCCTACTACTGTTAGAATTTATCCCCCCATTGCTTTCACAATCAGAGGCTTGTTAGGATCTCACTCAGCCCTGCAGATCTCTGGGAGTTGGGTTACCCGGAGATAAAAGATCTCTCTCTTTCTCCAAGCTGCGCCTGGATCAACACTTTGCAAAATCAGATGACAGGCACAGGGGTCAGGCCCAGGTCTGTGCATGGGGTGCCCAAGCACCAGGGATAAAACCTGGAAGTGGCTGCCTTAGGGAAATGCCATGGGCAATGCCATGGACAATGCATGGTCCAAATGCATGGACATTTGTCCCTGGGGGAGAGAGCACTGGTGCCAGGAATGACCCACTCCACCATGAAGATCAGCAACTGCTGCATTTAAACTCTTCTGGGAAGACCACTTCAGACCAAGGTTTGCATCAACACCTGGGGTTTTCCCAAAAATCCCACCCATGGTTACGCGCTGTCCTCAGAAGGCCACGATGCAAAGTGTCTTAAATTTCCTCCTGTCTCCAAGGGGCCAAGGAACCAGGAGAAATACAGGCAAGGAAAGGCTGTGTGATTTTAAAGATCTAAAAAAAGCTGATGTAGGGAACAACAGAAACACAAAATTAGTAGCTTAGATGAATTTCAGCAGAATTCCTCTTTTCCCACAGGGGTACAGGTGAGGCATTTGTCCCAGGGGAATGATCCCAGATGTGTTCCTGCACCACACAAACCAGGATGCCACAGAGAAATGGCGAGAGGGGAAGGTGCAGTGCAAAGAGGAGCAAGCTGAAAGGATACTTCCCTTTCGTACTCCCTGCATTTATCTCTCAGAGCTGTGTGGGACACAAAAAGGAGCCATGAATAACCCCTGGGGGTACAAATACATGAGTTTATCTCTGGAGCCCATGTCCCCAAGGCCTCTCTGGTTATCACTGAGTTTCACACAGTGGCCATGACTCTCTATTCCACCTCTGGGGCAGGTGGGAGGCACTCAGGACACACCTGGAGAGGCTTGGGATGGAATCAGTGTTATTCTGCTCCTCTCCAGAAGGTCTGCAGGCATGGAGAATGTGGGATCAGGCTCTGGGGCTTAGCCAAGCCAGCAGGAAAGTGGCCTCCACTTGATATGGACCCTTCCCAAAGTGGGCATTTATTCCCTCAGGGGGATTAAAAATCTCTCTTGCTAGACCTGGAACTCCATAGAGGAAATGTGAAAATGTTTTTCATGAAAATGAAATATGAAAATATGGTTTTTTTCTGCTGAGAAAAAACATATATTGCCTGTCTTCATCTTTTTTTCCTATTTTGTGAAAGCAGAAGTCCTACTACTTAAAAGAACAAGTCAAGCCAGCAAGGAGGAATTCATCTCTCCCGTTCTGCCACTGTTACCCCACGTTAGCAGGTGTGGCCTCAGCTCCTCTGGTGCTCCTCTGCTGCACTTAACACATCTTTTTTCATAGCAGTTCCATTAATTAGGGTACTAATCAACTGATTAATACCATGTTCTAGATATGCTGTACCTAAGACAGTGCATCTAAGAAAGTATGGGGTAGATAAGACAATTGGGGTCTCTTGTTTCAACCCAATTTGGCCTCCTGAGCTGCTAGAACTGAAGGTGTATTTTTCACCTGTAACATAAACAGGGAGTTTCAATAATTGAACAGTGTGTTATCTCAGTGCACTTTCTAATCTGAGACAGTCTTCTACAGTTTCTCCTATCCTCAGAAAAAGTATCATAGAAGTGGTGACCCAAATTAGCAAAAGATCCAATATAAATATAAATATAAATATAAATATAAATATAAATATAAATATAAATATAAATATAAATATAAATATAAATATAAAGTGACTACAAATATAATGTAAATATAAATACAAATATATTGTATAAATATAAAATCTGCTTTCTCTCCTCTAGCTGGGATGACTGGCTGATAAGTAAAGTTGATTTCTTTCAGAGAAAATTAAATCAGAGACTCCCAGGACAGATGAGTTTCATCCCATAGATGTGGCATCTTAGAGAGCTTTACTAAGTCCTTTTTTTTGGCAGGTATGTACAGAGCAGAGTTCTTCCTGTGGCTCACTTAAAAAGAATTGATGCATCTGTCAGAATCCATTCTTTAGTGAGTTACAGGAGGCAGAGTCAGCACTTATTTGTGTTCTTTTGTGTCTTTATGTTTGAGCACTGCTTTCCCCAATGAGTGTTTGTTGCCATGAATCTCTCCTTGGTAATCCAGTCGTTTGGCCTTAATAGACCACCGCAAAAATTAAAAAAATAAAAAAAAAAAAGAAAAAAGGGTCTGTGGAAAATTTCAGGTTTATTTTCTTTACTGAAATCACTTGTCCTCTGATTTTAACACTTAACCACTAAACCCACTGACTGTCTGCACAGACCAGTTGAGGTTCCTATCCCATGAACATCTTTCCCTCCTGCCCCATTCTGATATGTTATTGAATGAAAAAGGGCAAACTGAAATGTGAAGAAGTCAGATCACTCACTTGAAGTCCAGGGCACCATCACCTGTTTGTCTCAGGAGCACCTTGTCCATTCATTTATGAACGATGATCCTGGGGTTGTGGTCCAGCTACATCTGAGTGCAACATTGCTCCTTAAAAACTGATACCTGGATCAGACCTCAATAGTGAATCCTGGACTATTTTTCTGAGATATTTCTTTGGGTAACTTTGGTTCACAGGGCTCCTCTGAGGTAAATCAGTGAAGTTATTGTCAGACAAACATCTGGACTGAAAGAGAACAGCGGGTTTTATAATCACCCAAATTTTCCTGAAGCAGAATGCAAACACTGATAAAGAATTATTTGCTTTTGGATGAAATTTTGAGGTTTCAAATGTATAATTTTTTTTTCAGGTCACTCATTAAAATCTATTCTTTGCCCAGAAAGAAGGACACCCACCTCTGAGCAGACACACAGACACACACACAGGCACACCTGCAGCCCCTACCCGTGTGTAATGCCTGAACTTGCAAACTCTTTGTCATGGAAGTAATCTTTATTCACGTGAGCAGCCCCACAAGACTATTCATGCAATGGAGAATTACTCACATGAGTAAAACTTTTGCAGAATCAGGTCCTGGATCTAACAACAGCATTTTAATTACAGACAATCCCCGAGCAATGTGTACAAAAGAGTTTTTTTCCTGGACAATAACAAAGGTTATTAGCCTGTTCTTTTTTTTCCCCCTTCTGGCTCTTTGGTTTGAAAGGAGGCACCAATAATCCAAACCAAATAAAACTGACCTTTGAACCTTTTTTGCTGTACTTTTTCTCATGCCATGATTTCTTTAGTCTGTTAGTGATCTGAAGGCTGGTTCTGGGCTGCAGCCACTTTCCCAGACAGGACTGCCTTTCGTCCCCTGACAAATCACTGCTGAGCCCCTTTTGTCCTGCACCTCTTTGATCTCACCTGCCTGTCAGGCAGAAAAGAACTCCCGTACAGTCAGAATGCATTGCAAACAAATTGGCAACCATTTCATTCCTGTGCACCATTTTCAGCAGAGATCAAGATAGAGATAGAGAATTTTTAACCCTTTCTTTGACCTGCAGGGCTGCAGGAGGGAATGCTTGGTTATGGTGGGTTGATAAGGTAATTTATTAAGGAATGGAAGGATTAATAAAAACAGTGAAAAAAAACCCCAAATCTCTCTAGGTCAGAATTGCATGGTATATTCTCTCTCAAGCACAAAGGAGTTATTGCACAGTGGGCAGGGCTATGCTCAGATACAAGCTTTGTAGAAGATCGATTCCCTTTAATTGGACAGCTGCTTAGGCATAAACTAAAGAAACATAATAGGTATTCTCCAATGTGAATGAAATTAATCCTATTGTAAATAACCATTGGAGTATTTAAATGGATATCTGAATCCTTTCCAATATCCAAACTTAGCCATAGGTGAGTTTCTTTCCCACTTTAATCTCAGTAACTTCTAATGCTTATTTTTTTATTTTAATTTTACAGTTCTTCATCAGATTAAGTTTAGAAAAGACATTGTGTAGCAGTTGGCAATGACTCTCTGCATTTCACTCTGTGATATTGGAGGAGTCCAGTCCCTGAGCTTGGATTTGCAGGATCATAAGTGTATTCCAGCTGTTTACCATTTATCTTCCCCCACGTGCCAGCCTCCTTCCACAGCAGCAGCCCTGTTTACCCAAAAGGCAGCTTTTCATCAAAATACCTCTCCACCTCTATGTTAGCCTAGCAGTACATGTTGTACTCAGAGAAAGGAAATTCAACACATCCCTCCCTCTATTTAAAATGATAGAAAGAAGAAGTATAAACTTTTGGAGAGAGCAAAGCCACACCAGTGATGAAAAGGAGAAAGAGCATTCAAACCTGTTGTCAATCATACATATGAATGAAACAGTGGCATGCTGCACAAAAAATATTTAAATTACATAATTACATTTTATAGCTGAAAGTTCAATGTTTCTATTTTCCTCCATACTTACCTGATACAAACAGTAGTGATTATTTTATGTATATATATATATAGATATATATGCCCACATATTTGTTTGGTTTTGAGTGTGTAAATTTTTCTTTCAAGTGTTACTCTGCTGATTCCTCCAGAAGGAGAGAATCCTTTATTTGGCAGAAAAAAAAAATCCTCTGAAATGAACAGGAAATAAGCTGTTTAAGAACTGGTTATAAATGTTAAAAGAATCTCAAATCTCAGTTTCGCTTCATTGTTCTGATGTCCTGATAATGTTTAAATATATGTGAGATAAAAATGCTGTTGCTTCTTGACAGTGAAGCATTGGATTTTTTTTTATTGACCTAAGTACAGCTTCATGTTTTGAAATCCCAGTCCCCAAGCATGAGAGCAGAATCTCAGTATCAGCTAGATTTTGCTGGATGGGAAGAAATTGGCTTGTTTGCATGTATCATGGAATGATGGAATCATGGAATGGTTTGGGATGGAAGGGACATTAAATTTCATCCAGTTCCATTCCCCTTCCCACAGGCAGGGACTTCTTCCGCTAAACCAGATCTTCATCCAGCCTGGCCTTGAACAACCCCAGGGGTGGAACATTCCCAGGAGAATGTCCTTCAATTTCCTTCGGTACATAAAAAAGTCACTCCACCAGTCATGGTGGAGGGGTTGAGCCAGCTCTTCTGATCACATCCTTGGAAAATGGACAGGCTTCTGCATTTTCACCTCTCATTCCCAGACAGGGTCAGGATGTTTTCAAAAGGATCCCTTCCTATCCCACCTTGCAGGTCTGCTTCAAGGACATTTCATGACCACCCTTTTTTTGGTGATGCCCTGTGTCTCCTAACCTGCACTCAGCCTTCGAGAAAAATCCTTGAGAATCCTCTTCAATTGGTGCAAAGCGCAATTTTGTCCCACCAGCTGTTCGGCAATTAATCCTAAATTGCATAGTTTTTAGCAGGGAATTCTCTGTAATGGAACTCAGTAAGTTTGGAGTAAGGTCATTTTTCATGGAATTTCATGGGGATCCTGGCTGTGGCTGGGCCAGATCATCTAAGCCAGCTCTGAGAAGGAGTAAAGCCAATAAATATGTGGCACATGTGGTGATGCTGCTGCTGCTGTTAACCCAAGCTGAACTGCACTGCTGCAGGTACATTTACAGGGGAGTTGGTAACCAAAATTCTGTAAAGACAACAAACTTTACAACAACTGGGAATAAAAATTCCAAGGAGATGTTGCCAAATGGTGCCAGGGAGAAGCTCCTTCACCATGATGTTCTCCAGATATCTTTGTGGCTACCACTGACCTTTCTGTTTTAGCCAGTGTAAATTAGAGTCTTTCTTAGAGCATTTCTTTGTTCTTATGAAGGGAAAATGCAGCTTGTCTTTGACCCAACGTGTGCAAAAGCCAGCTCCAAGTTACCTTTCCTATCAGTTGTTTCAACTGACATTCTCCCCCATGTAACTCTACACACAGCTTTCAAACTAGGTTTGAAAACCTTTCCCCTGCTTTTTTTTTAACCTGTTCCCATCAACTATTTAAGATGCACTCACTTTTTCTTCTCCTTCTTCTTCTTTTTTTTTTTTTTTAGCCTGCTTATTTATAATTAGTATTCTCTGCCCACACGCAATTGTGCTCTAAACTCTTTCACATTGGGTTAATTCCCTGACTTTAAAATCTATTCATTGACATCCAGAAGAAAAAACAAAAAGTAAACATGTCTTTAAAGGATGGCATGAATGGTTGAATCAAGATTAGGTCCTCTCTCTTGTTAGTCCCTGGTTTTCAGGGAAGCCTGTAGCCTTCAAAAATCAATTGTCTTCAAAGCTCCAAAAAGCAAAGGAATGAGCAGGGGTCAGACTCAAGAGCATCCCTTGTGCGCCGAAGTTAACATTACCTAAGTACTTTAAACGATCACTAATTAGTGCTTTCAGCCACCACGGGGCTGAAATATCTTATTTGGCCATAAACAATTGTGTCAGGCAGACCAGGGCAGCAGAGCCAGCCTTCTGTCCCAGCCTGTGAGCGGGGAGAGCTCCTGGAGGAGCCAGCGCAGTCCCCTCTGCCACTGCTCCCGGCTGAGGTGGCCACAGGCTCCCCCCCCGGCCAGCAGCCGGCATTTCC
>NW_005054402.1:1049431-1077234 GCF_000277835.1 Geospiza fortis | reverse complement strand
CAGGAGCGGAATGCCCTTCTGTAGGAATTGAGGAATCTGGCAGTGAAAAAATAAAAGCATCAGCGCTGAGTGTTTCAGAAAGAACTTGGAAAAATCCTTACAGTGTTCCTAAAAATAGCAGCAAAACAATCAGTAAATTTTTATTTCCTAGCTGAGTTGAATTCAGTACAGCTCAAGTTTACTACCCACTGTTGCATTTTAATGGGACAGGAGTATCTAAAGGAGCACAAAATTATTATTAAATACTGCTGGATGCTTGAGTTTCAAATCAATATTTGAAATCAACAGCCCTAAATATTTTCTATTACATAAACACAAAATGATCCTCAGATGGACAGGTAAGGATTTGACATATAATCATTTTTTTAAGAGTTCATTTACAGATACCAAGTGTCAAACTCTTGATGGAGGTGTCATAAATAACTTTCAAAATGAATGCAGTGAAATAATGAGTGGGAATAATGAGTGCACACAAAGACAGGGTTCCACCATAGCAAACTGGCATTTGAGCACCATTTATGAAAGTGGTGCTTCATAATGACTTTGCTTTTTTCAAAAACAGCAAACATTTACAATTTATTCATTACTGTAAAATAAGATGACTTAGCAAGGAGTCAGTGGAGGTTCCAAAAGAGTTGGGCAAAACTTTGACTTGGATCTTAGTCTGGAGTTTGCTGTATTGTACAAATTAAATTTTCATTTCTGGCAGCTATCACAGGATCAATTAGGAACCACAGAATCAGTTAGATTGGAAAAGACCTCTGAGATGATGAACTCCAACCTTTGGCTGGAGCTCACCTTGTCACCCAGACCATGAGCCACATCCAGTCCTTCCTTGGACACCTCCCTCGCACAAACTGCATTGAACCATGAATAAAATAAACTTCTGTGGTCGTTAAAAAGCAATCATCAGAAAAAAAAGTGGGGCTGTGTCCCATAAAGAAGGGTAAAATCCTCTTTGCTCACCAGAAGACAGTGTCTGAATTTACAAAATAAAAAAATAATTGGGATGTTTTGAGTTTTTTGATTAAAAATAAATTTAGTGAAGACAAATTTGTTATGAAGATGGAAACTCTGGATTCTTCATATCAACAACAACAACAAAAATTCATGGGGAAAAAATCTGCAGGATGCCAGCAAAAATCTTCAAATTTCTACTATGGGTCCTTGTCTTTTCTTGACTCTGCCTGAATTTCACTTCTTGTGTTTTACAGCACACTTTAGTGGAGGAGCTTCATTGTTAAGTCTCAAAGACAAATAAACAACTTTCTAATTGATCTTGTCTGTGAGGAGTTTGTTTCAGATTCTAATACTTAAACTGCAGCCACCAGAATAATAATTTCTGGTGTATCCAGCACTGACTTTATTCAGAAAAAACAGTTTCAAAGATGCTGCCAGTCCATCCTAGAGAAAGTAAATAAATCCTGTCAGAATGACAATTTACAACAGAAAATAAATTCTATACAAATGTCAATTCTAAGGTTAATACAAATTTTGCTAACAAACTTTGGGTTTCTCAGATTTGATTATATTACCCGTCCTTGGGATTTTCAAATGTAGGAATAATTTGGAAATTTTTTTTTCTTCTGGGGATTGTGTTTTAGCACACCATTTTCACAGATGAATGGTGGCAATGAGAAGGCTGACCTAGAATAGAGGCTAGAAGGAGTTAAAGAATAAAGTAGGGATTTATTAGAAGGCCTCAATGGATCCAACTTGGGCAGCACAAGAGCCAAGATGAACCCAGGATGAACCAAAATGGTCACAAAATGGACAATCAGCCATGAGGTCTCTCACTTTTATAGGTTCTGCTCCATTTGCATATTGGAGTTAATTGTCCAATTACAGCTTTAGGTTATGAAGTCCCATCCTGCTTGTTTTTGTCTCTTCAGTCCATGTAGTTTATGCTCTTGGGCCTGAGATTTGGATCATTTGTCCTTGGTGCCCAACTGGAACAGGAATAGTTTTGTCTCCCTGCTCTGTGCACAGAGCTCACCATCCCCTCATGTGAAGCTCAGACCCACACACCAAAGCATCACAGAATCTGAAAAATATTTTTAAAAAATTATTTATAAAAATTTAAACCTGAGGCATCAGCGGGGCTGTTTGTCAGCCTGAGCAGAGCCAGGGGCTCCAGGGGTGCAGCTCTCAGAGCAGGGCTCAGCTCTCCTCTGCAAACCCTCCATTTTTGCCCCTTTCTGCACTGGGCCATGAGAACCAGGCTCAAGCAGGGCTTTAACCCAGCTCTGACTGAAACACCTCCCTGTGCAGGTCAGGTGTGAAGGGCCTTTAATGTGAGAGGCCACAAAAGGAGGAGATGCAAGCAATTGTTGAAATGTGGAATTTCCAGAGCAAGTCACACAAAGGGAGATGGGAGTTTGCCTCAGCCAAGGCTCAGTTTGAGGATAATCAATATTTTCTGAAAATCGATGTGTGTAAATGTTCAATTAGCACTCTTTCAATAATCACTTAGCTTGGAAATGGATAAAGATTGCATCTTTGGTGCAATGCAATCAGCATTATTTTACTGAGGAATAAGACAACCAGAAACTGAAAATAATTGGTAAGAACTTGAGAATAATTGACTTTTTTCATTGCTTTTTCAAGAAAGAAGGGAGGGTGTCATACAAAGTCTTTGTCATTTTACATGTGCAAACATCAGCACCGTTTGGATTGTAAGGTTAAGGATTGATCCTTTAGGAATTACTCCTTTCCTAAAACTTCCATTCCCACTGATTCCAGTGGGATATAAATGCTTGAAGGTGTTCAGTGTCTCTGTGCCTTGCGGTCATTGCTGGCAGAGCCCACAGGTGGCACAAGGGAAAAATAAACCACAGGGTTTCACATTTTTACTGCATCCCTGTGGTAATTACATGCTTGTGGGTCAACATGAAGTTTCTTTTTTTTTTTTTCTGAAGAAATCCAACAGCCAGAGCTTTGAATTGACATCATAATTTCTGCAGCACTTGATCTTCTGCCTGTTAGACTCACATATCTTGTCTGTTAAAATTATTCTAAATAGATGTTTGACCTGCTTCATACTCACACATTGAACAATTTGAAATGTTGGAGCATGGTCATTACTTGCAACTCATAAAAGGAATTATTTGGTAAAATTTTCATGTCATTTATTTGGTCTTGCTCTGCCCTTGTAGGAAACTGTTTTCTACTCCAATTTTCTATGTTTCCCAAGTATGTTAGCAGCAGAGCAAAAGCAGAGCCAGATTCTCCAGAAATTTCTCTGCCATGGGGTTTTTCACAGAAGGATTTGTAAAATGAAGGTGAATGCCACTGTGCACACAGCGTAGGCTAGGACAGCAGTTGTGTTGCCTAAATGTGCTCTCTAGAGTTTTGATTCACCGGGAAAACCCTCTTAGAGAAATAAAATAGTACTCATGGGAAAGGATCCTTCTTTCAGCAGGTTTTTCTTGGGACTTTCAGGGCCATTAACAAGCCTAATACACTGCATTACCTTTCCAGTCACTTCTATTTCCCTTTGTTGTGATACCTACTTAAAATATCAAAGCTGTGAGAAGTTCAATGAGATATTGAAAAGTGAGTAACACAGGTTTTATATGACAATCCCAAATCCGTCCCTCTGTCTTTTTTTTTTTTTTTTAAAGTTCTTTGCCAGCATCACTAGATGAAAAAGAAATAAAAAGTCTGTGGGTGGGACACGAAGGACTGACAAGGTAAAGCCAGATCAAAAAGAAGCCTCCAATAATAAATCAAAGAGGCTAAACAAAGGGCAGGACAGAATAAAAAAAGAGAAGTATTTTGAATCCTGTAACCTAGATGTAAACTGTCCTAATTCAGCATTATTTAGCAAACACAAGATTAATTCTTGGGCATTCTAACCTGGAGAAAGGGGAGCAGTGAAGCAACGCTCATTGGAAAAATAGCAAGGCTAGGAATCAGTGGGGAAAATCATCCTGTAATTCCTGGAAACAAGGAAAGGAAGAAAGGGTCAGTCCTTGATCTTCCCATTAAAGGTTAATATTTCTGGGTGTTCAGGATACACAACTATTGGTCTAATAAAGCCAAAGAAGGAAATTGGGGAAAAAAGGAAGAGCAGATGTAGCTCTGAAAGTCCTGTGAGATAATTCATTAATTATCACTGGACAAAAAGAAATCTGCAGAACATGAGCTGGGGGGGAAATGTCTGTTGCATGTCATGCAACCAAAAGTCAGCTCTAGATTTTCAGAGTCAATTTGCCATCAGGACCTTCCCTTTATAACTGTTTGATCAGTGACAAGGTGTGATATGCAATCAGTGAGGCTGTCAGAGCCTCTGAGCGCAGAGGTGGCTGAAAACCAGGAAGAAATTTTGGAAGAACATTTCATAATTCTGTGCTACCATCAGCATCTGCTCCGTGCTGTGCACAGCTCTGTGATCCATTAGCTCCTGGCAGTCCTGGTCCTCAAAAGTCTTTGTCAAGGTTTCAACAAATCCTGAATTCAGAGCAACTCCTGGCTTCATTTGGTGCATATCATACATCAAACCAGATTTTATCCTGAGGTTTTCAGCATCCAACCCAAACCTGATGGATTGAGGGCTTAGAACCCAGAAATCCAATCCAAATTGCGCTACAATAATTGCAGTACAATTGCATAAAGCTCCAAGGAGTCAAAATTGATTCATATAAGCATAAACATACAGAAATTACTTAGGGTGTATAAATATGAATTACTGACTTTTTACAAACATACCAATACAAAATAAACATATTTCCACCTTGCTGGAACTGTGGAAATGAATTTTCTTGAAATTTCAGGCTTTAGAAGAAAGTTAGCAAGTGTTCTCTTGCCATTGATGTATTCTGACCAGTAAATCTTGCCAGGGAACATGTGGTGCTTCTGCAAGGCATTGCTGTTTGCATGAGACAGGCAAGCCTGAGAATGCTCAAAACTAATATAATCTATAGAATCCCACTGAATGGAAATGCAGAAGCGAAGATCTGGTAATCCAAATCCAAGCATTCCAGGTCTAACTTTAGAAATGAAGTTTCTTTAATCACAATCGCTTTTTAATTAAAGTAAATTAAAGGGTCTCGTTGCTGCAGAGGTCAGCACCTGCTGGGTTTATTTCTAAAGATCCAGGTACGGGCATTTGCAAATTCCTTTTGCTTCACTTTGAACACTCTGTAATTTGACTGGTCTCAATTTGAAACTGAAGGCAAATCTTCCATTTTTCATCAATAATCTGCCTACATCATTTAAAATAAATATTCTTTGAACATACTTCCCAAATCAGACATCCACTCTGGTATTTTAACAACAAAACATTTTTTTACCTGACAATTTAAGGTGGACTTGATAGCCCTTAATCCCCAACTGCTCCCTAATCTTTTCTTGTTTTGTAAAGTGCCTTTAGGAAAGCAACCTAGACCTGTCTTTGATGTGGGTTTGTCCTTTATTTACTGCAGCCTCTGAACATCTTTGATAAATTAATCTTGCCAATAGAACAGCACTGGGTCACTCATATTTTGATGCCCGATCTTGAGGAAACTGCTACTCCCTGGGCTGGAGGTTCAGGAGGACAGGAGACATCCTCATTTACCTGTTTTTCTGAATCCAGGTGAGAGGGACTCTGTGTGTGTGCTGGAGAACCAATTTCTTCAACAATAAATTCCATTTATTTGTACAGCACAGTTTCCTGCAGCTCTCCATCTGTGCATGTGTGATTCAGCTCTTAGAAACAGTGGGTTCTGGGAGGTTATAAAATGTGTGTAAATGTGCATGATTGCACATAAAAACAGCCATAAATAAGTGAATATAAATGAGGGTCTGTGCCTGTGTGCATGCTCCAGCAGCCTTCAGGGGGACTTGGAATATTCCCATCTCCCTGGAATATTTCAAGGGAACCTGTTGTACAGCTCCTGACACTCTGTGAACTGACACACATCACATTAATCCTGCATTTAACTCTGCAGAAATGAACTCAGATTCACATGGCATATGGCACACAGGCAAACTTTGAGGTGTGAAACCAGAGGCGCTGGTCTGAATCAGAAGTTGAATCCCTGTATTTATTTGAATTATACCAGCGCTGCCATGGTAAATTGTCACTGTGAAGAGGCAGGGTGTGTATATACACCCACAGCAGGTGCCAAATCACCTTTTTATCAGCCCACCATTGGCAGTGCTCAGGCAGGACCTTGGGATGGCAGGCCATGCCTGAAAAGGACACCAGAACCAGGGCTTTTAACAATGAAACCCAGTCCCCAGAGCATGAGAGCAGAATCTCAGTGTCAGCTAGATTTTGCTGGATGGGAAGAAATTGTTGGCTTGTTTACATGGAATGATGGAATCATGGAAAGGTTTGGGATGGAAGGGACATTAAAGTTCACCCAGTTCCATTCCCCTTTCCACAGGCAGGGAAATCTCCCACTAAACCAGTTCTTCATCCAGCCTGGCCTTGAACAATTCCAGGGGTGGAACCTTCCCAGGAGAATGTCCTTCAGTTTCCTTCAATACATGAATAAAGCCAGTCATGGTGGAGGGGTTGAACCACCTCTTGTGATCATACCCTTGGAAAATGGACAGGCTTCTGTATTTTCACCTCTCATTCCCAAACAGGGCTTTTAACAATTAAACTAAAACCTGACAGTATCAGCTTATCCCTTTGCTCATCCACAGAGAAAAGATGCAAAAGTTTCAAAAAATTGCAAACAAAAAAGGGAGTGTGAAAAGCTTGGCCTAAAGGTGTTGTTATGTTTATTTACTCTCAGAGAAGAAAAAAATATAAGAAAAAATATACTTCTTGTAATGCCTAATTAGTAAAAATGCTGGTCATATCAAACAGTGAATTAAGGGTGATTTCTGTTTGCACTTGCTTTAATCTCTTTGCAACTGTAGGTATATAGATTATTATTTAGATAAATTAGCCAAGAAGAAGATATTCTGGTGTGGTGTGATCACATATTTAGAAAACTGATAAATGCCAGCCAAAGATGGCATCAGCAGAAAAAAAATAAACTCCCAAAAAAGAACATTTGAAAGTATATTCTTTATTTATTTATTTATTTATTTACTTTTTCCACATAGGGAAAAAAAAAGAAATGCTTAGATGGAGGCCTAACTTATGTCTTCATTGATGATGATACAACACCAAAGCTGATTCATCCAGTTCTGGTTTCAGACACAGTTTGCATCCATGGCAAACAGATGATGGAGTGTGGGATGTGACCCACTCTGGTGCTGTCTGTGGCCTCCTGCCTCCCACCTTTACATGCTCCAGCTCCAGAGTTACCACATTTACTTTTCCTAGAGGGGCTGGAGATAAATAAATAGAGTTTGGGATTGAATATAATTCTGAAATGAGTGATTTAAGCTGGAAGTAAGAGAAATGCTGACACGATCATGCCTGTTTTTCCTTAATCCTCCTAAAACATGGATTCAGCTGAATGAATGTTTGCTGTGGGCGCCTGAGGGAGGGTGAATTGAGCCTCACCTTCTGCCCATGAACCCACACATTCCTTGGAGCAGTTCTGGAGGCAGGGGAGGCTCCTTCATGGGGCACTCTGGCCATGTCTGCCTTTGTGAAGAACATTCTCCATGCAAGGAGCCCCTGGTGACAGGCAGGAGTGGAAAGTCTGTGATCAATTACATCAGCAAGATAAATCATTTATGAGCCCCAAATCAAATTTGCTGCATGATTTAAGGGCATCATCGCTGCCTGCAGTGTTGTCATTCCTTGTTGGTTGTTATTTCCTTGTTATTAATTCTGATTCTTGTTGCCTCTCCACTGCCCATGCTCAGAGGGAGCAGTGCTTGGCTTTTCTGGGTTCTGTTGCTATGTAATGTGATATAAAACAAGTTTGGAGTGGCTCTCTGAATGCATGCAACCAAAACTAGGCCAGAAATCCCTTCAGCTGCAGCTGCTGGTCATTAAATCACAGATCTGCTCAAGGAGCCTTGTGTCAAACTTCCTCCAGGAGGACCTGGAGGAGGATATTCACCAAGAAATCCCCTGGAACAGGGTGTGTGTGCATCCTGTCCATGCTTCTGGATGCAAAAGTCTTTTGGTTTCAACAGAACCACTGCAAAATTATGAAGGGGATCTACATGCATGTGTATTTGAATGTGCAGAGAGAGAGGAGGGGAGAGCTGCTGTTATTTTAGTAGAGCAGCTCAGAAAAATTTACTAAAAATAAGAATTAAAAAAAAAAACTGAGAAAGAAGATTGAAATTCCACAAATTTTTGTTGTTTTACCACTGAGGTTGCTGCAGATGAAGCAGGCTGTTTTTCTCAAGTATTGATTTTGGGTTGTATTCTAGAACAAATGGGCAAAATAAAAGTGTAGATAGCATTGCTTTCAATTTCAGACAGTGTGATTTTGAGCATACTATTCATGTGGTTGTTCTTTTCACTTTAGTCAGCATGTTTTCCTGATGTACTGAAAACCTTTCCATTGAAAAGACAAATCTGCAGAGAGTTCAGCACCTGTTTTAACAACCACCTGTAAGACTCAAAAAACATTTGCTGAGATTCAAAGATATTTTCGCCAGGCCTCGCTTCCTGAATACAGAATTCCAGCTTTCAGGGTCTGAGAGCTTATTCAAGCACATTTCACACACAGGTGGGAATGATTTTGAAATTGAGAATGGCTCATGATTTTTCCTAATGCAGAAAAAAATAATAAATAATAATCCAGTGTCTTTTTTGATCATGGAATTACAGAATGTTTTGGCCAGAAAGGGACCTTAAGGATCTCTTCAGTGCAGGAATGAGGGCACCTGCAGAGAGCAGGTTCGGTGCCTCTCCAGAGCTCTCTCTTATGATGAGGGCTCCCATTTTCCTTCCCAGTTATGATGAGGGCTCCCATTTTCCTTCCCAGTTATGATGAGGGCTCTCATTTTCCTTTCCAGCTCTAGAGCCATTCTTTTTTGGCAGGTGCACACTGCTGATATGAATCTCCCTCGTGAGGATGTTTGCTAGGCTCAGTTAATGAATTTGGAGATAATTAGGAAGTGCTCCATAACTGAATTACAACCCCTGTTGTCATCTGCAAGATTTTCACCACCGCCTTCAGCAGGCAGAGAATTTTTTGTGCAACAAAAAGCCCAAAGAACATTTTTTTTTTTAATGTAACCCAAGGAGTAGAGCAAAAGTGGGACAACTCCAAGAGCTCTTTAAGATGTCACAATATCGACCTGCTATGGCCGACCTCCCACTGCTGCCAGCAGAATGACCAAGCCAAGGCTGTTTATTTTCCTGCAGATCAAAGAGAGGCAACAAAAGAGATCCCCCCCAAAAAGGTGGCTGGCTGCAGAAGGCAGAGCTCTTGTTTCCCTATGTGATCAGCAGATTCCTTGGGCCTGCATTGACAGCCCCTGGGTGCTGCTCACTCAGCCCCAGCCCCGTCATCAGTCTTGTGGGACAGGGCACCTGCCTCTTCCCAGGCTGCACGGGAGAATAGCAGGGCTGCTCTGCCACAGCCAAAACACAATGCCTGCCAGCTGGAATATAAAGTGGGGGAATTCCTCACATACCTTCCCATTTTCATGGACTGTTGGCAGCGAAGGAGGAGGGGAAAAAAAAAAAAAAAGGAAAAAGAAAAAGAAAAAGGCGCGCTTTGGCATTCAGCCAGATATTTAATTCGTTTTTCCTTTTAATTGCCTGCAGTCACTCCACATTGTGCTGAGAACGACCTCTCTCCCTTCCCTCTGTCCTTCTGGCAGCCCCCTCAGCCCCAGTGGCACTGGGGGAGCACTGGGTGCTGCCTGCAAGCAGAGCATCACCTGGGCACCCCATCACTGCTCCTTGCTGTGATGCAGAACAGGGAAAATCCCCCTGTGGAGCATCACCTGGGCACCCCATCACTGCTCCTTGCTGTGATGCAGAACAGGGAAAATCCCCCTGTGGAGCATCACCTGGGCATCCCCATCACTGCTCCTTGCTGTGATGCAGAACAGGGAAAATCCCCCTGTGGAACATCACCTGGGCATCCCCATCACTGCTCCTTGCTGTGATGCAGAACAGGGGAAATGCCCCTGTGGAACATCACCTGGGCATCCCCATCACTGCTCCTTGCTGTGGTGCAGAACAGGGGAAATGCCCCTGTGGAGCAGCAGCTGCTCAGCCACCAGCACTGCCAGCCCTGGAGGGTGCCCCAGGACCACATCCCTGCCTTGGGAATCCTTGCTTTGGTGGAAATCAGATTGCAGCAACCTGTGTTGGCTGAGGGTTCTTCCCTGGGGAAGACCTAGGTCTCTTCCTTTAGGATTTAACTGGATTCCAAATCCTCACTGCAGCTCCCAGTCACCCAAACCAGTCCCCTCTCTGTGCTCTGCAGGGCTGCTGGGATGTGTTGCATGGAGCTGTCTGATTCAACCTAGGAGCAGTTTGGGCTTTTTAGGGATTAGGGTGGGTCTTGCAACATTTCTGTCCCCAGTGAATCTTATTTAATACTTGAGAAAAGGCAGAAGGTGTGAGAAGTAGCACTTGTTATCTCTCTTCAAAGAACACAGCAAATTTGTTAACTTTTAAAATTATGTTGTAGAGCAAAGGTCTCAAAGACCTCAGCTGATGTACTTTAAAAGATTGCTTTTCTATCATGATTTAATGAGAATGTCTTTAAATACTTTTAAGGCAACCTTTGCTTGAAAACCTTTATATGAACACTTGGACATGTTTGCGTAACAGCCATTTCAGGACAGTGGATTAAATACATCCACAACTTGCTAGGGACTAGGTCTGAATATCTTGCAGATTGAGATATTTTTCCCAAATTTTAGCCAATAAAAATATGTCTACTACTCAAACAGGCAAAAGCCTCTTTGGTGAAAACTGAGGTAAAGCCTATTTTTTAAAATCATATAACAATTTCAGTTTTCTAGGGTTACTCTGTAGAAGTTGTGAAGAAATTAAAATAGCAGATTTTGCATCTCAAGGAAATGTTCTGGGCTGTGGGAGTTACAGGAGTTTCAAGCCTCACATCTCCATGTTTGTCATCCTGATTGTCAGCTGCCAATTTTCTGTCACTGAATGTTGTGGTGGTGATCTTCTCTGCTGGAAAAGTTGTAGCAGAATGAAAGGGAAGAAGAGGAAAGAATGGAAATCCGCCCATGGGCAGAGAGAAGTGTGAGGAAATAAAAACGCAGAAGAACAAAAGCAATGAAGTATTGCTAATGGAGCTTATACTCCCTAAAACTTCAAGAAAAGTGAAGGCTGGCCAAAATATTTGGGGGTTTTTAAAGACTATTGCCCAGGTTTTCATTGAATATAAAGTCTCATTCCAGTCTTACATGAGAATGAGCAGCTTGAAATGAGAAGGACAAATGGAACCAGCAAAAGTGGGAGATGTTCAGTTATACGAACAACAGCTACAAAAGTGACAGAAGGAGTGTAGAGGTGCAGGAAGTGACCAGAGAGGGCGAAATCTCAACAGCACTACAGTGCAGGGGTGTTTAGGGCTCTCAGCAAGGGTTCCTGTTTGTGCACTGCCTCTAACTCTGATTTGCAAAGCACTGTTCATTCAGGGATCTCCTGCACTCCTGCCAGAGCCACCACATCTGCCAGTGGATGGAGTCAGCTCTGGAATTCTATTAAAAGCAAATGCTGCCTAATGTTCTACTTTTTAAGCGCAAATATCAAAGAGAGAGGGGTAAAAAGAGAGAGTTGAAGGGCTGGGGAGGAGGGAGAGAAGAGTCAATTGCTTTTGCAGAAGCTGCAGTTTCTTTCAAAAAACCTGTCACTGACATCTTTGCCCAGCAAACATTTTGTCATGCACATCAGTGTACGACTCTAAGGAGATCAATCTGGAGAGGGAGTCAAGCCCACAATCATCATGTGACAGATTTTCAGATGGTGTTCTCATCAATCACACTGATAATGAGGTGGCAAATTGCTGTCTTATGGCAAAACTAAAAAGACAACTACCCCAGTAGGTGTCAATGAATATGTCAAAGGATTGTCCCACGGGGAGTCTGAGGAGGTTCTCAGAAACCTTTTTGTGAAGCCTGAATGCAGAATACTTTATTGATCACTAAAGAACTTGCACTGACATGCTATTTCCCCATGACATTTGAACCACCAATTTCCTAACCCGCGGTGAATACCTGCCTGGAAAACATTTAGGGAGTTTTCTTTCACCTTTGGCAATACTAAAAAAATCTTGTTCTAATTTTAGCTCAGCCATTCATCTTCGGAAACACCACAAAAGCAAAATATTACAAATTATAACCAAGCTAAACGTCTGAAAATTTTAAAGGCCAATAACCGTTTTGAACCAGTTAGAATTATTCAGAATTAATTTGTTTAGATTATATTCTGAACTATTTTTAGTTTGGTTAGTATCTTATATTCTGCTATAGCAAAGCAAGTAGTCCTCTTAATGGAGTAACCTTTTATTAATCTGCAGAGCAGGATTATCAGTACAGTGACATTTTGAAGATAAAATAGTCCTTTTGTTCTCCATTTCCTAGGTCTCTTAGCATCTGAATTAGAGCCCAAAAAGCTCCTGCAGCTCAAGGCCATGCAATGGTGAATTGCCATCCCTCCAGGTTGTGTTCTAGAGAGTGTTGATGGCAGATAGGCTGCTCTGAAATTCTGCATGCTTTGTTTTTCCCATTTCCAACCAACCGTGATCGTGCTTCTTTTCTCCCAGTTTTGTCAGAGTGCAAAACTATGGACAATCCTCTTCAGTGCTGAGGCCAAAAGTATAATAGTAAAATTTTCATGCACTGCTGCTATTGCTCTTGGCTCAGTTGTCAGCCAAATTTCACAATATTTCCCTCAAAATTTACATGGAAGAACCTCCTTCTGAGATAATTTAAAGAGAGTTTGTTTTATATGCTCAGCTGTGGGAAGAAATGATAATGTGAACAGGTGGAAATTAAAAAAAAAAGAAAGAATTATTGAAAACACTTTGATAAAAATCTTCATTTAAAAATAAAAATATCCACCCAATTTATAATATTACACATAAAGAGTTTATGCTGAGAAAAGGCCATGCTTCAACAATAAATATTTTAACCCAGACATTTTAATTAGATTTGGGGTTAGATGGTGCCAGGTGCATTTCTTGCCAGTTCTGAGATCAGTAATCAGCAGAATCACACCTGGAATAAGTTCCCCAGTATGTCTTTGGACTTGTGTGGCTGGAGAGAGAAGAGTTGAGGACACAGCCTCCCCTCTGCTCCCTCCCTGGCTGACAACCCACAGTAATTAAATGCTGTCATCTCCTCGACACTGCACCTCCTGACAAACCCTTGGTGTAAAACCCCACCTGCAGATTTCACACCTGCAGCTGCCTTGGACAGTGTCTAGGCACTCCAAACCACGTTTGGTTTGACAGCCAGCTTTTGTTCTGTCCCACTAAACACGTGCAGGGCACGAGTAACAGTTGGAAATGTAACTGCAATAAATAACAGAGCAAGGGCAAGTCACTTGTCTGTGCACAGCCCTGGCTCCCTTGCTGGTGAGCTGCTCCTGAAATGGGCTGAGGCATCAACCTAGCCCCAGGTACATCCTCTGTCAGGAGGTGGCTGTGGAGGCCTGAGAAAAGCCATCCCAAAGGTTGTTTTGTGGGAACAATGTCTGGGATTGTTCCTGCCTCCGACCTCTGACACTCCATGAAACCATATCCTGGAGCAAGCTCCACTGCAGCGTTGGGAGTGATGGGCTTCAAAGGGTCCATGGGCCTCATCTAATTCCAGTGGAACTGGATGGGAAAATTCCCAGTGCCCCACGGCAGTAGTGAGGGTTGTCCTGCTGGATTGCCAGGGGAGCAGCTGTGAAAGGAGCTCTGTTGTGTGAGGGGCTCAGAGGAGCAGGGGAGAGCTCAGATCCCCAGGAGCTCATGCTCTGAACAGACAAGACAACCCCATGGGGAGGGAACAGAATAGCCCAGGAGCTGAATGGCATGCCATTATCCCATGAGCAATTGAGTCCTATCACTATTTAGTATCTCGGGTCTTAATCTCCCAATTAATACAATTGCCATCAGAGACTTGAACTAGACCAATCCCAACTGCACCTTCATTGGAGATTTTTTGTTTTGGTTTGAATTTCTGTTGTATTTAGGGCTCTGTTCATATTCCTTTAGATCCTTACCTGGATATTTAAGACATGAGCAGGTGTATTTTTCCAAGGGAAAGGGACCACCAAGGCCTGAGAAAGAATGTCAGCGGCATCTGCCTTGGGACATGGAGCAGCTCTCTCTACATGTGCAATAACTCAGAGAAATCTGCTGGGACAGGCCTGCCATGAGGCTTCTTCCACCATTCCTCTCCTGGAAGGCTTAGGCTGGGGAGGAGGAAGGCAAGGAGAATTTCAGAGTGATGCCATCCTGAGGAGAATTTCGGAGGCTGCCATCCTGAGCCTGCCTTAAAGCTCCTTCAAATTCTCAGTCATGATGTCCCAGTTTGACACTTTGCGAGGACTTTGGTGCACATCCCACAGCTGCTGCTCCCATCCTGGAATGAAGACTGCAGAGGACTGCCTTGGAGGATCATGTGGTCCCTCCTTGCCACCCACTCGCTCTGTCATTTCCTAAACTCTGATGTTTTTCACACCACCCCTGGCAGTTAAAAGAGCACGTGCACACGTACACCCCTGGAGCAGACTGCAAACAGGTTTTTGGAGCATCTATTTCATAGGTTTCATCTCTTTCAACCGAAAGTAGCTGTATCTTATTGTTAAGAGGCTTGAGGGAACACGAGCTGTTGGTTTCTCTTCACACCCACTCTAGTAGGTGGCTACAGAATCAATTTAATCAGGGATGGAGACTGCATAACCCAGACAACAAGGTCAAAACTCTTGTGTCCACAGCAGAAGTGCACTGGTTTGACTCCAGGCAGTTTTTAAATCAACATCATTAAAGCTTGGTTAAATGATTAGGTAAGTAGATTACTACCACTTCTAATTTAATTTAGAGCTAAGCTAATTTAAGACAAACTAATCACTGTTCTTTTATGCTAAAATGAATATATTCCCACAGGAGTTCTCACTGATTTCCCTAAATCAATTAAATTTATATCCTAGGACAAACCAGTGCAGTTTCCCCATGTCACTAAGCCTTAAATAGAGTTTTTTAAAGACAGCTCTCTCAGTGAAACACTTAGGCTGCAGTGTGAATCCCCTCAAAGTCAATGCTCTGTGCTGCTCCAAAGCTCCTCTGGGTAAGCTGTTCCCTTCCACCCTCAGTCCTGTCCTGGGCTGGGTCCTTTTCTTTCCACAAGCTCATAAGGATTGTGTTTCAAACCAGAGCAGTACCACAGCAGCTCCCAGCAATCCCATTGGGGATTTGCACCTCTTCCCCGTGACAGCAGGCCAGCTCTTGCTGGGTGTTTGGGAATCCTGGTGCCCAGCTCTCCCACAAAGCACTGACAAAATGTTTTCACCCACTGCAGCCCTCTTGGTCAGGCACTGAGAGCCTTTTGTGTTCAAAAGGAGCAGGAAGGGATGGGTGCATTGGAAGTGGTGCTTCCTTCATACAAACCCCGCAGCTCTGAGTGTAGGAATTAGATCTTGGCAGCCCAGAGGTGAAAAATTCACTTTTTTTTTTTTCTTATTTAGTGCAGGGAACAGTACCCCAAAGAGCATCAGGGACTGTCAAGATGCAGATGAGCTTGTGGTGCCTTCACACCTGCAGCCCTTTACACTTCCCTGAGGAGTGAGGCCACTGCACAAGGAGGAGAAGGAGATTCCCTCACAATCCCCTGGATGCTCACTCCTCTGATATGGGCAAGGGTTGGAACCCTGGAAACTGAGAATTTCAGACTTTCTGTGCTGACAGGCACTGACCCCCAAGAGAACACTGCGTTGACCTGAGGCTGTGCAGAAGGCTTCCAAAATGGAATGACAGAACTGGGATTGTGAGTGTGGAGTTGGAATAGAAGTGTGTGACATCACAGGGGGGAAAACTTAGAGTTTAAGGGTTTAAAATATAGTAATATATAGAGCAAGATGGAGGTTTTAGGGCAGAGGCTGGTCCTTCTTCTTCACCTTCTCCATGGGTTTGGGTGGGTTTGTGTAATTGGATAAAAAAGTCCTCATTGCGGGGCACGGGTGGTTGATTATTGGGTTAAAAGTAAAAATAATTTAGGTGTCATTTCCTAATTGGACAGTTTATCCTTAAAAGGCCTTGTAGAGAGAGAGATGGGGCTCCATTTTTAGTTTGTTAGCGTGGAGTGCTGCAGAACTCAGGGTTTGTGAGACTGTAACATAGATAAGAACTAACAAACCTCTGAGTCCCAACAAGAAATACCTTCTCATGCATTTAATCCCAATCTTGGCAAAAAAGAAGCAAAGAATCCCCAGGCAAGCTGCTGGCAGGCTGCTCCAGCCTTGGCAGAAATAGATAAGAATTTTAAGCAAATACTGAAAATGGGTCAGGTGTGAATTTTCAATTGCTAAATATGAGTTCTTGCACTAAAAACATGCTTCTAAGCCTTTCAACTGTATTACTGGGGTTCTAGCAATCCATCTTAAATTATGGATCTCAACTATCAGCAAAATACAGCTTATAAACAGTTTACTGGCTGTCCATCAAATCACACAGGCAATAAAATCACAAAAGCAAGACAGAACTTGGTGAAGAAAGCAACAATGTGCAAATTATTCACCCAGCTCCAGATGACACAAGCAGTCCATTACCTTCCTCTGAACTGGGTATATTTTATACTGGTGTAAAGCATTTATAGAAAACCTCACCATTCATGAAATAAACCTCTGCATGATTCAAAGGAGTGGAGCTATGAAATGCAATCTGTAGCACATAAGTTTAGGTAACTCCTTGGGAGTGGACAAATAAATAATTTTTTTGTTTTGTTTTGCAATGAGAATGAAAAGTATAGACTTAGCTGCCAATGAAATTGGTAAGATTATTCACTCTGTCTTTTGGGGGAAAAAAAGCATCTTGAATCTGGTCTCCCTTGTATTCAGATTATCCAAGTGAGAACATGATTAGTCCCACCCATTCTGCCTTTCAAAAATGATTTCTTTTGCTAGGACTAAATGCTGATAGCAGCATGCTGAGTGAGTTAGGGGTTTTTACAGTGTAGGTGACAAGTTAAAAATGTGTAGAGAGCATATGTGTCCAGAAGGGAGGAGAATAATTCTATCCCAGGGAAGTCAAGATATACATAATCTGGTTTTCTGCAAAGGAAACTGCATTCCCAGTGAAGGAATCTCCAGTTTCATGTATAAATCTCTCAATAATGTAAAGAAAAAAATAGGAGCTTATTTGTTTAAATTTCTAAAAACAGGCTTGGAGATCTTATTAATTTTTATTAATTAGTTTTAGTCAAACATCTTTGTTTGTATCCACTACTCCTTAAGTCTTTGATCATCTCTTCAGAATGATGAACAATTCTACTTGGACAAAATTATAGCTGGAGAAGGAAAAAAAGCTGAAGAGAGCTTTTCAGCACCCTAAGTATGGCACTTTATCTGCCAGCAATGTTGGCCCTGATGGCAAAAGAAAAAAAAAAAAAGAGCTTGCAGGTGGTATTGACACTTTTCCCCTTCACTTTGCCAGTATTTCATACAGAGATTAAAAGACAAGGAGAGTTAAAAAATTCGCTGGGGTCAAAGCAAACTGACTGGGTCATGAAAGTAAAAATGTGGGGAGAATAAAGACAGGATGGGGAAATTTTGTCTTATAATTTCAAGGGTTTTTTTTTTTTCTCATGGGAAAGGTAACACTTTGCTTTAATAAAAGAAAATAACTGGTTACAAGCGCAACCCATTTGCCATTTGATGTAACAACGTTATCTGACTCATGCTATTCGTGGCCAAGGATTTTTTTCTTTTCTTTTTTTTTTTTGTTTCTGTTCAAGGCAGAAAATAATTATTGTAGGGGGCCATTTCATCTCAGTGGAGTACAAAAGTCCCCTTGCTAATTGTCACATCAAATGACCAGGGTCCCCAGTGGAAACCTTCAAATGACTGTGAAAAAATTCAGGCTGTCACTAAACGCTGGGCACTTGGGAGGTTTTTTGGATTTTTTTTTTTTTTTAGGGTTTTTTGGTGTGTGATTTCCCATTGCAGATTAGGTTACTTGGGTGTGGGTTTATCACACAGGAAAGGCCCAGCACAGATTAGTTCTGCACCATTGCAGGGCTGTTATGCCAGCTCCATCCTTGACCAAAGCAGTGGCCAGCACCTTCATTGTATCTGGGGACACGGAAGAACACTGCCCTGTCCAGGCAACAAAGGAAGCAGCAGAAGGCCCACTGTGTCTCTAAAGTGTTACTTCTCCACTTTTTGTCATGCCCCAGTGACATGAGTGCCAGGTCCCAGACTTTAACCCCACACAGAGGCAGAAAAAAGCTGTCAGTCTCGGCTTGTTCAAAGACAAACCCTTTGTGCAGATCAGACTGAAGTGGCATGGTCCATATCCTCACTAAAGCATGCCAAGGAGTCAGAAAGTCATAATCTGCCTTTGTACTTCTGGCCAGTCCCATTTTCCCCCCGTAGCTGGTGCCCAATTACCAGCTCTGTAATTTTTTTCCATTGTTAGGGAGCCATAAGGGTTTAGCTACCACTTATCCAATGGGGGTCGTGACCTGATGTATTTAGGCTTTGCAAATATAAGTAACAGTTCCCTTATCAGTGTCACCAGGACTCTTTAACACTTAGCAGGCAGAAAGATAAATATACTTGGCAGATACAATTTGATCCATTGCTAAGCCTTCCATTTTACCACTGACCCATGGCACTCTGCTATTCAAGGGGATGTTAACTGGTATCACCCCCTAACCCTCAGCCTGGCTCCCAAACCTCCTGGCTTGGGCTTGCAGGAAGGACTTACAGGTGACAGCTTGTCAGCCTGATCTAGAGCACTGGGAAACCTGGGATGTGTCTGACCTGGCTCCCACTAGTGCTGCTTTTTGCAGAATTCCCCCTGGCTCACACCAGGAGAAGAATTAGGCTGTATCTCCGTCCAGTTTGCTTGCAGGAAAAAGCCAAAGCCAAACCTGATTTATGCATTACTATTGTTTGAAGCATTGCTTTTTATTTGTTGACTTTCTTTGGTTAGCTGGCTAAATTAAATGTTGCTTTATATAATTTTGCTACTCAGCTTTGTCTTGAAAGGTTCTGAGTACTTTCCTTGCCTCTTTCAGATGCTTTCTGAGACCTCTGCCAGTCACAAGGTCTGCCAGCCAAGGGTCTGGCTTCAGAAGCTGCAGAGTGCAGATTGTCCTGTTCATCTCCCCCTTCAGCAGGCACTGAATTAAGTTTTCTGGGCAGGGTTTTGTTTAACAGGCACTTATTTAAGAAGGGTTAAAGATGCAGCATCAGATCTGGAGAAGCATCTCTTTCAAGTAGAATAGGGCGAGAATTCAAGTGTGAACCACAAGTGTGAAGATCCTATAATAAATAGGCTGGAGCTTTCTGCTATCTCAAAAATGCATCTTGATTGACTCGAGGTCTGAAACTTTGAGGCATTTGGTTGTTGCCTCTTCAACAGCACTGACTCCAACCATGAATAAATTCAATAAAGTGCTGTTGTCAGTGAGATTTGATTAGACATAGAACAACACTGCTGAATACCACAACCAGTCCTTGCGCTAACCATGGAGATTTTACACCTTAGATGCCCCCTTTAAAATTGCAAAGTTTTCACAAGCTGTTTTTATTTATTTCCACCACGTGGGAAAGTTTTATGACCACTACAAATATCTCCTATCAAAGTATCCTCCTTCATTAGTTGTGATCTTCTTTAATTCTCTGAAGTGTTTCAATGCTAGTTAATTGAGATAAGGTAGAAGATATCTTCTTTTAGAACAACCTAGTACTTACAGTGGAATCTTATCCAATCTAGAAGGGTGATTAAGATTAATTATTATTAAAGTGGCTTGGTCAGGCTTATTGGCTGGGTAGCAGCACCAGCTCCTTCCAGCATAGAATCACAGAATGGTTTGGGTTGGAAGGGACCTTAAGGATGATTTAATACCAATCTCCTGCCATGGGCAGGAGCACCTTCCACCAGCCCAGGCTGCTCATGTTTGGAATTGGATCATGATTGAGTCATCATTTCAGACATGATTAAAACACAGAGCCTGACTTCCCACTCGAATAAGTATCTGTGCACATTAACAAAATTTCCTTTAATCTCCTTAGAGTTCATGTCTTTTGGAAGTGCTTTATGGAAGCTTTTTTTTTTTAAGTGGTAGCTCTATGGGACTTTAGACAATGATATATTTTAGGCTATGAGCCTTATCTGATCTGAGATGCCCAGGAGAACAGGAGATTCTTTTTTGTTGTTGCTGTTTTTTAATGATGTGTCAGGGCATGGGCTTTCCTGAGCATTTAGCAAAGGGGTGTCAGGGTGAAACAGCTGCACATGTTAAACCAGCAGTGAAACCCAACTCCTTTTCATCTCCTGGGTTATACAGCTCTTTGTGAAATTATTCCACGGGGCAATGTGTGAATAACTGCTAACTAATGTACGAGCAGCTCCGTGTTAAGGTGGTGCAAATGGGGCTGGCTGCATGGGGCTGAAGAAGCACTGAGAAAACACCTTGTTGTAAACTGAACCAGGTTAAACGGCTTGATTCTGGGCTAATTATTTTATAGTTCTTTGACATCCAGCAAATGTGAGAACTGCAGACCTTGTAGCCGTGAGGTGCCATGAGACAGCTGTAAACAGAAGGGCTTTGATGGGACAAATGGCTTGGAGGGGCACTTCCATGCAGGCATCCCAACACAAAGGCTCCCTCGCAGGGCTGCTGCCAAAATAAAAAATAAATCAAGCCATAACAGCTACTCCAATCCTGCCTGAAAAGCTCACATGAAGGAATCTGAGGCACTGACCTTACCTTTCCCTCAGTAGCTCCTTGTCTCTGCTCTACTCTGCTTACACTTTCCAAGATGTTCCCAGAAAGTGTGAAAACTCTTGGCTTACATCAGCATAAAAGTTAAGCACTCCTGGAAACAGACATTGTAATCAAACATCACTTTTTCATTTAAAAGAAATATTTAAAACCTTCTTCAAACGTCTTGCAGAAGCAAGAACACAGCTTGTTTATACACATCCTTCATTCTCCTTCAGAAGCAAACAGGGTGTCCCAGTTGGCAGCATACTAACAAGGTGGACTGATAGAAACAGTTGATTTTAATGAAGTTTAAAATCAAAAGAAAGATTCTTGACCACATACAGAATTTTTATGAAGGGCTCTGATCTTTTTTCTGTGCTCGTTCTTCATCCTTTTCCCATTCGAAAAGGCTGTTCCTTCAATAAAGCCTCCTTCTCCTCTTTGCTTACCAGAAAGATTCCCTGTGTCTCATCACATCTATTTAAATTTGCACTGCCCAGTGTGTATTACTCCTGCATTACTCAGGTCTATCAAGCTGCATTTAGATGAGAACTTGAAACTAAATAAAACACTCAGTATTTTACCAAAATACTTCTCTAAATTCAAGTAAGAAAAAGACATAGTTTTACCAAGATAGGGTGTTGACAGATTCTTAGATAAAGAAGCACTTTATCTCTGTGTTTTAAACTTAATTGATTGGGGTTTGATCACTGCAGAGCAGAATTTGAGATTTATTATGTACAGTCTCACTTTATTCAGGGCTGGGAGGGGAAGACAAACTTCCCTGCCTTCCCAGACCCTGAGGAGCTTCTGAAGTGAGAATCAAGTGGTCATTGTAGCAGATTAATCAAATACACCTAGATGAAAAAGTTTAATAGTGCAACAAATTCTGCTTAAAGAAGCTCACCCAGCAAGCAGGTCAAGGTTTTGGCTTTTGTTTGTAAGGTCAGCAGCATTAATTCACTGCTGCCAGAGAAGCTGACAAAATATCACACTGCTGATCATTGATCAGAGGGCCTGACTGAGGAGATTCAAAAAGATCAGGACCCATTTATATTATTATTTTTATCAAAGTCCAGGACAAGCCCAAGAATTTTATATCTTTCCCCCTGCCAAGCTAGAACTGCTTGAGATTATTTTGTGATGTGGTTTAGAACTTCCTGAGGCTCAAGGTGTAGGAAATTCACCCAGTGCCAGCACTTAAAAAACCTGTGAGCATTAAGTGGTTCACTCTTAGAGATTTCAAGATGTCAACCAGACACTTTTTCTCTGGGACCACTGAGGTCTCTGTGGGCTCTTTTTGCTTTTTGGGGCACCCAGAGAGGTCAGGTCTGAGTTCCCACATCTCTGTTCACGTTGACATCAGTGTGGTCACTCATGTCTAGAACCTGGAGCAGAAATGGTGCTAAAAATACATTAAATTGCCAATGATGATCATTCAAGTACAGTGGTGGGGGAAAAAATTGCACATTTTGCCACAATGGTTAGGCCAGGATTGAATATCCACACAAAATGGGATTTGTTGAGGAATAAACATGTATTTCTTATACAATTCCATGTGCCAAAACCCACTAGCAAATACAAAAAATTCCCGGATATTTCTCTTTTTTCCTCCTTTTGTTTTCCTCAGTTTTTCCTTGCTGAAAAATTATGAAGTGTGAGAAAGAAGTGGAAAGTGCTTACATTAAAGTGAAAAATTTTGGGAAAAGCCCAACACATCTTTACAGGATTCTCAGCACTGCCTTCTAAACAAACCCCCAGAATGGTGAAAGAAAGTTGGGAAGGATGAAAGGAAATTTACTTTCCTCTGCTCCTGATTTCAGTTTCCTCGTTTGCTTTGTAGCAAATCCACTTGGACTGAACAGTATTTCAAAATTGAAGCTATTGGTTTTGTAAAAGGATTTGTCCAACCCATTTAGCCCAAAATATTTGTATTTAACTTGGTGAACGATGCTTTCCAACTAGTAAAATAAAACCAGCTGTGCTAGAAATGTGTGTCTGATTCTGCTCCCAGCTCTGCTCATGGATAAATATTTCAGAGGTTCCTGTGTTCGAGTGCTTCATTTAAATTAACTTTCTGAGAACCTTGGTGGGTAACAGTATCAACACAGAGGGGCAATTAATTAGAATAATCTTTATTTCCCAGTATTAAAATGCTCATTATTGTGGTAGGTCAACCACACATTTCTCTTGTATAAAGAAATCACCCACTCACTGCTTCCTTGCTTCCTTTTAAAAACATTAGCAATAAACAGATATCTGGAAATCATCAATAAATATTACTTGCTAGTCCTATGGTTGTTGGCCAAAAACCAAAAAACCCTAAAAATAATGTTTTAAGCAGAAAAGTAAGTGATAAAAATTAGTATTTGACCCTTAGTAACCTTCTTGCAAAATGAATATTCATTCCCACAGGTCGTGAGGCAGAAGAAAACATTTCAGACTATTGAGGAATGGGAATTCAGTGTTGCTCTTGATCCCTTCAGTGGGGCACAGGTCTTACAGAATTTGGGCTGTCAGTCTATTGGCAAGAATTTGGCAGAGGAGCCCAGCCATCAGTCATGAAGGGTTTCTGCAGTTTAGATATAAATAGCTGAGGTGAAGCTTTAGGGTTGTTTACAAAGAATCCGTGAAATCTTCTTTTAATCTGTTACTGACAGATGGAAATACCACAGCCTGTTTTCAGGCCAAATTCAATGCATGCAGCCTGAGCCTCTTTGGAATATAAAGTGCCAGTTAACTGGCAAAAATACAGGAGAAGAGCACTTTGCCATGGTCCTGATGTGGGAGGGAAGCTGGTTGCCTGGAACATGGGGTCACCGAGCTAGGTCTCCCTGTGTAACTCTACAATTTAGGCAGCTTCTGTGCCTCAGCTTCTGAATTACTTAAATTACCATCTTTCCCTTTTGTCCATTTTATCACCTTATTTTCATGGGAAGTTCCTCAGAGCAAGAGGCTGTACTCTGTACATATGTGGTGGGCTGACTGGCCATTGCCCAGCTGCTCACCCAGCCCACTCCCCTGCTCAGGGACATGGGGACAGGGGAAAAATGAGATGGAATAGCTCGTGGGGTGAGACAGGGACAGGGAAATCACTCAGCCTTTCCCAGACTCAGCCCCACTCTGGCTCCTCTGCCTCTCCATCCTCATATGTGTCCCCACTGCACTGTGGTGTCTCCTAGGGGAATCCCTGCTCCAGCCAGCACCTGGGGCACCTCTTGTCCACCTCCTTCTGCCCTGATCTGGGTGCTCCAGGACTATTCCTTGGCTTTTACTCCTTCTCCTCTGCCTGTGCAGCATTTTTGCCCTTTACTGCACACCTTTCCTGGAGGTGCCACCAGCCCAGACGAGGGGCTGAGCTGTGCCTGGGGTGGGACTGCAGTGCCTGGGTGGCTGGAGCAGCCCTGTCCTGCTCAGGGCAGCCCCAGCCTCTCCTCACAGAGCCCCCCAGCAGACAGAGACACCCAAAATGTCACCCTGTCCTTCTAAGTTCTTCTAAGCCTTCTGAGGTTTACGTTCTTGTAACAAACTTTCCCACACGCTTTCCTCTAAATCATTGTTGTTTTGTGTTCTTTTATGGAGGAGGAGAAATTTGATGGACTGTGGGTTTGTCCAGTGTCACTGGAGAGGTGGCACTGTCACCCTCCAATCCACTGTCACTTTTGAACATCTACGAAAGTTGGAGTCAGAAATTAAACATCCTTCTTTTTACCTTGGAGATTCCGGTGTCCGTGTGGTTTTATTTTGTGTCCTATAGGGACACCAAACCAACGGGGTTTGGCAATAAATGGGAAAGGGGACCCCACAGTAGCTGTTACCACCTAGGACAGGCAGCAAACAGGGAGCCCTGACCCCCAAGAGCAGCTCTGTGAAGGGCTGGGGTGGCATCTGGAGCCTAAGGAAGGAATTTTATAGCGAGACAATTGATTTTCATCAGTTTCTTGCTGCGCCCTGTCGCTCCTAAGGCAGCTTTGAGGGAGCACCTGGTGGGAGTAAGGGGTGAGGTCTGGGATTTTTCCAGGTTCAGAGGGGCCCACGTTGGACATCACAGCAAATAAAGAGTCACACAGGCTCCCACGTCCAGGGAATTCCTCTTGGGGTTCCCATCAGTCCCAGGGCTAGGATGTGCCATGGTCCTGGGCAGAGTTATTAGTGGGAATAACTAGAATAATAATTCTAGTTTTAGAATTTAGGTTTTATTCTAGTGAATAATAGCACAAGAGGGAGGCCTGGGCAGGGATCCTTTCTGTGGCTCTGGGATGCCATTTTGGAAACCCCAATTGTATCTTTTGTTACAGCAGAATGTTGCACTGTGCTGAAGGTCTGGCCCCAAATAAAAAACCCCACACAGTGTTACCTCATTGGCAAAAGCAGAGTATTTCATACTCCCACTAATACACATGAATATTCTGTCACTATTGGTGGTACCCTGCTTGTTCTTCTGAAAGGCAGGAGTCAATTTTTTATTCAATTCAATTTATTCTGATAAAAAATTGACTCAAAATACCGCTTGGTATTTAACCTTCATGTTTGCATTTTGACCATTCCTGAACCTTTTTCCAAGCCCTTTTCTCCACACACATGAGGAGGAAGCTCACTTTGCAAAAGCCATGAGAGCTGCCTTTTTATCTGACCCGTGCCAGCACAGAAAACCTCAGTTTATGAAAAATAGCATTACAACTGTCATGCTGCTCTACTTTTACACCCAAACAAGAGAAAATCAATTCCACTGGCACCCCCTGCTTGGCAGGGGGAGGCTGTGTGAGCTTTCTCAACAGACAGAGCACATGCTGCTTCAAAACCTATTTCTGAAGCCTGGCACTCTAGCTAAGCAAATAAGGCATCCTTTCACAGATATTATGCCTTTATCTCCTCACTTACAACTCACAGATCATCCTGCATTTTATCACAGGGACACCTGCTAAATGCTGGACTAAAAGCACATATTCCTGGAGTCTGGGCCTTGAGGAAGTCCACAGATGGTGACACTTGCCAACAACCTCTGCAGATCAACGCTGCACAGAGTTAAAAATGTCTGCCCCATTCCTTTCCCCATCACCCTCTGCATTCTTAATTTTCACATCTTGAGAGAAATATGGTATTTGGTATTAGGGGTCACTTCTGTAATGGATTTTAGCAGTCCCCATTTTTAGAGATGGAGTCTCCCAGGTCAGGGAAGGCCTTATTTTCTGAATGCCTAAGGCATAGTTACAGGCTGATAATAGCATGGGATAGCTCCAAGAATGTTATATAACTTACTGAGTGTCTACTAAAAAATAGAGAGACTTTGTCATTTCAAAAAAAAAAAAAAAAAAGAAAAAAGAAAACAGGAGCCTGTGAGATTCCCACCATCTGGATGGAGTCTTTTTTCTTCCCAGATGAATTAGTTGTCAGGGGAGGAATTATTTTAGGCATCAAGTAACCCCTGATTGTGAGTGACAGGCTAACACAGGAGCAGATGCAGGGTTAGTGCAGCCCGTCCATTATGTGGAAAGGAGAGCCCTGCATGTCCCACTTACTCTGCACAGGGCCCTGGGTTATTAAAGGAGTAACTGGAGGTGGGTCAGGACTGAGAGATGTCTCACACTTCTCACACAAAGCCAACTTTTTCACTCAAACAGCCATCACTGTGAGAAACTTCCTCAAAACCTGAATTCTGCAGCAATCCAGCCCCCATGTAACACCCTTATTTGAGAGTATGCTGACAACATCCTGGTGAATCCAGACAAATAGAGCCAACAAGGAGCGTTCTGAATGCATCTTAAGATAAAATCAGTTGTCACCAGCTCCTATTTCAGCTAATGGAAATGTCTTTTTTTTTTTTACATAAATACAGATATCAGTAAATCCCCTTGTCTTTTCAGACAGTACAAGTAGTCTGTTATGAGAACATTTACCTACTCAACAAAGCCATATTTATAAGTTTATGCAATAAAACCTTACCCTGATGTCCAATCTAAAAAAAGCTTTTTTGTAGTAGAAGTGTGTTAAATGCTGTCTAGAAACTTGTGTGCCTGATTTCATTAGGAATTCAAAACTCAAACCCTTCAAATCCTGACAGAGACCCCCAAATTTAGCAGAATATCTGGATTAGTCTTAGCTCTAAAACATTTTTCTTATTTAGTGGTTCCAAAGTAAGCCTGAGCTGGCCTGAGAATGAAAATTCAAAAGAGAAGCAGTGGGCTGTGAAACATTTAAAAGAATATCTGCAATAAATAAACACTGAAAGCCAAAAAAAAAGCATTTTTTTCAAATCTAGCATAAAGACAGCAGATGGTCAAAATAAACAGGTACACAAAATATTCACGTTTGTGAGATCTGATCGTTTTCCCTTTAGAGAGCATTGTGGAACTCAAGAGGACTGTGGACAGCGTCAGATGGGAGGGAAGAAATAAAAAACAGTGACATCTTGTGGTAAGGAAAACGCCTTGGAAAAAGAAACTCGAATTTCTGTACACACTCAAAAATCTAGATGTTAGATTACAGCTACTTAGAACTTGCAGTGGTGACTTTTCCCCTCCTCTGAGTTGTTTTTTGGGGCTTTTTCCTGGTTTTGGTGAGCCCCTAAGTGCTGCTGTTAGAGAAAGAGCTGTTTCCACCAAGGAACAAGCAGCAGCTAGATTGAATTTAAATAAAGATATTCCTGTCTAGCTGCTCCCTGTGTAGTATTTATCAAAAATCCCTGGTCTCTGCATCTGTGTTACTGAAGCAGAAGCTGAGTAATCCTTGGCCCCAATGTCTCCCTGGTGAAACGCTGTGGAGCTGACCCCTCAGCTCAGGACAGTGCCACTCCTGGGCAAGGTCATGACAAAGAAAGAAGGAGAATTTTCTTAGAAAAGACTCTTAAAGTGACCCACTCTGCCCAGGCAAGCATCTGCTGTGGGGAATGGAGATGGGAGTACCAGAAAAATAACTTATCAGCTCCTTGCTCTAATTTCTGATACTACAGTTTGATTAAAAATAAACCCAAAGCTCTATCACGCAGAGTGACTCTGGCAAAATAGTTCTTAAGCCCCACCAAGACTACTGAAATC
>NW_005054402.1:1005083-1049411 GCF_000277835.1 Geospiza fortis | reverse complement strand
GAAGCAAGACTTCAACCTTTTATTGTTATCCAACATTTTCTGTCTTACTCCAGAGTTTCATCTTAAGTCATGTGATTTCTTTGCCAGGGCAAGTGGCAGTAATAACATAATAAAAACTTGATAATTATTTTAGGTGCCATGGACTGTCTGGTACAGTATCTCCCAGTGAGTAATAAATGCTCTGAAGTTACTCCATTAGTTTGTTCCCTTTGATTGCTTTTGAGATAAGAGAAGAATGTTACGGGATTGGGTTTTTTTGTAATTAAAAATTAATTTTGAAAAACCTGTAAATAAAAACTTTCAGATTTCTTGAGATCTGCCAGCCTTATTTCTTGACAATAAAAGAATGATGTGAAGAAGGAGGCATTTTATGGGATATTTCAAAGGTCTAATTAAGAATTCTTGGAAACTCTCAAAATGGATCTTAAGGTTAACACAATTCCTGGTTCTCATTCAAGGGTATTATTAGAATTAAAAAGAATTGTGTGCCTTTATCTGCAGCGTGTTCTTCATCCTGAGCAATAAACACAAGCCTTTGCCATAAATGGTACGCCTACAGCATTCTGAATGTTGCCAAGAGGAAAGAGGAAAACCTTTTACATCAGGAAAAAGTTACAGGTAACTTCTGGCCAAATCATGACTAACCTGATATCCATTCAGCTTCAAGTCTTAAATATACAAATATTTGCTTTATAATAACATTGAAACTAATTTTTTTTTAACAAAAGCACATGTTTAAAACCAGCAGACTATAATTTCTATTTTACTGCCTATTTGCCACTGAAAATCTTGGCAGTACACAAATTTAACACCTGTCAGTCTTGTCCATGCTTGAACCTAAAAATGGAAGTTACACAAAATTATGATTTTTTTTTTCAGAAAACAAAGGGCAAAATATTTTCTATCTTCAGTTGTTATTCTTCATAGAAAAACAAACATTCTACATAGAAAAGCAAATTTTTTTTCTTTGTAAGTGACTGGGAGAAAAGCAGTTCAGTGTAACTCATGATGTTTGTGTTTTCCTGCTTTTGCAGAATGTCAATTCTTTTCTAATGCAGCCAGTGAAAAGCAACAGGTTGCAATTCCAGGCTTCTGTAAGACAGTGGCCACCTTGTGGAGATGCTGTTGGATCCCTACAAGCACTAATATTTTGAATATTAAGGATCAGGCTTTGCATTTGACAAAGAGTGTTGGAGTTTATTGGAACCTGCACTGGAATTTTATTGGAACTTCCCATAAACTTTATTGTTTATTGTTTATTGTTGAAGTTTATTGGAACTTCCATCAATTCTGGTGCTCAGAATATCACAACAACCATTCCAGTGAGGGAGAGAAGACCCCAAATCTCCCTCATGTCCCTTCCTATGCACTCTGTTAGTGACTAACCAAGATCCAGCTGTGCTCCCCATCAGCTCCATAAAAACCCCCGTGGTCAGCGCTGCTGGAATCCAAAATGTAGAGAATTCTCAGAACTTTAAGCCTGTAAATGAAAGCTTAAAATTAAACACAAGATTTAATTTTAAACCTCAGAAAAAAAACTTCCAAACTTAAGTACTAGAAACAAAAATATAAATTTATAGGTTAAAATAAAAACACATAAAGTTAAAAAAAAGTTTAACATTTTAAAGTTTAAAATATAAAAAAAATAAAAGTGATTACAAAAATAAAATTAAATACAATACTATATGTTTATATATCATAACATAATTAACTAAAAAAACTTACAATGTAACATAAATCCATAAAACAAAATATTAAAAAATCAAATCAAAACCATAAATATCCTTATTCGCAATATTTTATTAATCAATAAATCCTTTAAAAATCTTATAACTAAAAACCTTATAACCTTCTAAATTACACAATAAAAATATAAACCAAACTCACCCTTCCTACCTATATAAAATTAAAAATAATAAATCACATCATCTGGAAAACTCACACATCCCATCTCTAAATCATTCAACATTCCTTCAAAAATCCCCACTCAGCGCGTGACCTCAGGGTGCATAAAAAGCTCCTAATGCAGGAGAAATGAGAGTACGTTGAGGTGTGGCAATGCTCACCAGCTCCTGGTCTTTATTCAGCAAGGGCTCCCCAAGTACATGGGACTGCTTCAGGTAAAGAGCAAATTGCTTTAATCTGGATTTTTGGGAAAAGTGGTTCTGTAGCCTCTGAAGGATGCAATAAATGATACAATAATCCACTGCATAAAAATCAATATGCCTGTCTGTGTTTAAAAGCAGATCCTATTTCTTAGGATGATGTGGAGGTTTTAGTTTGAACTGGGTAGAAACACGAATTTTGTGTAGTGGTTTTGCTTTGCTAATTTGAGATTTTTTTGGGCTGTGTACTAATGAGTGTGGTGGGTTTCAGTGTTAGTTAATTACTAGTGTACTTACTTTTTGTTGTGAGGTAGGATTAGGAGAAAGGTAAAGTGGTTTAAAACTTTAAAAGGGTGTAAAGAAAAATTTATTAACAGTAATTAAAAGAAATAGTAATAAAAAAATCAGAATAAAACATTTAGAACACTTCTCTTTTTCCTATAACTTTTTCTTCTTACCGATAATGTAAAGAAACAAAACATAAAATTTTAGTCAGTTTACTACTTTGAAAATAGTTTTTCCTGAGTTTACTTAGGGAGAGAAGTTCGTCTTGCTAATGTTAGGGAGACTTCCCAATAAGGAAAAAAAATGATTCTTTAATGGTTTTCTTATGAATAGCAGCCACTCAGGAACATCTGTAATAATGAAATTTCTCTTATTTTCTGTCAGTTTTTCTTACAGGTTGGTATAATGCTGTTTGGCTCAAAATTGTTCACCCCTTAAGCTGCTGCCTCTCTTGGCTGTCTGCTCTATGTTGAACGAGCCTTACACCATTAAAGGGGTGCTAGAACTGTTTAATTGCCTCATTGTAACCCACCTGCCTCTTCCTTCTCCTGTTAGGGACATGGTGGTGATTCCCAAACAGCTGAAATGAGCCATATTTTTCTCCTGAGCACTTCCCCAGGGACTGAAATAAGAAGATGTCGTGCTCTTTGCTGATGGGAATAAAATCACACATCGAGAATCAGAGCTCAGCTGGAAGAGCATCAGGCTGCTAAAAGAGCAGAAATGAATCATTATTTTACTATTTCTAACCTTGGTGCTGTGAAAATATTCTCCAGGCCTGAACCACAGGGCCCTTTAGGCCTTGGTGAGTATTTAGTCACTTGAACACCAGGGAATATTTGATCATGACATCACTAGGGAAATTGATGTCAGCCTGTGACCACAGCAGCTAAATGGGCATTTTACCAGTGTACACAGGCCACTGCAAAGACTAGAAGCATTTTAGTCACATTTAGGTCATAATTGTCCAGAAGGCAATGGTCTGAGTCACAGGAACTTTCTTAGGAAAGCTAAAGTGACCTCTTCGCTTTCCAAACTGAGATTCTACCCATATCCATGTGCAAGGCGTGAAACAGACCTTTGTCACCTCTGACTGACTTAGTCTCGGTTTTATTTCTAAAAACAGAAAGCAGACCTTAAGGAAATGTTTAAAGTCAGGCTTGCACAAATCTGGGCATGTGTTCTCATAAAGCCTCCTATAGGAAATGCCAGGATCTGCAAACAAAATACAAAATCACTGGGAACAATTGAGGATCTTCGAAGAGGTGAGAGATGCCTGGGACAAAAGAGAGCAAATAGGCTCCCAGTGCAAGTACAAACAGATTTATGGCTTCTCTAACCTGCTTTTGGAACCCACAGGGCACTATCCTGCAGGCTGCAGTTGCCAGATCACATCACACTTTGGCCCCAATCCCATTTTATAGCTGTAACAAGCACTGGGGAGGTGGGCAGTGGCCTCGCAGGAGATTTGCATTTCAGTGCTCTGTGAAACACTTGCAAAGAGGCTGAGGGTCAGTGACAGGCTGGAAGGACCATCCTCACCGGGACACTTTCATACAGAAATGGAGTGTTAGCACATTGCCTGAGTGGCTGGAAGACCTGGATTAGAGTTTTCCCTGTTTGGGGGATGCTCCGGGCCCTGTGGCTTGCTCTGTGTGCTCTCTGTTTTCCACTAACATTATTCTGTTCTGCAGAAAAAAACCCTCAGGAACTGCCAAGCCAAGGAAACTGCTTTTGTGTGGTTGCTTCCTCTAGTTAGCAGACAGAAAAGGAGAGCCCTGAAAACTGTCCCTTCCTTGGCCTATTTTGCATTAACCTTGTTAAATGCACCCCCCCATTTTTAAGCCCCCTTCCAACGCAAACCATTCAATGATTCTTTGATTCTATGAAAACACCCTGTCCACTGGTGGATGGGAGACCAGAAGCTGAATTTTTCACACCCTCAATGAGTTCCTGAACCATGATTTAACAGCACAAGACAACAATTCTCATCCTGAGAATTTTGAATTCTTTCCTGAATGCTGGCACAGCCTTACCCTTAGCTCTGGTAGATGGGGTACCTTACATGAAAGCCAGACGTGAGGGCTGATCCCTCCTGTGGTGACAAAAAAAAGCTAAAGTTAGGCTTTGTATCCAGTATGCTTGTTCTCCTTCTTCCTTCCAAAGGGCTGAGAAATGCTCTGGATTTTAAAAAAGAAAAACAAAACAAAGACACAAAAAAAAAAAAAAAACCCAAACCACCCTTGCAGCCAGTTATCTACAATTTCTTGACTTTCATTTTGATCTGGAAGCCAGAGGAGCCAGGTTCTCTCCAGATAAATTTGCAGCTGCTGTTGACAAGCTGAGATAAACAATGCAGACTCTGCAGGTACATAAACTGACTTCCAAGTCAGTGGAAGCTCTTCCAAGTTCCTCCATGACACAGGAGGGACATGGGCCTCATGGATGAGCTTCATGCATGGACTGTCAAGCCCATCAATTAGTTAAACTGGAAATATTTTATCAATCAAGTTTAAACAATGGCTTTTTGGTGAGTTTTTTAGGTACAGTTGCTGTACATGCAGAACACGTGCCACAGACAAGCAGCAGGATATATCCTAAACACATTTCTTATCCCTGCATGTTGCAAGACTGGAATCAAGGTAGAACCTACCCTAGGAAAAGCAATCAAAAAGATGACCTTTTATGTAGGCAAGGAGTACAGAGTTGCGTGGGTTTTATTCCTTAATTGCTTTTTCTGGAACATTACCCAGGCACTGTTTTCCTAGGCATGCCTCTTTCAGCCTGTTAAGAAGAAGCAAAGTCATCCTGCTGACTTCCTGCTCATTAAAAGAGGAATTCCAACAGATAAGTCAGTCATAGAACGAAAAATAATTGTTAAAAACAAAACAATTGATGAAATAATCATCAATGATAAACTTCTAATTGTAGGGTTTATCTCCTCTCTGCCTTTCACCACCTGTTACAGATTTGATGGCTTATCATCCTTTTCCTTTTATTACTGATATCCCAGGTGAGTAATACGTGGGAGGGCGTATTCCAGGAGTACAATGCAGAGGAATTGTGTGAGCAACCATTTATTGGGATTAATGAGTGCAAGGACAGTAATAGCTGCATGGGAGGGCAGCAGCAGAGTTGGCAACAGTCATGGAGAGAAGGACATCTGAGACAATGATTTGATTAAGCAGAAAAAAAAGATAATTTATTAATGTACATCCACATTTTGGGCTAAACACGATTGTCTCTGAGCCCCTCTCTCCCCTTGGTGTATGTGTCTCACACTTTGTAAAATCAGCATCAATAAAAATTCCATTCATCCAAATTTGCTTGAAATGCAGTAATTATTAGCTAGCAAAAAATTCCCAACTCCATAGAGGAACAGTTCAATCAATCCAGGTAGTGAAGCTCTTCAGTGTAGTTTGGTTTAGTAAGGGTTTCTTAGGCAAAAAAACCCCAAAACTAAAAAAAAAAAATCAAGTGTCTTTAGATTGTGTCTTTAGCACCTGTGAATTTCTACGTAGGTCAGAAGTGGACTCTGGATTTTTGCAGTGGTCAGGGATGGCTGAAAATCATCCAAGAATTTTTTTTTTTCACTCTGTGTGCATCTTGCTTGATCTCTAAAAAATCAGGAATCCTGTACTAAATCATAAAATATCTTAATTCATACTAAATCACAAAAGATCTCAACTCTAAAATTAGCTGCTGACAGCCACACCAAAGCAACAGTGATTTCAATACTGCAGACCATTTCTTAAGGAAAGTAAATTCTCCTAAATGTGTGCGGTCTAATATGTGATTTTTTTCTAATGATTAAAGGTTTTTTTTCCCCTTTTCTTCCCTTGTAAATTCTTGTATCATTCTGTAGAATTAGTCATAGATGGTTACACTATTATACATGTGACAACATATATGTTATGTGACAACACTTCAATTTTAAATCACAAGTGACATCTCCTGGGAACTGGGTGCTTCCTCCATGAAGACTTCTTTGTAAGACCTAATTTTTGTCTGTGAAATTGTGATTTCCAGTACTTTGCAAAGAGATATACATAGCACATACAAGTTTTCTTTAATAAATAAACAAAAATTATACATAAAAAGCACCTATGACTCAAAATATTTGCCACGTGATTTTTCAGAACTTTCTGAAATAGAAAAAGAGCTTGTGGTTTAGACAGAATGCTTGTTCCCAGCCCAGATTGCTGCCACTCTGGGTGCCTGGATGATGTGGGGAAAACCTGCTTCCATTCTCCAGCAGCCAGACTTTCAGGCTGGGAAGTTCTCAGGGAGTTTTGACCCAGGGTGGAAGCAGATGAAAGCTGGTGGAAGTGAGGAACTGATATCTTGGCATCACACCAAAGTGGAGCACCAGCACAGCACAATTTGTGGAACGGCCTCAAAAATGTTGGCATTTTCTTCCTGCAATTGTTTCATTCTCTCTTGCTCTGGGCACCTTTCTCTGCAATCCAAACAAAAGTGCCAGGATTAGGCTAAATCCACTCGCTGCTAATATTTTAATCCTTTTGCAGCTCACTGCCCATAGCTGAACTAAGCGCTGGTCAAGTGCCATGTCGGTAGTTCAACCATGTCAGTAGCTCAATGGAATGCAGACTTTGGCACACTGAAAAAGGCAACAGATGTGCTTTAATGTTTATCTAATAACTTGTATTTTTTTTTTCAGTTTGCTGTGCTAATGAAATCTAATCTCGTTGACCCAGCAGACAAAACCGTAACAGTAGGGACATTAATGGCAAGACAAAGGACATGAGCAATACCACACTTTGGAAAGGGTCCAAAATCCAAGCCCTGCAAAATGTACTGGGATCAACAGACAGGTTGACTTCCATTTCCATGAGCTGCTGCAAAAATTACCTCTGCAACCTGTGAATTAAGGATGGGAATATGAGTTCAACACACCTCCAAATAAATGTTCTGAAAAATCACCACTTTTCCTGGGATGGGGAAAGACCAGAGCAAAATTTCTATTAGGAATCAGTAATCATTTGAAATGTCCAGATCACAGATTTAACCCTGGACTTCTTCACCAGAAGTTTCATTCTGTTCATGATACCTGGTTTTGCACATGAAATTAAAGCACTGCAGGCAGCAGTACATTTTGAGAGTCTTTACTTGTGATCTCCAGTTCATGCTCAATGACTGCCAGGCCGTGTGCTGCATGGTCTAGAAAAGTAATTAACAAAATATCATTTAAACAAAACTGGGGCTGCTGTTGGAGGCATAAAACTAGGGATTTGCAAATCAACAGGACTGAAAATTTGTTGTCCTTTCCCAGATGCAGCTGTAGCAGCAGGGTTCACTGTTTATCACCAGCCTGTGCTGCTCTGATGGTGTGATTGGGAGCAAGTGCTGAACTCCTGCTGATTTCTTCAGGGATTTTAATGGGTTTGAAGCATCTCAATGCTTTTGTGGATCTGGTGTGATTTTTTGAAAATACCAGAACTTGCCAGGAAATATGTGCAGCAGCATATAGAACTGTAAACCAACACTGATTCAGGATTGTCTCTTAGCTCCTTCTGTCACTGCTGTGCTGGTCTTTGTCCTATACAGTAAAAGTCTTGTTTATGAGAAGCTTAAAAAGGCCTTGAGAAGGGAGAAAACAAGCAGCTCTCTAAAGTACAGCTTTTACTTGAGTGCTGATATTTGTGATATTTTAATATTGCTTTATGATTCCTTTTTTATTTCTAATGTTCTTTATTTGTCTCAAAAGGTTGTGCTGTGGAGCCTCTCTGTTCCCTCAGCGATTCCTGGCTTTCTTCAGATATGATATTGCGCTTTTATAAATATGTTGCTAATCAAGGTGACAAAATGTTTTCTTCAGCCTTGTGCAGCTGGAGTGACTAAATCATGGTGTGGCATTAAGGAATAACAACAAGCTGAGAATCAGTCTAAGCACACAGATCTGGGCTAAAGGATCAGAGGCCCTTTTTTGAATTTTAAAAAAAAAGTCATTTGAGTTCAAGGGCTTGTTCTCTCTGTACATTTGCTTCCACAAGGGCCATTTTCCTGGTGATCCCTCCTTCCTGGCTGTTTTCCTTTTGCCTTATCCAGGTTGAATTTGATCTGGCTATCTCTGTCTGCAAACCACCCTTCTGTAGGCATTGCAATATCCTATTTATATCAGTGGGACATTAATGGCAAATGGGGCACATTCATAGCATCACAGGAGAGTTGTCAGATGTTGAGGCCATGACTTCTCTTTATCTGTCCAGATGACAGCAAGTAAATATTTTGATGTAAGGGACTTAGATAGAAGTCTTTGATCTTCATGTGTGCCCTGCAGAAGCTTCTGGACTCCAACAGGCATCAGTCATGCTAATAGACATCTGTCAGAAGAAGCTGTGGCACCTTTAATTGGCAAATTCTTTGACTGCTGAAATTTGGGCAGGAAGGTGAAAATTGTTGCTCTGTCTTCTGCAGGCTTCAAGCCTTGGAAAGGAATAGAGAGGGGGATGCAGCTTGCTTGCACCTCTGAGCCTTTTATTGACTGTGTGGCTGTCAAAGGGGACTGACCAAAAGATCAGAGATGTCCTGATTTACCAGATGCTGGATGTTTTAGTTTGAGCTCCAGTGAAACATATGTGCTTTTGGGAGCCACCAGAGATAAGAGGAGGAAAACACTCAAGAGGGAAATGACCTACCTTGCTGGACAATCACTCTGGCAGGAAATTTTGATGTCAAGTTAAAGCCTTTAGCCCCATCCTGCAAGGCTTTGGCCCATGGAATTGGGGGGAGATTCTGTCTTGCTGCCCAAAGAGACAGGAAGCCTCAGTGAGAAGTGCTGCAAGCCAAGGCGTGTGATCCCCTTGCTGTCCTTCCTGTGACAAAGGCAGCATCCCAAGTGCCCTGCAATCCATCAGGGAGAGATTGTCCAGGGGAATGCTCTGACCCAGGGTGAGTTCACCCACACTATCAGCAATCCACAACACTTCTGCTTGCACATATGAATTGAGCTGTGGGGATTCAGCACCAGGGTAGGACTGGGGATGCTTTATTCTGGTCTTGGTATCATTGTTGGCCTGCTGTGAATGTAAACTTTGGCAAATAATTTCACCTCTGAAATCATCCCTTCAGCAAGCTGTGGGATTGCTGAAGTGCTTTCCACTGCTTTTTGTAGAGCTCCTTGCCAAACTTTATTTAGGTAAGGACCTGAGTTGTCAGGAACTTAAATCAAAATAGATATGAGCAGCCATGTCAGTCTATTTTAACTACCTCCGTTCTCTGTGACTAAAGCTTCTCTCATCAGCAAGCAGCTCCAGACTTTAGAGCAAACACAAGGCTTTTCGAATTCCATTGCATTTTGCAGAGAAAATTTATTTACCATGCCAAAACTATCATGGCCTCAAAGCAATAAAACACTCTTTGCTCTAAATTTGATGCTTGAGGGTATCGCTGGCTCTTGGAGTGTTTGGTTTATTTTAACAAATTCTCTTTATGTTTTTCTGTCAGCTTCTATTTTTCCTGTCAACCTCCAGTTTCCCATCTCTCCATCTCTGTGGCTTTGAAGCTTATCCCTGATAAAAGACAGCACTTATGTCAAAATACACTAATGTCACTTTGACACACAAGTGCACAGTCTGGAAGCCGTTTGGCTTGGCAGAATTATCTCCTTTGGCAGCCTGGCCACAGCTGGCTTGAGCTGCTGGACACTCGTGTGTTTGTCCCACTCTTTTTGTCTGAGGTAAACCCTTGGGACTTTCAGCAGCTCACATGAAATAAACACCAGTGAAAATAGCTCTGAAAAAACACACCAGGCTGAGACTTTTTTTCTGGGAAATAGTTTCTTGTTAGTTTGGGGGGTTTAATTCAGGGCACCAGGGTAATCCAGGGAAATGAGTAACAATGTCAGACCAACACTTGCTCCTGTCTTTCCTCTTCTTCTGCTAAAACAATGTTTTTAGTGAATGAAGGTGATAAACAGTTCAGAACTACTATAGATCATATCACTGGTGTTTCTGAATAACTCTGTTGTGCTCCTGACTGCAGATCATCTTTTTACTGATTACTTTACAGGTGACCTATATTATTACCAGTTTTTATTCACATGCAGGAGAATGATCTTGTGACTTGGGTACTGGACTTTGGGTCTAGATCCTCCCTTCCCAAGCTGACAGGTGGAGCCAGAAATTCTCGTACTGGCAGCTACATGAACTGTAGGTCATAGGCCTGGCAGCTCAGTGTGAGTTTTGGGACTTAGACTGCTCTCAATGCAGCTCTCTGGAACGTGATGCTGTAAAATGACAGTGTAACATCACTTTTCACCTCACAAAGTCCTAAATACATGAATATTCCTGTTTGTGTTGTACTCGGCTGCTGGAGTGAGAAGCATCATAAAAATGTGTGAGGGATTTGCACCAGTCTGTGAGGAGTGGTGCAGCTCAGTGAGGCCTCAGTGAATGCCTCTGAGTTAGAGGGAAGAAAATTTTTTACATATTGAATGAATTAAACGTGGAGGAAATGGAGTTGTGCAACAAAATAAAAAAAAAAGAAGGAAGAATACTTGTGCTTAAATATTTCAGATCTGAAGCAAACAACTACAAGCAAATCCCAGCATTTAAAGCAGAGGAGTTGCTGTTTACTGCCCTAGAGTTAGAATTCTCTAGTGCCTATTACAAATACAGAGTATGCATTGTGTGCCAGTGTTGCATGTTCTGATGTTCACACTAAACAAATACAACCAGGACAGCAGGTCTTTACAAGAACACAGCACAGATGAGGAAATCAGAAAATGAAATAAAGGCTTAAAATTATCACTGAATAGCTTTCCATTGAAACATGAAATTACTTTTGCAATTAGGACAAAAATCAGTAATCACAAAGATGTAACAGAATGTATTAACTCAGAGCTGTTTAAGGAACAGCTCTCTGACCACTGCACGGAGTGGTGATAGTTTTCTATAAAAAGACTCTTTTCTGTTTGGATTTAGATCAGTGCTTTGTTCAGTGACTCCTGATGTTTCATGCACCACAGTATCTCTAGAAAGAAGAAGATCCTTGTTTCTGAGAGCTCAAAGCAAGAGATGGTATTAAGAAACCACTTGCAATATCTCAATTCCTCATTGTAATTAAGGAGAGTTATTTTAAAATATGACTTAGAGGACCACAAAGGCTTCATCATGTTCTCAAACCATGCCCCATGCCTGGCTCTCTGCCTTGCCTTCATCTGCATCAAATGATGTGTGATATTTTACTAGGAAATGGTTGGAGCAATGAATCAACACATTTACAGTACAGAAACAAAACCCTTCCCACATTTTCTGAGAAGTTTTTGCACACTGGAAATCATTCAAGAAGCTTTCCTAGATTTAATTGCTAGCACAGACTTGAGAAACAGCCCTTTCATAGACCCATGAAATTAGGCATGATCCAGTAACTCAGAAAATAGTGAATGCAGGGAAGGACCATAAAACTGGAAGTGCTATGAGTTCAACTTATTTTGGAGCCTAGATAAGATTACAGCCAATGGCACTAAATGAACACATGAAGATCCTATTATAGATTAGGCTGAAGTAACCATATAATGGATTGTATACTTAAAAGACACCAAAATCAAACTTTTAATTAGCAAACACTTTCTCAGATGAGTTGTGATTTCACAGGTGGGAATGCTCAACATGGAAATTATTCAAAACGAGGGGGAAATACTGAGAGTGTTTATGTCTTCTTCAGGTTATCTTTGGTAAAACAAATTGCAAAGAGAAACTGGGAAAACACTTTTAACCAGAATTCTGGATTTGGGGGGCACATTTCTTAGGAGTGAGAGGCTTCAGGGGAGCTTTCACCCAAAGCACAGACACGGGGAGATCTGTGCTGGCGTCCCACCGGTTACCACGACAGCTGGCAAAATCCAGCTGCCATCAGGGTGGCCAGCTGCAGTGGGGGGCCTTGCTTGTTGTCTGGCCACGGGGGACCACTACTATGACCTGTCATCACTCATCTAATGAGGCTGAAACCAGAGCAAAGGCTCCCTGGGCTCACTTTGCTATCTTTAGGAGGGGTGGCGTGAACCCACAAGTGCCGTGTGTGGCAGGCCCAGTTGGAGGAGCTCTGGGTGCTGATGACAGAGTGTCAGCATCAGTTCACACACTTAATCCCGGGCTCAAGCAGGCAGGCTCTGTTGTCCTCAGCACACAGGCACACATGTGCTTTTTCTAGTTCAAGCTTTAAAAGTTCTTGTGAGTCTCTGAAGCCATGGGGTTCAAAGTAAAACATCCAACATCCTGATTTTGGAAGCCTGTCCTTTGTGTGGCCAGTTTCATTTATTTAGTTTCATTTATTTATTTATTAATTTATTTATTTATTTATTTACTGCTCCCTTTTATGGTGAGATAAACCCTGAGACTAAACAAAGTGCGTTTATAAATGCTGTGGGTTGACCTCAGCCACGTACGGCTCAAGGGGGAAGAAACGTGGTGCAGTATCAACAATTGCATCATGATTTAAGAACATGAAGTCCTGAGCCATAAAAGCTCACTGAAAACATCGATATCTGCACCTCCAGTCACAGGTTTTTAATATATCAATCAGATTTCTGTTGCCAGATGTTTTCATCCTGCAGTGAGGAGCTGTGCTGTTGGTGGGGTCTGAGCTCAGGCTTGGAAGGTGGGGGCACAGAGAGCTCCTTCCTTGGCATAAAACAAGACTTGTGTTGGCTTCACAAGTCCTGTGCTCACTTCTCAAACATGCCAAGGGATGTGGCAGGAAAAACAGCAGGGGGGAAATACCTGTGTGTTATTCATATCTCAGCATATTTAGCCTCAGACTCTCCCTGAGCTCCATAGTGAGTTATTACCTGACTCAGGCTGGTTTGATTATCAGAACATCTGATTAAAGGGGAGGAAATGAAAATTAGGACAATATTCCTGGAGAACCACCTGCATGAGTACTTGGAACTCATAACACATTTAAAATCTTACAATTAGCTATCTCAAATGCATCTCCCCCAAGTATCAAGGAATATTTTTCTTTCTGATACACTCTCCAGAAGTAGCATCCAAGGCCTGCAAGTGTTGATTTGATATCTCTAAAGTAAAAACAAACTCAATTTGAAATAGATTTGGGCTTGAATTTCAGGAATTTAAAAAAAGAAATGCACTTGGCCACATAGATGTCTTTAGGATTATATGTTTTAAACCAGAGATCCTGCACACATACTCTGGATATTCATGAACTGAGGGCTTTACTGTTATTTTCCACCTCAGACTCTTATGTAAGTGGCATTTGCTATGAGCTTCTGCCTTCTCATCCAAGGCATAGGAAGCTTGGGGTAAGAGAAATCTCCTCCTGTTAACATCTGATAGCAGTAAATGAAGGAGGGCTGAGGCGCCAAACTCAGGCTGAAGTTTCTAGTCCAGTAAACCCAACGATTTAAGTATATTCCAGACAAGAGGATTTGACCCAGTGTTATGAAACTAGCTCCAAAATTTGGATTTAGTTACTTGCTACTTCTAGAAAGCTCACAGGCATTGGAGTCCCTAATTTCATCTCAAACTTAAGTTTCTTCTCTTTCCAGAAGTGGCATGACAGTGGTGGCAACAGCAGCAGACAATGCTACACTTAATGTTTCCTTTGCTTTGCTTATAGACCAGGCTTAAGATCTCCAAAAAGTTTAATCTCCCCTGGATTAAAATACTGGAGTTTTAAACTAAAAATTTTTCAGATTTTTTTTTCGCAAACAACAAGGATAAAGGACACCCAGCTCTTTGGAGAAAAAAGCCATGATGGAAATGCTTATTTTGGTTTGAAGGTATTGGCATTTTCATGTAAAACTGGGGCAGGAGAGCAGGAGAGCACAGCCAGAAATTCAGTCTTGCAATCCTTGTATAGCTGAGCATTATTTGTATATATATTTGTGTATTGGGTTGCCTTGCAGTGTAAATAAAAATTAAACTCCATGAATCAGGTAAGGGGATTTGGGTTCCTGCTCTTGAGCTTATCTTTTGTATGCTTGCCTAGGAAATCCTTCTGTAGCCCCAAATTCCATTGCCATTAAGAAGCAGAGGTGCCGATTTTAAAGCAACAAATTGACTCCGGGCTGACTGGCTTTGGCTAGAAATGACTGCAGACCACTGAGATGGAGAGAAACTCAATGGAGAGCAGAGGAATCACCTCAAAAGGGAAATGCTGACCAAAGCCAACTTAAACTCCACATAAGAAACCTGCATTTCATCAAAATATGTTGAGGCTGCCATCTGCTGACGGCAGGAAGAGTCTGGGTACCAACAATTAAGTTATTTCAAATATTATTTGGATAGTGTAGTTTCAAAGTTAACCTCTTTCAATTCTAGATAGAGACTTAATCTTTAGCTAGAACTGATAGTTTTCTTGTGTGACATGTAGAAACAATTTCTTTGAACATTTACCTCTGTTGTTTCAAATCAACACTTCAACATAAACTTTCATTTCCTGAACCGACAAAAATGAAGAAAAGGACACAAAAAAGGTGTTTCACTTTGAAATAAGAGTTTGCAATTGAAACGTTTGCTTCTTGTTAGTATTTGACAACTAGTCATACTTGAAAATATTTGAAAATGAAAATGGATTGATTTATTGAAAAGCTTTTGAAGAAGAAAAATATTTATTTACAATTAGTGGAGCTTCTTTCAGTCAGAAGAGATGGATTTCCCTGTTGGATGGTGACATATCCCAATATTTGGGGTATTTTAGTAATATAAGCATAACTTTTATGAGTACACAGAGGACATGTTACAGGTATGACATGATTTTTTATATGAGTGAATAATATTGAAATATTTCTGCAGCTCATTCTATTGTCTGTTCCAACATAGTGGTGTTTGGGGCCTGGAACCAATTCAGAGCAATGTGCTTCACAAAACCATGTTTAAATAATTAAAATTGAGTGTGCAGAAAAACAATCCTCTTTCTCGTTCTTTGAAATATTGTGCAGATTCATGGTAAGGTTTGGCTTTGCCCTAAAATGAAACCACAGATGATTATTTTTAAGGAGAAACAAAGAAAGAAAACCAAAATCACAGTATGCCCAGCATCCACTGCACTTGCTTCTCCTCATCAGGACAAGTGGGGAACTGAAATGCAATGCTATGAATATAAACATACCTGCAGTATATTCTGATCCTGTCTTTTTTAATCAGAAATTTCATCTTTGTCCTGAGAAATCTCCCCTAGAGAAACCTTCTGTTGAACTGAAAGTTCCTGCTTCACTCAAAAGTAACTTCTAAAAAGTTGACTTGCAAGTTGCTTGTTTGCGTGCTTGTTTTGCTGCATTAGTTTCTTTTCTTCAGAATTATTAATTTCTTTGTACAGCAGAATCCTTTTCTTTTTTTTTTTTTTTCATTTTTACAAGCATCCCTCGAGGGAGATATTAGAAGAAGGAGGATGACGTAGTTTTGTGGGGGTTTAAAAGACAGCCTGGGAGGAAGCAGGACACTGTAAAGTTTGAAAAAGTACCAAGTTTGCAGTGGAAGGCTGCTATCAGGGGTTGATTAAAAGTCAGAGGTGATTAGAGCTGATGCTTTGGAACAGTTTCAGCCAAATGCGTTTCCATCAAAGTATGTTTTCCTAACTGGAGTTAAACATCTCACATCAGATTTAAAAAAAAAAAAAAAAAAACAACAAAAAACAGAGTGAAACTTCCCAGGGAAAATTTAGCCACGAAGTGTGGAGAAGATGCAGAGAGAGAATGCATGGACAGATTCTACTCCATCCCAGTTCACAGGGAGAGGAATTTTTCAGTCTCCAAATGTCCATGATGTTGCCTTTCCCTACTGATATTTCAGCAGAGAACAGGGATAAGCAAAGTGCAATTCTAGAAGGATTTCAAGGTGAAGACAAGTCCTCTTTGCTGGATACAGCAGAGATGTGGGATTGCTCAAAGAGAGCAGGGCCATGGACAGGGCAGTAGGAAAATAGGAGGGAGCTTTGTGGCAATGCTCAGGAAGGGACAGATGCCAGGGCAAAAGGGAAGACTGCTGGGGTAACTGCAGAGGAAAGGTTATGCACACTTAAGTATACCCAGCAGAGCAGCTTGTAGATTTAAAATATGCATCACCAGCCAAACGTAGGGTAGGATGAAATCCTGTCTGTGGTAAACCTGTGATGTCTTACATGTATTAGACAGAGCTGTCAAAATCCTTGTTTTTCAGGGGAAAGAAGGACAACAAGAAAAAACAAAGAACAAATTAAGAAGAATAAAGATTTTTTACTATTTCTGTATTTTTTTCTCTTATCACCCTGCATTTGTTTTGATGAGCTGTCAGGGTGCATTAAAATGTTCTTGAAGCCCATGCCCAGGTTAAAAATCCCCTTTGGGAGTGTGAGGACAAAGTACTGCAGTTCTTTCCTTAGAGGGGCAGGAGAGGAGGGGCTTTTCCCCAGTTATGTGTCTTCTCTCACTTCAGAAATAATAAGAGGTTGCCCCCAGCCCTCTGCTTCCTTATCAGATGACTTTAGGCCCAGATTCCCCAAATATTTCTGCCTCTATCTCACACAGATTTCTCTGAAGAAAAATGTCTGACCATGACAAGTTGGCAAGGCAAAATAAAGAGCATAAAGTTGTTTGGATACTGGAGCACTGTTGCTCCCCATATTTGACTCGTGGCCTCTCTTCTTTCCAGAGTTATCAGTGCCTTAGGCTGCTCCAGGAAATACTAAAGGAGAATTTTGCTCTTAGTAAAGACAAATTATGTGATTTGAGATACCAACATTTCCCACTGAGCACTCTGAGAAAAATGACTGGAATACTGTCTCAGTATTATGAAAGTACCAAAATATGCTTCTTTTATTTAGTTTCTTTCATTTTGACTATTTTGACTATTTAAGGGCCTGAGTATTAAACTCAAGACTCCCAGATGGTTAGTAGTCCCATTTTCTTGAATGAGATTACCTCCATTTTTACAGCTGATTAAAAGCTTCCAAGATGCTTAAGGCAGTCAGAGGCTGCCACAGGCAAATCTTTTATGCATCAGATATTTCATATGACATTAATGAAGGCAGGTAAGGTGTTCCTCAACAGAGGAACAAGAAAAAAAGTAACAGGCTGGAGTGTAAAATTGACATGCAAAGTTACACCTTAGTAAGACACATTTTGTCTTACACACTTTATGGCCTAGGGTGGTTCTGGAGGAGGGGATTTCTGTGGAAATCTCCCCCAAAAGAGTAACAAACAGTTGCATAAAAATAGAAATGAAAAAAATGAATGGGACAGTCAAGGACATCTCTGTAAGACGGAGCTCCACAGTTTGAGAAAAGTTGTCAGGCTCAGGTGCAAGAAGCACTGGAGGAATTTCAGAGAGGAGTTTTGAGCAAGGCTGAAGGAGGAGGAAGAGTGAGGTTATGAAGGGAGTGGCATGAGCAAGTCCAGGGCCGTGACTTCGCCAAGGATTTTGGAACAGATTCAGGGTGACAGGAGAGCATTTGCCAAATGCAGAGCTGGGCAAAATAGATTGAATGATTAGTGACTTTTAGTTGAAATGAGTGTTTAAATCAAAACAGGAAGAGTAATACAGGAAAAAAGAAAAAAAGAAACAAACCCAAACTAAAACAAGAAAGTTATAATGTTTTCACAGTATTTTCAGTTGGTACTTTTGGTAATCTTCCTATTGATGGTGTCATGAAATTACATTTCTGTTGTTCCTAAGCTTGAGAAAAGAGGACAAGGGGAGGTATTGTCAATGATCCTACGCCTTATAATGGGATTTTCCAGAGAATGAAGATGGTTGAAAAATAGCAGATACATTATTTGTGTGGTCACCAGCATTTTTCCGGTGTGGTGAAACAGAAACAGTTATTTTCTAATGACTACATCCATTGAAATTCACAGAGTGGGGACGGAGGGGCCAAGGACCGATCTTGGTGAGATTCCCCTCAATTCCTGCCTCAGGAAGGAGGAAACAATTAACAAGGAGGGAAACTAGCCAGGAGAGGGCAGAGTCAGAAAAGCTAAGGGAGGAGAAGTTTGGAGCGTGGAGCTGATGGCCAACAGCACAAACCACGGGAAAATGGGCAAGGGATTTGGATTTCCAGCTCCAGGCAGGATGAGCTCTGCAAAGTGCTCCAAGAGAAAGGGACCAGGGCAGGATCTCGGCCAGGTGAGCAGGGGTGTCCCAGTGGCAGCTGGAACTTGCACATCCCCCCAGCTGACTTCCACTGCAGATTAACAGGGCTTGCTCGACCTACTTTCCTCATCTTGGTACATGGAAGGCTTCAGCCCAGTGGCTTTTTTGGAAACAGGATGCAATTTCAGGCAAGAATGTTCCCTCAAAAGTAAATAAACCTGAAACAGATGGGATGTTATGTTCTATTAACACTAATCACAGACTTTTCTGATTGTTGACTTTTCTGAGCACCAGATTCCTGTCAAGGCTTTTCCTGCTCTCTCCTTCTTTTTCTTATTTTTTTGGCTCAATGAGGTTAAAAATCTATGATGTTTCTTGTTCATCAGTCAGGAAGAAATTCACTTCTTCAAGCCTTTTATATCTTCAATATCTTGAAAGTAATTTGAATTTGTGTGATGCCCTATTACAGAAGCCTTGCTGTTCTGTATTTGAGTTTACTGATTTTATTTTATCATGAATACACAGAATTGTTATGGTGCCCATTTACTCAGTATGACTTTAGCAAGATGTATTTTTGTCTCTAGGTTGTCAGAAGTCCCACCTGACATAAAAATTGTAGGTACAAGAAGCAGTTGCCCTTCTTCAAAATGATCATTGAATTTATTTCCAGTCTCTGAAATTTTACATTTAAGAGCAGGCAGAGTGTATCTAAAAAGGCAGAGTATATATATAAATTATGAGTTTGAGGTAAATACCGATAGAAAAGAATTAATTTTGTATCCTTGCTTAAAGGATGAGATGAGTCTCTTTTTGCAGCCCACATTTTGTTGTTCCCTGCTCCCTCATGCATGGCAGCTGAAGGGAGATCTCCCCTCCCTATTTAATCATTTGGGGAACTATTTACAGGTATAAATTGTCCTCCTTGATACCACTAAGCTTGATTTTCCACAGGTCATGTGAGCACCACATGGAACAGAGCCCTACAAACATCTCTGGTTTTGCTGTATGGATATTGTTATTTATGCACAGCCCAGCACCTCATGCAGTGAAAGACTTTTCTCCTATGCTCACATAACTCAGCAAATGTCACAAGAGTTTGAAAATATAGCTGATATTTAAATAAGATGGATCAACATAGAGTATAATGGAATTGGACTAAAATTCTACAAAGACAGTGAAATTGCCTGTTTGTTTCTTGTAGATGGATCCAAAACTCAGCGTGCTGAGTTACAAATTCAATTTAATGCCAGTAGATGGAGCTTGCCACTTCTTAGCAAGATCTCCTCACATTAGTACAGCATGGGAATTCTTATTGAAAACAGAAAAGTCATTTTTATTCTTTTCCTTTCAGCTTAATTTGCCATTGTGGGTAAGATTTGTAATGAAAAATACTGTCCAAACATTACCTGTTGAAAGGCAGGTTCAGATACAGTGACTGTGCAGAAATACAGGGGGGAAGCTTATTAATGCTGCTTTAAAAGCATCGTGCCTCTGAATTGTTCTGGACTGTGGTTTTTGACATAACTTTTCACAGAGAGTCAACAGAAGTCTTGTGCTAATGTGAAACTGAGGGCAACAGGACTTGGTGTGGGGCTAAAGAAGGCAAGTTCTGAAAAGCTCCATTGCTTAAGGATAGAGTTAAGCAAAGCTTTGCATGCTCTACTGATCTTGGCCTTGGTTTGCCTAATTTCTTACTAACAAACACTGAACAACATAGGAATGTTTCTCTCTTGTGAACATGGAAAATTCAGCTCTTAGTCCGTATGTTTTAAATAAATCCTAATCAGAAGGTTTGTCTGCCTGAAAGTTGTCTGTCTCATCTTTTTTGTCCTCAGAAGCACCTCACAAAGTTTGTGAAGTGCAAACTAATCACACCCTTGCTCCCCCTCCAGAATTAGTAAGATAATATTTAGGCTCTCCCACCCTGGAGTTACGAATAGAACAAACTGTTCATTTTCAATATTCCAGTTTTTTTTTTTTTCCCAGAGGATGGCTACTTCATGCTGTTTTCTGGGTACATAATCCTTCACAAAGAAGTAACTCAGTAGTGTTTGATCCTCTGGACAGCAGAGACTGATTCCAAACAGCGTGGCAGCCACAGCAGCGTGGGTTATCCCTTCGCCATTCTGAAACCACGGATATTCATCTTGAGTGACATGGGGAGAGGACTCAGATCCTCAATAAAACATGCATAAGAAATGATGAGAGCTGAGGGCTGCTGTGGGAAGCTGTATCTCATCTGGAGCCACAGCACACACCATTGCAATTCCAGCAATGGCAGCAGGGACAGGGACAGGGACAGGGACAGGGACAGGGACAGGGACAGGGACAGGGCCAGGGCCGCAGCAGGGACAGGGACAGAGACAGGGCTGTAGTAGGGACAAGGACAGGGACAAGGACAGGGACAGGGACAGGGACAGGGACAGGGCTGTGGTAGGGACAGGGACAGGGCTGCAGCAGGGACAAGGACAGGGACAGGGACTTGGTCACAGCAGGGACAAGGACCAGGCCACAGCAGGGACAGGGACAGGGACAGGGACAGGGACAGGGACAGCGACAGGGACAAGGACAAGGATGGGGACAGGGATGGGGCTGCAGTTGGGACTGGGCCACAGCAGGGATAGGGACAGGGCTGCAGCAGGGACAGGGACAGGGACAGGGACAGGGACAGGGACAGGGACAGGGACAGGGTCACAGACAGGGACAGGGTCACAGCAGGGACAGGGCCGCAGCAGGGACAGGGACAGAGTTGCAGCAGGGACAGGGACAGTGACAGGGACAAGGACAGGGACAGGGACAGGGCCGCAGCAGGGACAGGGACAGAGTTGCAGCAGGGACAGGGACAGGGACAGGACCATGGCAGGGACAGGGACGGGGACAGGACCGTGGTAGGGATAGGGACAGGGATGGGGACAGGGGCAGGACCACAGCAGGGAGAGGGAGAGGGAGAGGGAGAGGGACAGGGACAGGGACAGGGACAGGGACAGGGACGGGGACAGGACCGTGGCAGGGACAGGGACAGGCCGTGGCAGTGGGAGGGTGGCCGCATGCTGCATGAGTCACGGCGAGCCTGCAGATAAAATGCAGCGAAACAGTTTGGCCAGGACAGTGTGAACAGACACAAGGAGAGATAAAGTCAAGTGATGCTTTGAAGGTGGTCTGATCTTTAAATACGGTGCAGATTAGAGAGGCTGCCAGAGGGCTGAGGCCTTGCTGAGCAAGGCCTGCATTGTTATTCCCGACTTTGTCTCCGCATGGGGAAACGGGGGAGCTGTGATCCTGCAGATAATGCAGCAGTGCTGGCCTGGCCCTTGTGCCAAGGCTTGCCTGGTGTCAGTCATCCCCAGAGACAGCCCCGTGTTACACAGGGACAGTCCTGACCTCAAATGATCTCACTGCAGCAGGACGCTGTGTGGGGGACCAAAAATATTTTGGAAAAAATTCTTTCAACTAAAGTTCTGTGAATAAGGATGAAACAACATGAAGAAATCCCAACCACTATTAAAGCTCATGCCAGTGATCTTGCTTAGGGTACTCAGCAAGTGGCACCAGTGGGTGTCCTCGATAAAGTTCCCTGCTTCATTTGTAATCAACTCCACTTTCCCTTGTGCCTTGTCCTTCTCCCTTGGAAAAAATCACATTGGACTAAGGTCTGTCCTTTACCACTTCCTAATCCCTTCAGAGGTTCTTTCCTTTCTTGGTTAGCACACAGAAAACAATGCTACACACAATTATTCAGAAGTACATCTTTCTTTGAACAAACCAGTAGGAAATGAACTGCTCATTCAGACAGATTCAGTGACATGGGATCATGGCCTTGCTCAGAAAACCCATTTTCTCATTGTTGTTTTGGTTATCTTTTTATGTTTAACCATTCTTCTCATTTTCTGTCTCTCACCCACTCTGTGCTATTACCTACCCTTCAATCTGGTGATGGCAGCTTATATGTTTGGCAATGGGTTTCCTGCTTCTTTTCTGAAGCAGTTAGGATGTCTTCAGGCTCTGGAGCAAAAATAAATGCTGACAACTCCTTTTGATGCAGAGGAATGTTACAACATAGTCCATTACCAGATGATTAGAGGAGCAGAAATAAACCTTGAGCACGAAGCTGCAGTTCCCTGCTCAAATGACACTAACCCTATTTATAGACACAGAGTAGGCAGAAAGTAGATGAGGAACCAAAACATTAGGGAAATAATTTTCTCAGGCACTACCAGGCAATGACAGAATTATCTCAGTAGTATTTAGCTTTTGATATTGGACAGCAGGAAAGTGTGTGAAGGGCTCTGGGACAGCCTCACCAGGCTCTGTGAGCTCCTGAAGGAGGAGCACCACGGCCTGGAGGCAGCTGTGGAAAGGCTGAACAGGCTGAGGTGGACAAAGGTCTGAAGAGAATGTGCAGTGTCTGCCTTTCCAGGGAAGTGACTGAAATTAATGACATCCTTCATGCTATTTTTAGGTTTTCTCTAATCCCTTACTCTTGAGGGCCCAATGATGAGCAGAGTAGAAATGATCATGATGGGAAAGTGCCAACATCCACAGCTGGCAGATGCTAGAATTGGAAGCATCGAAAGGTTGATGGATGGTACAAGATTTGAAAAGATTTGAAATTTTTGGATGAATGTATCGAAAGTCAGACACGCTGAAGGGAAAGAAAGGCATTTTATTTACTGTGATGCCTCAGGTTTTAGCTTTTATATTTTTCAGATTCTGTGCTGCTTTAGTGTGTAGTTCTGAGCTTCACATGAGGGGATGGTGAGCTCTCTGCACAGAGCAGGGAGACAAAATAATTCCTTCTCTAGCTTGGGGCCAAGGACAAATGATCCAAATCTCAGGCCCAAGAGCACAAACAATGTGGGCTGAAGAGAGAAAAACAAGCAGGATGGGACTTCATAACCTAAAGCTCTAATTGGACAATTAACTCCAGTATGCAAATGGAGCAGAACTTATAAAAGTGAGAGACGCCATGACTGGTCATCCATTTTGTGACCATTTTGGGTTCATCTTGGGTGCAGCCCTGGCTGGGCTCTTGTGCTGCCCAGGGTGTATCCATTGAGGCCTTTTAATAAATCCCTGCTTTACAAAGATGAAAATATTTTGTACGTAAAATTACATTTAGGGCTCAGAGGGACTGACTGGGATTTGTAGTGAATCGCCGTGAAATGCTTGCAGGAGAGGGCATGAGACATACAGCAGATTATGCTATCACATAACTCTGAGTCAGTCTTCTGGGTTTTTGGTAAAGAGAGGGTTTTTACATGTTAGCTCAGACAATTTATCAGGCTCAACATGTTTTCCTATAAAAATGTTACAATAAGAACAAGAATACTTTAGAAGTTGGCCTCTTTTCTTCTGAAATTACATGAAACTCATTGCTTGAAAGGTATAACATGGGATAGGGATTTGAAATCTATTTCCTTTGGTTTCAGTGGTATTATTCAGGGTTTATGTAGACTTAAGTGACAAAAATCTGCAGCCTGGCCATAGCATCTGTTTCACACATCTTTACAGGAATTAGCCTTTCCCAGTAATTCTCATTGCTACAAATCAGCCAAAGCTAGGGTCTATGCAGGGAAAAGGAAACAAATTAAAGAAAGAAGGGGGAAAGAATCAGATAATTTATTTCAAGAAGAGAAAGTAATTCATTAAAAGAAAGAGGTTTAGTTCTAGAAGTAGTGAAAATGTGTAATGAATCATCATAAAACTGAACAGGAAAGTACTGTGAGAATGGCATATGCAGAAAGAAGTTGGAAAATTAAGGCCAGACTGGGAATTCAAGCTCCAAGCTCTCACCAAGGTAGTAAACACAGGAGTAATTTGCCAAAGTGAGGTCGTTAAGGAAGAAAAGCTTGGATAACTTGTGGGGAAGACAGATGTTTTGTACTTGAGAGAGTGGATTTAAGGTTTTAGTGGCCCTTCAGGAACACAGAGAGGAGATAAACCTAAAAGGCTTGTTGGACTTGGGACACTTTTCCTGTTCAGCTCCTTCCTCTGATGTGCTGCTCCAAAGACAAGCACAGGTCAGGGGAGGACAGTTCAGTCAGGTGGGGGAGCACAGCCAAAGGAGGTCTCAGTGTAAAACCACTGAAAGGAAGAGAAGAAAGCAAGCTGTGTCAGAGAGGAGCTGGAATTGATTTGTCACTGTTCTGCAATTAGATAACACTTTCTCCAAATGAAGGATGTAGCATAGAAAAAATGTCAATAGCTAAAACCTGTCACCTGGACAGTTTCTTTCCAAGATCAGGGACAGGGAAGGAGCTTTTTCTTCCCCCTTTCTTTTGGCAGTTCCTAAAAATGTTTTTAATGAGGGGTTCAAATCAGTTATGGACAGAGTGAAATGTGCTCAGGCACATCCCATTAACTGAAAGTTGGAGGGAGGTGGAAGGTAGGTAACAGCAATGGCCACGTCCCATGATGGGTAGGAGAGGGAGAAGGTAGGGAACACCAAGTGGAATTTGCCAGAATAAACCCTGTGATTCTGTTGTGTGGGAATGTGCTGCATTCAGCACCAAGAACAAAGCATCAAAGTCTGTCCCAGCAGCTCTCTGTGCCGTGGGGAAAGGCAAAGAGCCCAGGGAGGTGTAAATCCTGTGGGGAAGCCAAGAGCAGTGCTGAAGAAAGCTGATGAACCTGACAGTCAGGACAAGCCAGGTATCACAAGCTTTGAACTCTGCAGATCCTTAAAGGTGGGAAACTCAGTGGTGGTCATGATGAACCGTTGTGAAAAGAGAGATTTAGGTCAAAGGGAACAGAAAAAAAACTTCCTTTCTTTTCTTTTTAATTGCTTATTTTTGTTTTTTAGGGAAAGCTTGTGTATGCAGTGGCTCCCTAGTGATTGGGAAAACTGAAGGGTTCTAGAACTCACCTGCACTACCTGATGGGGCAATCAGCACTGTCCCCAAACTACAAATTCAACCTGTTGCAGTTATTATTGGTCACTTCACAGAAATATTTTGTGTCTGAAGCCCTAGAGAGCAGTCATCTGTAAATAAACCCTAAAGAGCTGTTTCCATACTGCCCCGTGACCAGAGGCTGATATTTGACAATAGCTTTTGCTCAATTTTTATTTTCACTTCATAACTTTTTTCCCCCCACAGAGAAAACAATCATATCCTTTAGTCTCCCTGCAGTCTTCTTTCTTCTGATTTTCTGGACTGCAGACCAGGACCAATTTTTCAGTTTGTATTTCATTCTTTTGGGAAATTAACTGCAACTTTCAGTACTGATCACTTTGAGCCTATGACCTCCTTCACACTTGTCCTGTGAAAAGGACATTTCTAGGTTCCACCTGGTTGTTTGGTGCAGAAGAAGCCATAAAAGGTGCAAACATTATCTGAGATACCAAATTTCACACTTTTCTTTTAGTTTTACCCTCATGGAAACTTGGGACAGCAGGCTGGGGATTGCATTAGGCTGCTCCTTTTCCAGTTAAAGCTCTCTCTACCAAGCCTTAGCAAATAAAACTTGAAGCTCCAGGGTTCTGTTTTTTCACATATCTCCTCCCTACCTATTTTCTTATCCATCTCTAAATACTATGGGAAGAGTCATCATTATTTCTTACTGTTCTTGGTGTCTTATTCGTATGCCTGCTTAGATTTCTCAGCCCACAAATCAATTTCAAATCTCCATCTCAAAGGACCAATAAATCTACTATTTTGTGCATTCTGACTCTCATTTCTCCTCACGGGCTTTCTTGCTATTTTCACTCCATTTTATATTTCCCATCAAACCTGTTCCCATCCTGTCCTCTGGTTTGCCTCTCTCCCTCATTCTCTGCTTGTTTTAAAAAGATTTCTCCCTATAATACACTTTCAGCAAAGCTTTCAGTGATAGTCCCACCCACATGCCTTAATCAAAGCCCCATTGAAGGCTGTGGAAAGGTTTTCATGGACTTTGGATCATGCATTAAAAGTGGTGCCTTTGTGTTCCAGTCTGAGGAATAAACTTGGGGAATATTTAGTGAATCCAAGTTAGTTTTCTTCCTGAAAACTAAATTTTTGGTGTGTTTAAAGTACACCTGCTATTTAACTCAATGTAACTGGATGTATTTGTTAATTTAATCTGGAAAGGAATTAATCTCGGATAATGTTCAAACCCAGAGATTGTCTAAATAAGGAAAGGATTGAAAAGAAAGGAAAACACCAGGAAAGTAATGGATTGAGAGCTTCCTGGAGACAAGAAGCAGGTATAGCCAAATGCTGGAGCTGAGGATTATTTAAAATTCCTTTGACCAGTGTACTTCTTTGTGAGATGGATCAAATACTGTTTCTATTAGATGACAGGGGTTCATTTCCTTTCCTTAGATAAACACTTTAAGGTGCCAGACTCCTCTGTGAGATGATAAATGACTTCCTAGACGTCATCATAAAGGAAGTTGTTCCTTATAACTGTTCTAAATCTGTTACATATCAAATTTCCTGTGCATGGCTGCCACTCTGCAATGCTTTCCAAACTGTATTTCACAAATGCACAGTGTGTCTTGTAACACCAAGACACTCATTTCCCAGCTCCATCTTTGGCCCTGTTCTCAAAACACAGGAGGTCATGGATTGGATTTAAAAGTTAGCTTAACACATCCTGCCTACCTTGAATTACAAAAAATACACAATCTGGATGAGTGATTTATGAATTTCTAATTACAGATGGGACTGCTCTGTTTCAGTTCAGCCTGGTGAAGCTGAGAGCAGCTGAAATCCGCTTATTTCAGTGATAGGAAATTCAGGAAGAAGGTTATTGCCCTCTTTGTTTTGGAAAATGTGGACAGTGGTTTATATGTCCTACTGGAAACAACAATAGAATCTGAGATTGTGCTTGGACTCGTGTACTTTTAGATTGCCTGATAGACCAATAAATATCCTGCCAGGCCTTTTGGTCTTCACCCGTTTCCACTGGCAATAAATTGTTAAAATAAGCCTCTCTTCTTGTGACACTTGACATTTGAAACTAAGTGCTCATTGTCAGAGCATGTGTTGTTATCAAATTAATTTCTCCATTGTCATAAAGGAAAGGTGCGGAGTCATAGAAAAGTAGAGAAATTGGGGCAGCTATATAGACAGAGGTACAAACACCTGATGTTTGTCTCTGTAGTTGTTCATCACCAGATATTCTTTTTGTTGATATTTCAAGCATGTGTCTGAAAAACGCCTCTTTTTAATGGAATACTTTTATTCATTCCTAGTCTCGAGACACATGAGAGACACTTGTTTCCTTTGTGCCCCAGCCAGTTTTTTTTTCCTGTCACTGGATCTGTGTGACAATGTCCTTCAGTGCTTCTTGGGCCAAGATTCAGCTGGACTTCAGGTGCCTAAAATTGCCATCACCAAAAAGTCCTGAAAGACAAACACAATTCTTGTGACCTCTTCTTCCAAGTCCCCCTCTTATTCCAGTTTTCACGGAGTCCTCTTGGTCTGTTTCTGTAATCCTCTCATTAAACAACACAGGTTTTTAAAACTGTTTTCTCAATTAACAAGTTCACATGCAATTAATTCAAAGCACTAAGACTTAAACAAGTAGTGACCTGAAGTGCAGAGGAAATCCCATGGAAGGCAGAAACTGGAATTACTTGCATTACATAAATGTTGGGAGAATGTTTCAGAAGGGCTGGAACGGCAACAAATGCGCGTGGGATGGTGAAAAAGCACAAGTCCTTGACATATGTATTTGTATTGCTGCTTTTGTTTTAGCTTTAGAGATGTTTGGAACATAACGTGGTCATTCCACTGCTTGGCCTTCCAGTGACAAATCTGAAGGTCTAAGAAAATAATAACTCAAGTTATTCCAGGCTGGTGTTTATTAAGCAAGCTTTGAAACACTAAAGATATTAAATCCCAATCTGGTTTGGTCAGGAAAACCTGAGCAAAGAAAAATGTGAGCTGGCACAGAAAAATATTGAGCAGTACTGGGATCTATCCCAGGCTATTATGAAGTCATTAAACAGGAGGGCTGAGAGCCACCACTCTGAAATAAAATAGTGCAATCAAGGCACTTGTTCTTGCACTGTAGAGAACATATTTTAACATGAGGATACATGCATGGATACATGCAACAGTCCCTCATTTAGCACAACACAGAGGAAACCAGTTCCAGCACTTTCATGCATCTCCCAACTTTAGGAGAAGCATTAATTTTTCTGCACATATTATTTTACTAAAGACTTCAGAGAGGAAAAGACAAATGTATGATTCATATTCTAAAGAGTGTTATCAACCTTTTCATCTACTAGTGAAACTTTGAGAGGTAAATTGCAATTGCACCTATATAAATGCCAGCTTATCTATTAGCAAGATAGGATTTTTAGTTGTTTTGGTGACTTCAGTGTTCCTAGCAGAGGAAAGAAAATGATTATCCAGTTCACATGGAAAATGGGCAGCTTATTTTATATTTATTTCTTATTTCTCCACTGGGAATTCAATCACCTGGAAAAATTCTTAGGCTCAGTTTGTGTGGACAGTTTATGACACTGACTTGTGCCTTCAAATCCATATTTTATTGGAGAGAATAAAATACCCATGGCTCAGTATCAGATGGTACAACTGAGGGCGACAGCAGTTTGCAGTGAGTTTGCAATTCCTTTGTCCCTGCAGTCTTTGTCAGTCTGCAGGACACTGCCAGGCAGTGCAGTGTACATTCCCAGGCAGAACAAAGGTATCTGAATACAGATATTTGACCTGAGCAATACAGTGTCCATCAGGGAAAGCCTCAGTGCTTCAATCACCTGAAGAGTTTGGTAGCTGTAAGATCTATTTCCTGGTGGAATCATCACTTGGATGAGGATGACCAGGAGACTGTTCCAGGGATATGCAATGTTTGTATTGATGTTACTGTAGCCAGTAATTATTTCCTACGTTTATTTATTTTCCTTAGTCTGTCAGCCTTCGGGGAGGTGATTAGTGTTGGTTTGGAAATCCTGGCCTCCTTTAGCTTTTACTAGTGAAAAATTCTTTTTTATTCCATCCCTCCTGCTGTTTTTTATTCCATACCTCCATTCAATCCTTCAGCATGTCCCTGGGAAGATCCTTCTTTCCTCCTTCCAGCTTATGGGGCTGCCACTTCGGCTTTGTTCTTCATGCTGGAGACATTCTCAACATCAACTTCCACTTGATCTTCATTTTCACATCACTTAGAGAGTCTAAAAATGTCAAGGTGTCTGAGAGTGGGGTCAGGACCCTGTGACTAAGATTGGCCCTATATTTCTCCATTTTCACACTTAATGGGCAGTATTTTAACATTGCCTTTTCTATTTTGATTATAAGCCCCCTGTCAGAGGCAATTTTTCTGGGCAGGGGTAGAAGAGTGACTTCTTATCTCTGCAGCTCCCAGGATGAAAGAGTATTAGATGAGGACATTGTCTGACACCATAATAATTCCAAAATATTTACTTTGATTTGCATGTTTTGGAGATTCTGGCCATCCCCATCAAAGATTCCTCTGGTGATGAATTGTAGCCCTGGGTTCAGTGCAGAAAGTGCAGAAAATGCCTTTCCTCAAGAAGCTGTCAAGGAAAACTCTCCCTAATGTGACCTTGCCTGTGAGCCTGGATGTACTCCAGCACAGGGGAGCCCTTTGAATCTAAAATGTATATAAACACAAGTACACAAATCCAGTAGCAATACAGAGCTGAAAAAACGTCAGGACACTGTCTCTGCAATAATAGCTCCAGAGCAGGACAGTTTCTCGTGGCTGCTCTGCCTAAAATGGGAAGCAGTGAGCAAGAGCAGCCCTTGGAAAGAGGCACCAAGACTGGCTGGAGCCTTGGGCTGTGTGATGGAGCACCAGGGATGCTGACACCCATGGGGCAAACTGAGAGGCTGCCTCCTGCTGCATCCCATCTGATAGGGCTGCGTCGAAAATATCCTTCATTTTCAGTGTTGCAGATAAGGCCTCTTATTTATGAGAGTGAAAACTCCTCTGGCATCCAGAAGAAGCACCTTGGTGTCTGCCCTGAAAGGCATCGAGGTCTCTCTCAATGCCCTGAGAGGGATTAAATGCAAACATCTGCTAAGCCTCTTACCGTGAGATATCCGTCTGGGCTTGTAGCTTCCCTTCTTGTGTGCCCACATAGAAAATATCCTGCACATTTAAGCAGTGCATTTACTCAACACCAAACAGGATGTGAAATAATAACACTTAAAACGAAGAAAAAATGTCTGCATTTCCTGCTGGCTTTATTAACTGACAGATCTCCTGCACTGCAAAATGTATCAAACACTTCCCTTTTGAAAAATGATGTAGATAATGGCTACTAGCACTAATTGTACCCTGTGATGTTTGGGAAAACTCAAAAGGACTGGAAGAACAGCCAAGAAAAGCTGAGGAATCACTACAACAATTGATTTAATGAAGTGATAAGCTGTATACAATACTCTCTGCTTGCAAGTGAAAAGACACCTCTGCTGGTTTTGATTTGTTGTCAAGAGTAATAAAAGATACAACAACTGAGGAAACACAAAAGCAATCAAGAATGCAACGTATCTTCATGAACGTTTTCCTGAAATAAAACACCTTGGGAAATACAGAAGCACCAGGCTCAAAGTGAAAAAACAAACAAACAAAAAAAACAAAACCAGCTTGTACATTGGTTTGGATATTGCAGCATGCAGAAAAAGGAATGGGAAATGATTTTTCCATACATGGTTATAAATTGCATAATTTAAAATCATTTGACTAAAATCATATGATGAAAATTAAAGATGGTGACAAAATTTGAGCACCAGACACTAAAAGCCAGGAACATTAACAGAAATTGATTGATTTATTTATTTCCCCATGGTATAGATGAATTACCCCTGGAATTGCAGCAGTACTTCTTGCCTGTTCAGCTTCCCTGTTTTCAAGGCTCACTTTGAGCTTTACCAAAAAAAAAAAAAACAAAAAAAACCCAACAAACACTTCAAGCCCCCAAACTTTTTGATTATGCAGATGTTTTTTCTAGCCTAGTTTTGGGGAGAGTGCCCTTTTGATTTAATATTATTTGTACTCCTTATTCTCTCTGACTTATTTCCCACAAAGAAGAATTCATAGCACTTCTGGAAATAATTTTGCAACATTCGATTTGCAAATTCTGCCACATGAGCAATCACTTCTAATATGTTTTTATGTATCTTCCTTTGCTTCTTTTCACAGCAGGCCCTAAAATCTCACAACAGGCCCTGCCACTATGCCAGAAAAAACAGATGTAGCACTTTTAGCCATTAATTCTTTTGGCTCAATCAAGTCCTTATGTAGAATTCCTATTTCTAGGAATTGCATCCAAAACTGCATATGCCTGAAAGTTTATTAAATATTAATATTGGGAAAAGGAAGACTGTTCTCTCTTCTTCCTCTTCTAAAGTCCTCTTTTGATTTACTGCTTTCTGTAGACCCAAATGTAAATAGTGTCACAGCAAATAAGTGTTTAGTGTCTGTGAAGTTTATTCTATTTGAGTTCTTAAGTCTGAGTTATAATGTATATAAATTAGTGGCCAGTGAGTGTTGTTTAATTATCTGGAAGCCTTGTCATTGACAAAGTGACCTGTGCTGGCTTTCTTGCCAGAAGGAATTGAAGTTGTTATGCTAAAGTCTGGACAATTCGATGTAAATATTTACCCACTCAATAAGGAGGTGTTAAAGCTAATTCAGCTTTAGGATGTTAACTCCTGGAGATCACACAAGCCCCCATGAGAAGCCAGCTTCAGGTTCCACAGGGAGGCTTCAGATCCTGCTGCAGGGAATGAAAAGATGCTCTAACTAGTTGAATAAGGATAAATTTGGACTTGATCATGAGCATGGGAAAAATGATCTGCACGCCAAGAAGGGTCCTCCTCTCTGTCTGTGCTTCCCTCACTGTGCCCATCACTGTGGATTTTGTTGGGATTTTTTAGTTCTGAGTGAAGGTCAGTGCAAAGACAAAGATCTTGATGCCCCCACAGCCCATCTGAGATGCTCCAAAACATCCTGCCTGTCTTCTGCCTGGAGCCCCAGGTGTGTCCTGCAAGTCTTCCAGCACGTGGGTGTAGGGGGATAGAACACAAGAAAATAAAGATAGTCTAGAAGGTACTCTTAGCCCTAAGGAGTTGCAGCTGGGCCAATTATCAAAGATTTGGAGCAGGCCTGGCTTTAACAGGCCACAGCTGTAACCAATGAGAAGGAGAGTGCTATAAAAGAGTGGGGTGGCTGGGTGAGAGGGGAACTGGAGTCAGTTGGCTGCTTTGTGAAGAAGAAAGAGTCAGTGCTCTGAGGAGACGCCCACAAGAAACACCAAGGAGGTATGGAACTTTTGTGATAAGGAGACAGAAGTGTGGAACCCTTGCAATAAGGTGACAACATGTGGGTGCCTTAGCTAGGCTGGGGTGGCCCACAGGGCATGAGACAGAGGTGTGTGAGCAGCTGAACAAGGTCCTCACCTTCAGCAAGCTAGAACAACAACCACCAGCCCAAGGGGTCAGTTTGGAGGATTTCTGTCAAAATCAGGGTAGCACAGCGATGGTGATTTTTGCTTTAGAGGTTTGGTTGTGTATCCCTCCTCTGAGGCCAAACTGACACAGCGTTTGATGGGGTGAGTGTTTTTTAGTACCTTCTTTTTTCTTCTGAGGGTTTGCCAGGGCTTGATGCTCAGGGTGGTACTGGATCCATCGGCTTCACACTGCTCAGAGAGTTTGTCTGGATAGCCATCACATGTGACCGCTGGAGCAACCAAGATCTGTCACACACTGCCAGTGCTTAACCAGCAAACTTCTGGATAGGAAAGGGCTTTGTGGACTGCAGGACATCTATTCCTGGGCTCCCCTCCCGTTCCCTCCTGACCAAGGAGTCAGCCGGCTCTGCTCCTTGGACCTGCACCAGGCAGTTCCTGGGCTCTGCAGCACAGCACAGAGCCCTCCCCCCTTACAGGTCCAGGAGGCTGCTGCTGGAGAAGGTTTTTGAACTTACACACCATGGGATTGACTCCCAGGGCCACCCTCTGCATCCTCCTGGGTGGAGGTGCTCCCTCAGAGGCAGAAGGGTCATCCCTGTCCCCAAGGGAAAGGGTACAGCTGCTGCCTTTGGATCCCCTCTGCAATTTGGCCCCTCTGGTCAGTGAACTCCACAGAGCTGTGGCTGTTAAGCATGACCAGAAATGATTTCATGCAAGCATAGTGTAGAGGATTTCTGCTTGCTCACTGTTGCTGCCCCTGTGCCACCTCCATGTGCTGGTTGAACTTCACGTGCAGAATAAGAGCAGGACAGGAGCTCCCGAGGAAATGTGGCAGGACAAGTAGCACGTCCCACCTGGCATTGCTTTCCAGGGTGCTTTGGGACTCCTTGGTGCATTATGGAGTTGGGATCACCCAGGCTGGGTGGGATGCCCTCAGAAAGGCTGCAGAGCCCCACATGGACAGGCCTGACCTTGGCTGACTCCTCTGGGGACTCTCAGGGTGTCCCACAGGCAGGACAGAACAGAGCCAGGCCTTTCCTCTCCATAGCTGCCACTGGGAAAAGCCAAAGAGGACACTGGAGAGCTAACCCTTAATGTCATTAGACATTGAGCATGAACTCACACCCTCCTTTAGAAGTACAAGCTTGTCCTCAGAGCTCTCTATTTTTTTTTCCCCAATAAAGAAAGTGAGGAGCAGAGAAATTCATTTTGCCACCACTAGATTACAAAATTTATCTGTGTATTTGCCATCTGATGCAGATCAAGGACCAACATCATCACGAGTATAAGGGAAAGGATATTTTCTCTTCATTTCCAGGACAAAACGTAGACAGAATGAAAGCAGATCTGCTGAGCTTAAGTTGTTTTCAACCTCTTCCAAGAGAGGAATATCCCAGTTTCCAATTTCATCTTCCTAAACCAATGATACTTGCAGAGAATTATAGTGAGCCTTTTCCTAGGATTTTTGTAGAATTCAGTAGTAACTTGAAAAAGAAATGACCTGACAATGCCTATGTACACACATATTTGGAATGGCAGAAACTTCTTCTCATGGATCTCAAACCGCTCAGACAAGAAGGTGGCTGGCTCCATACACCCCAGAACTGCCACTTGCTGCTCATACAATGCAGAAGTGTCTGTTCAAATTCCAGGTAAACACAGCCACAAATGACAATAAAGGAGCCAGGGACAGATTTTTAGCCTATGTTGAGTGGTGTTCTTGATTTGGTTCATGTTTTGTCCTGAAGTGGAAGATGAAGAATGTACTCAGTAGAAATTTGGGGTTAGGGGTTAATTTTGCTCCCTCGTTAATTTTGTGACATAAAATGCACTTTTCACAAGATATCAGAATCATAAATTGACATAACCAGGGACAAGTTCATTTTGCTCTCAGAGAATCTGGCTCCACATGTCCCAGACTGTGCACTCTGTGGCACTCCTCTCTCCCCTTTCCCTTGCTGTTATCTCCCTTCTGTCTGCCGGCTGTGGAGGGGAAACCAAAGGCTCCGACCACCCATGGGACCTCCTCAGCAGCTGTAAAACAAAGGTGCCAGGAGCCAAAAATGCCTTTTCTGCAGCAGTGCCATCTCCTGTGGCTGGGCCTTGGGTTGGCATCGGGGGCCTGCTCTGATGTCAGCCAGGGAGTTTCTTTGAAAAGGCAGAAGGAAAATGTCTTTGCAGCTCTTCCCTCAGCCTGAGTGTTTCCTCTGGGGAATTTGCTACCCTGTTGGATGTACAAAATAGGATTTTTGTGGGGGGGGAGCTGGGGTGTGTGGGTTTGTTCTCTGTTCAAGGTCCAAATGACTCGGGTTGAGCGTTCTCAGCGCTTTATGGGAAAAGAGCCACGGCCCACCTTGGCTTTTATGGGAGAGGAAGAATGTAAATCAAAAATTAAATTCATGTAACTTTGTGGGTGGCCTCCCCTGCTATGCAGAATATCTTTGTGTACACTCATGTCTGCCATGACTTTGAGAAAAAGCCCTTTGCTTGTATGGCAACAAACTTGTAAGGCAGAGTGTTTACGTTCCTGAGCACTATATCATATTTCCTGACAGAGTTAATGAAACAAATTAAGCGAAACTCCACACAGATTCCTGTGTTCCCAGAAAACTTTGCAGAATTCTTGCAGCTCCTGGTTGTGGTGGTAGCTGAGTGTGCTGAGCCTTATTTTCCGTTTTCTAAAAAAATCATAAGCTGCCTGCCCTAGTCTTGACATTTTTATCTTGAGGAATGAAGGCTCAGGTTAAAATACTCTTTAAAACTACATCCCACTTCTTTCAGAGGCTCCATGGTCAGCTTCATGGGGACCTGACATGTGTTTAAAGTTAAGAAAATGATTGAGGACTGGGTACTTTGAACACACATTTTCCTGACTTGGGTCATCAGGCAAATGAATCACTCAATTAATTCAATGAGAAGGCTGCAAAAGCATAAATATACAAGAGTTTGCCATGCTGGGTTTTTAATGTGGTGTCCTCCAAAGACGTTTTATCAGGTCTTTGGAGATGCCAGGGAAATGTGTACAGCAGAGCTCATTCAGAGGAAACAGTGCTGCCCTTCTTCACTTATTTGATATTTCTGATCAGTTTTGAAACATAAAAACAATGAACTGTCCAGATTTGCAACTAAAGAAAAAGGTTTTTACAAAACACAAGTGGACTTTCAAGCTGGTTTTCCACACCCATTTAATGCAGCTTTAGACTCGTTACATATTCACTTTTTGAGGCAAGGCACCACGGAAGGCGTTTCAGCATACAAATGGAAAAATGTTGCTCAGGAGAAACGTCCACGTTTACCTAATCATCCTTCTGCAGCCAAAACTTTCTTCAGGAAGGGGCCTCAGGAAGTTCCTCACCCATGAAGTCCTGCTGACTGTAATGGAATGGGCAGACACGAATGAGTAACCAACCCCAGAGTGTAAAGCCAGCTCAGAAACCAGCCTTTTACTACCAAAATGCTTTAGTGTTTCATTTAAGAGTTTTCATATTCATGCAAATTTCCTATGGTATAAAAATTTTCAAGATTAAAACTGTGTATGTAAATTAAGATTAATAGCATCAATTGTATACATAGACTATGATTAATATGCTATGCTATTCTTAAAATATAATGTTTTAGATAAAATGGAAGTTGAATATTTGGATCTTGAAATATGGGTTTTAAACTATGCCTTACCCCAGTTTTCTGTTGATATTTTATATATATATTCATAACTTAATTTACTTAATAAAACTTGGATTTTGCCACATAGCTATTCTTATCCAAATTCTCCAATCTTCATCTAACAAAAAATTACCACTCTGCTGCAAATTTGTTGAAAACACTGACCAATATAAAATGACAGGAATATCATGTCTTTTAAAAATATCTCTCCAAAATCAACCTGCATCTCTCAAAAAAAGAAACAATTGGATTCTAAACTATGCATAGTTCTAAAAGCTTACTCTCAAGCATCCATTTTTAGAAATACAGAGCCATTCCTCCAGCTTTTTAAATAGCTGAGACTTAATATGCCATAAAAACATACTGTAAATATTTCTGTTGCTGGAATGGTGTCTCTGTTACCACAAGGAGTTGCTAGGATATTATCTGTGTCAGGAAGTTTGTTGTGCCTTCATAAAGGAAAACTAACAGTCATTTTGATGCATTATGCAAATAATATCCTGTTTTCTCAACAGATTCCTTTGCAGCAATCAAAAAAAAAAACCCTCCCAGCCTTTGAGTAGATTTCTGTACTCTGCTGTTATCTTCCCTGCAAGGAATAATTCCATTTTTCCTGCAGTGATTACAGTAGTAAATAAACCTGTGTCTAACTGAATTTAGTGCTTGACATCATACTGCAGACACACCTCAGTAAGCCTTTCAAACTCAGAAACAGGAAAAATGTTTAAAATGTTTAAAATAAATCATTTTTGTCACCAAAATTGTTTAGAAATGACTGCTAAACTGATACCTCTGTTTCACTGATGGTTATTAAGAATTATGTGTTTAACAAAGGAGTAAAGTCATGAAGCTCATCACTGTAAAAGAGAAATTTGGGTGCAAAACTTTTCTGGCCCTCTTGTTTCTGATACTTTAGAAGAACCTGTGATAGAATGAAGCATTATTAGAGTACTTATAATAAAAAGAGGAAGTTGTTTTCTCTTTAAGACACATAATTTATGCTTTGCTTGTCTTTCAAGTTCCCAAGGTGGATTAGGTTTCATTGGGTTTTTTTTTTCAGTATCTGCAGGAAATCACTTCAGTGTCACTTAACTCTAGGCAAGCCACAACTTTGCTGTGCTGAGTTTGGACCTTGCTGCTTATTTAGTTGTTGTTTTAAAGGGTCCTTTAATTCCTCCCTTGTTCCTGGCCTTTTTTCTTTGTTTGAACAAGGACTGAATGGAGCTTAAAGCCTCCAAATTACAGCTACAGTTCCTTGTTAGAGAAAGCAGTGATGATGGTCTTTGATTAAATATATGGGATATTAAATGTATAGGTCCAAAATCCAACCAAATGTACTTGAACTTTTTTGGGGCTTAGCAAGCCTTTAAGCTTGTGTTAATCGCTTGCATTGCTTGGTGGTGATCAGAAGAGAAGGCTCTGAGCTGCACCAGGACATCCAGTGCACTGTTTCTGACCCAGCAGGGCGAGGAAATGTCAATGTGATGAGAAGGTCTCGGGAGATCTGCAGTGTGAATTCCAGGCAAAAGTTATTCAAACAAGCACGAGGTGGATTTTGGGCAATCTATTTTCAGTTTGACTTGTTACTGGTTTGGGTTTTTGACCACCATTGAGAAATTGAAAGGATGAAAGGAAGTGTTTTCCTGAGGAAATCAAAATGGAACCTGTGGTAAACCTGGTTTTATCCAACACTGGATTTAAGGTTGAGCAATAGCACAGTGGACTCATTGCATTTGTTCTTTAGCCAAAGGGAGCTATGAAAAAGAATTAGACATCTTCATAAGATTTTTTTCTTAACTATGCAACAGCAAGCCAGGAAGAAAAATTCCTGTATCAAAATATATGGTTTTTAGTTTAATGTCAGGTGTAAAAAGTTATTTCTGTGTTTTGGCAATATATGACTAATAATGATTGGTAAATCAGAATTATTTGGGTTTTAAAGCCACTGCACAGGACCCCCTTTAGCAATGAAATAAAGTTAAGGATGAAAAGAGGAGATTAATTATTATTTCATCAAAGGAAAAACACTCTAAATGTATTTAGCATTTATATCACTGATATATTTGCAAAAAAGTTAAGTATGAAGTATTTATTTAAAGAAGTACATAGGAATAACAGTGGAACTCTGCAGCACTCACAGGTCTATAAAGCTATTTTTCCTCTATTCCACTCTAAAATTTTGGTGGGGTGGTAGCAGGACTGGATAAAATATACATGCTGCTGTATTTAACCAGATATTAAATCACAGACAGGGAAATGAAGTATAAAAATAGATATATACTATAATTCAGATGGAAAAACAGTTCACATTTGCAAAGCAGTTTGAACAGTACGCATGACAACACCATTATTGTAGCAGAGTTCACACAGCGTACAACTAATTTTAGCTGAGAATATTGCAGACAACTATGATTTTCTAAGCCTAAAGGTTTTCAATGAAATCATTTAACTTGAAGAGTTTGAGAACAGGATGTATTTTGAAGGATTGAAGTGAGGCAATAATAACATCAGGCTGATGATGATTTTCAGGGAGTCTAAGAATTTCATCACTGCTAATTCCCACACAGTACCCCCCATTACTTTTAAATAAATGCCCTACTTTTCATGATGTGAGGAATGAAAAATTAAGGAATAACCTGGGGTTTTCTTCAGCCCTCCTGACAAATAGAGGTGCATTTTATCTGTTTACCACTTAGCTGCTCTCAGCAATTACTAAACACCAGCCCCTATCTCTGTTTGCCTGACATTCTCCTTCAATCAAGATTGCTCAGCACATTTATTTTACTTTAAAATGTGTGAAATCTTAATCTGAATCCTCCAATTTCTCTAAATGGCTGAAACAAGTGTCCCAGTTTCTGGTGATACCAATTCCCATTAAAATTAAAAAAAAAAGCCCAAAACTCAGACATCTGCTGAGGGGTGGAGGGACCTCACTCATCTTTCTGTAGTGGAAGAGGTGTTGATCCTTTATCCTTTCTGAAAATGAGAATCCACTTGGAGAGCAAAGAGCATCAGCAAAAACTCAGTTTGTTTTGGGAGAGTGTCTGCAGCATGGTGAGAGGGACTGCAGCTCATTGCCAGACCAGAACATTTCCAAAACACAGCTCTGTGCAGTCTTTTTAAGTAGATACACATTCTCATTTCCTTAGGGAAATGCACTTAAAAGGAGGTTTCTGCAGTGGGAAGAGAAGGGCAATTTCTAAGGCTCAGAAGAAGGAGAAGAGGGAATAAGAACTGCCACCTAAGCTTCAGATGGAATTTTCCTGTGTGGCAGTTTGCTGTTAGATTTGTTGAATCCCAAGTTTCTGCTTTTGAACAAAAGGATTACCTGTGGGGTAAAAACTTTTGTATTTATGGGGTGATTTTAAAACAGACTCAATGCCAGAATCTCCTGTACGTGTGTAACAATGTTAAAGGGTGAACAGCAGGGACTAAATCCAGGAATCCATACCTGGACCACAGTTCTGGCAACATTTTAACTTCAGTAAGGAATCCAGGTTGGTAATTTTGTTTACATCACAGATGTAAAGTGAAAATCTGACCTATGTAAAGTCCTGAAGCAAAATACAAAAAGAGATTAAGTTTATCTAATTTCACATTTCACATTTTCTTGCTGTCTAAAAAGGCAGACTTCCAAAAAAAAAAAAAAAAAAGAAAGAAAATACAAAACAACAAGTTTAGAAGCATTGGTGAACCTGAATAAGGTTTTGAATTCCAAAGCTGGCTTGTCTTCCAGGCTTGGGAAAAAAGGTGCAAATCAGTGTGCAAACCTTCAACCCTGGGCAAAACTCAGTCCTAACCGGTAGATGTAAAACAGCCTCGTGCCAGAGACTCTGCCTGACCTCCCCCTGTTCTGGGTCCTGCATGTAGATAAATATACTTTGTTAGAGGTCTGTGCACCACACAACTTCAAACCCAACTAGGCAAGACACAGAAATTAAGCAAAACTCTTGTTTTACAGATGGGAAGTGGAAGTCCAGCTAAATACCTGGTGAAGTTCATGCAGGAACCTTGTGCTCCCCCTGAGAAGTGAACTTCATTTTCCTGAGTTCTTATCCAAAGTACCTACCTAGTGCCCAACTCCTTTTTGAAAATTAAGAACAGTTTTATTGAAAGATGGCAGTGATGATGCCCAAATATGATTGGTGTTTCTGAGAAGGTTCAGTCTAAGCAGACCAAGAATAAAGATACAGGCTCAGAGAGATAATAAAGTGAATCATACGTTACGTGAATAACAGGAATTAGGTCCTCTGAGTACAACTACCCTGCTGTGCTTTTTTTTCCCCTGTAGCTTTTGCTGTACTTTTGGGATTCCTTGGAGACTCAAGACCTGGAAACTCCCATGGACCAGCGCTTAGAAAAGAGCATAAGAATCTTGAGTAGCCTGAGTGCAAAAAAGGCTGGGTTTCTTACAGTTTCATTCTGAATGCGGACCGTATTTTATGCCAAATTCCTACAGATTTGATTACTTTAATCCAGCCCGTTTATACTTTAAAGCAGCTCCTTCATGTGCATTGTTTTCTGGAACCTGGGTGTTTCCAAAGCACAGCTCATCTTGTGTGGCAGAAGTCGTAAAAACTTCTACTTTAACTCCCTTAGTTACAGGTCTTACAACTGATGAGTCAAGCCTACAGCTTGCCTTGACTTCAGAAATGCTCCTGGGCTTTCAAGAGCAGCCCTTAATCATCAGCTGCTGTCAATAACAGAAGACACATCCTTGGTGAGACAGGGTCCTCCCCTGGTGTGGTGGAGCTCTACAATGAGGGTAAAATTCACCTCCTTGCACATGTCCCCATCTCCTGGTGACCTCCCAAGCAGCTGGGGACCATCCTGAATGTTACAACCCTCTGGACAAAGTTCAGGGTGTTGATCAAAGTCTGGGATGTTGATCTTTCTCTAATTTACATGCAGAGCTCTGGGTGCCTTTGTGCACATGTTGGTGGGGAGGGTGTGCTATAAAACACACTCCACTGTTCCCACTTCTCCCACTGGCAAGGAGAGGAGGGAGCAGGCACATGGCAGTCCTGTTGTTAAACAGTGCTGAGGGCATCTGGATAAAGCAGTAGTAAATGGGGTACAGAAATCCATGAAAAAGTGTTGGAACCCTGGAAACTGAGAATTTCAGACTTTCTGTGCTGACAGGCACTGACCCCCAAGAGAACTCTGCATTTCACCTGAGGCTGTGCAGAAGGCTTCCAAAATGGAATGACAGAACTGGGATTGTGGGTGTGGAGTTTGAATAGAAGTGTGTGATATCACAGGGGGGTAAACTTAAAGTTTAAGGGTTTAGAATATTAGTAATATATATATATAGCAAGATGGAGGTTTTAGGGCAGAGGCTGGTCCTTCTTCACCTTCTTCTCCATGGGTTTGGGTGGTATTGTATGATTGGATAAAAGAAATCCTCATTGTGGGGCATGGGTGGTTGGTCATTGGGTTAAAAATAAAAATAATTTAGGTGTAATTTCTTAATTGGACAGTTTATCCTTAAAAGGCCTTGTAGAGAGAGAGATGGGGCTCTACTTTTAGTTTGTTAGAGTGAAGTGCTATAGAACTCAGGGTTTGTGAGACTGTAACATAGATAAGAACTAACAAACTTCTGAGTCTGAACAAGAAATACAGTCTTGTGCATTTAATCCTGACCTTGGAAAAAGAAAAAAAGAAGCAAAGAATTGGCAGAAAAGCTGAATTTCTACCTCAGAGTCTGCCCCACGACGAATCCTGCTCGTGCCACTGACTCACACGCCCAGGCAGAGGCTCTGCAGTCAGAAAATGAGAAAGAAGAGACCTCAGAAGGAAATGTCAGGGCAGTCATTTTCTCACAGGACTCTTCCTGGCAGCTGGAGCTGGTGGCTCTGGGACAACACATTGGAGTTTTGCAGGGGGATTCCTGCGGAACGGAAACGTCCTCACAAGGATCATTCCCCTGGCTGTGCTCAGTCCTGTGGGAAACTCTTACCCTATGACGAGTTCTTCTAAACTAGATGGGATTTATATTTATTCTTAAGTTGTCTTTTATTTTTGGCAACTCCCCCACTGCTTGGCTTGACATCTCAGAAACAAGACCCTTCAGATTCTCAGAAGCCAGAAATGCTGCTGACAAAACTAATTCAGAACTGTCCTCGTCAGCTCTACTCCCTTTTCTTTCCATTCACTTATTCCCTCCTCTGCTAATTCTGGAACAGTTTTGGGGTACATAAAAGTAATTAAGACCATGTTGCTGGGCATACATAATCCAAATGAAGAGAAGAAAAGACCTATCTGCTTAACCTGATTCTACTTCTAGTTCTTGAGGTTTGGATTTTGCATGGTAAGACTTAGAGGCAGTGCTGAACAAACCTTGTAAAACAACCAAAATTAGGGGCCATAATTCTGAATATATTTTGGGTTTTTTGGGGCACCTTAGATTCGTGTCCAGAAGATTTTATTCACTCCTCTAAATTTCAGTCATAATTTATTTCAGCTATAATGGCTCTATGGCTCATGGGGCATTGAGCTGCTTGTTATAGGCTTCTCTTATATATATATACTTGTTATAGACTTCTCTTATATATATATATATATATATATATATATGCTTCTTTTTTTTTCCCCTTTCCCTGCAGTTGTTGCAACCTCTGTCTAAGACCTAAGAATGAGCCTGGATTCATTTCTAATTGCACAGCTTCATGAGAAAGAACAGACTTGCCAGCTTGCCTAGTGTCTCCAGTGATATTTCTTAGTCTCATTAATCCCTGGAACTCTATTAATGTGAAGTGTACTCACACACTAGACCATTCTGCTGATTATGTGCAGCATATGGAGAGATTTTAGATCAATATTTTCATTTTAATGGTTGCTCCCTTTTGGCAGGAACAACAAAGGGTAAAATCTGCCTCTGCTATATGGAGTGATTCCACACACTGACACTTTTCCAGACATTCCAAACAGAAGCACAACCCAATATTTTGCTGTATTTTGTTCTCCACTTGACCCATAAGTCCTCCAGTTTCCAGGCAAGGGTGAGAATTTGGTAACTCCAGGAGTTAAAATCCCCACCAGACTCTTTAGTTGCATTCAGTACCAGCTAGAGAAAAATTAAAGGACTCTTTTAAAATATCAAGTTTAATTCTCTCCACAGTGATCAAGGGTGGGTTAGGAGCTCAGAATTTAGAGTTCAAATTTATTCCAATGGACGGGTGGTCTTGATTTTTATGTTAGAGATGTGTTTTCTCATGCCTGTGAATAGTAAAGAACAATTAAAACAAGTTAAAATCATTGAACTCTCCTTCCCACTGTACTTGAACTTGGAAAAACAATGTTCAGTTTTGAATTTTTAAAAGGTTAAAGATATTTCTGTTCCATTTTTACAGTTGTTGGATTTATTTTTTTTAACAATCTTTAATTACTTGCCTGGCGTTGTCAGGCACAGAGCCATGCAATGTCTAGTATTAAAAACCTCTTGGTAGATTTGATCCCATACCCCCAAAAAACACCCAGAACTGAGGGTTTTAAGGGAAAAGACAGTCCTTCACTTTGTCAGAGCATGCCAGAATGTCTCTGGGGTGATCCCAGATCATCTGTGAGGGGAAACAAAATGAGTAAATTCCAGTGCCTTTCTGCAGGGGTCTGAAGACTGTGAATTTTCTCCTTTGGCAGTGAATTTTACACAGGCAGACCCTCCAGCCTTATTTTGTGCTGTGAAAATGCTGTTGGATTGTTCCAGCCCCTCTGCTGTAGCAGAGGCACAGCACATTCTGCCTTGGATGGAACCTGGGTGAGCAGAGGCTGTTTGGGCAAATCATCTCTCCCCCATCTCCCACAAGCCTTTTTTCTGTGTTCCATTTTTACA
>NW_005054402.1:998035-1005022 GCF_000277835.1 Geospiza fortis | reverse complement strand
CCTGGAAGCAGAACCCAACTCCTGGGCAAGCAGTGGCACAAATGGAGTGGGGACAACTCCTTCCTCCTGAATAAATGCCATTAATGTGTGGGGAAGTGAGGTGGTGATTCGTGTCTGAGCACTGTGGGCCAGCACAAAGCTTTTAAATGCTAAGTTTAGGCTAAGATTGTGACAGATAACCAGCCTGGAAGATGGGATGCAGAGCAATGTGGGAATTCTGACACAGACTAGACTTCCAGTCACTGAATATTGTGTAACCTGAGATAAATAGAAATCTTTGTTGTGAAGCTTAAAAAAAAACCTCCTCAGGATGGGATGCTTGTTGAACATAATGCTGCCTAATTTTGACTCTGTCAGCTGTCAAATTCATCTCCTCATTTAAAAGAAAAAAAAAGTTAAATAAACCAAAGTTTATGAAACATATGTTTGCATTTAAAACTGTTTTGCTGTTCACTCTGAGAGGACTTTGGAGACATGGCCTGTGTTATAATACCACTTCCATTAAACATTGGAAGCTCAACTTTTCTTACAAAAAAATTCACACAAACATTCTGCTCTTAATCCAAACAGAGGGGTTACGAACTGAACCTTCAAACAGAAAACTTTCAATATTTGGCTTCTCAGCTCAGTAGCACCAATCTGGGATGCCAACCAGCATGCACTGTCATTAATAATTGTTGTTAAAAAAGGTCCTAAAGGCAGAATACCCAGTGCATATAGCTTGTCTGCTTTTTTAACCAAATAAGGGAACAGGGCATTTCACTGTTTATAATAGCAACATGAAATACGATGTTTCAAACTGTTAAAGAAAACACTTTTAAACTTTTCCTGCCTATTTCCAAGTTTCTTCAGCTTCTAAAAAAAAAAATAAATGAAAAAAAAATATAACAAAACTGGCTACAACCCTCTGGCAGATTTATAGAAACCTCAGTTTTTCACTTTTCAAAACACTTTAACAAAGCTCCAGAGATGAACAACATATCACCCAAGTTCTGGCAGCTATGCCAGGATTGTACACACAGTTCCCAAAGAGTAAACACGCAAAAATCAATTCCAGGCAATGACAGAAAGCGGAACTAATTAAAGACTCCAAAGCAAAACAGATCATTTTCTAAGACAAACATGTCAATATTTATCACACAAGTGAAGCTGGTCCTACAGTGAGTCTGGTGGTATTTATAAACATACAGCTGGCACAATAACATCTTGGTAATTATAAAATGAATGTTAATAAAATACATATAAATACTTAAACCCTACACTAGGCAACCCTTAAACTGCTGCTTTAGCCTCTTACCAAAACTTAAACTTTAGATTGTTTGACAGCATCCTGAAGTTCTTTAATGATTTGTTACTATCCCCTCTTACCATTAAAACTCTTGACTTAGCCAGAGTTCCTTTTGATCACCCCAGTGGAAGGAGGCAGATTCAAACCACAAAATCCTCATCACACATCTCTCTTCCCTGCATTTTCATCCCTCTGAGAGCTCAGGAGCTGCTGAGCAGAGCTCCCCTGGGCTCTCCTGTGATGGTGCCGTTCCTGCCCGGTGCTGGCTACCCCTTCATCCTGCTGGGGGCTTTCTTGGCACCAGACCCAGGCCACAGCAGCTGAAATACATAAAATATAGGGTTTTATTCCCTGCTCCCAGTCTGGGTTATGGAGTGAACTGAGACTTTAGGTCAGCAGGTGCTCACTGCTCAGAAGCGAGGGCAATGGCGTGCAGGTAGGAGGAAAGGATGTTTTCCTCCACCCTGACCAAAACCAAGAGAGCTATCAGCATTTCTCCAGCTTTGCAGGGCTCAGGGTGATGGTGGTACAGCTCTGCCAGATGAGGTTTTTCTCATCAGCTGAGTGTTTGATGTTCAAAATCAGCCATGCACTCCCAGAAACCACTGCTGCACCTCCCTTTTTTCACAGCCAGACTCCTTTAAGGCAAGGAGTGTGTGTTTATCAGGGCTTGGTGCTGTTTGTAGCACAGGAGCAGAGCCACTTGAGCAGGAGGCAGCTCGTCCCTCTGTCACTGGAAATGGTCTTCTGTGTGCTGGTGGGGAGAAGGGATGAATGTGGCAATGGGGATGAGTTTCATGAGCTCTGTGCATTTCTCCACCCAGGTTAGCTGCACCTCTTAACTCCCTGATGGGTTTTATTCTCTAGTATGCCCAAGATTTCTAGCTGCTTCTTGGTTTTGCATATATCATGCATATATAAATGCATTCAGGAAGCACTAATTCCTTTTAAAGGACAGCTCCAGAGCTGATGGATGGAAGCCAGCTTTGCAGATCAAAGTTCCTTTTCCTCCTCAATACAAACAGAGTGCTGCAAAATGAAGGGGAAATCTGCAGCACACCTGCACAGCACAGAAAAAGAAACAGCACCATGGCTCAAAAGCTTTACTTTTGAGCTTGAGTTTTGCAGTTTGGAAAGGCTAAGGTACAATTCCTTCCTATTTTTTTTTTTTTTTATTATCTTGGGTGGAAATTTAAATGTAACTGCAAGAAAGCCAGGTTGTATTCATCATTTGACTTTATTTCTACTTGGTTGGTTAGTAAGAGAGTTTCCTGTCTGCAGGAAAGGTCTGTGCTTTGGAAAGAACTATTTATTTCAGGTTGATTGAAACACTATATGCTGTATTTGACAGAGTGAATGAAATAAAGTTCAGGAAGTTTTTGTTGCTGCCTGAAAGGAAATTTTATCAAACCTGACATTCATGCTGTTAGAAGTTTCAGTACTCACAAAGGGCCATGTTTTAACTTTTCCAACTGATTCCAGTTCAGGCTGTAGTGCCACATCCAGTAGCATGGTTATTTATGATTTTATAAGAAACTCTTTGCCTTTTTCTGAGCTGCCTCCTGCTCTGGGCCATCACTAAAGTGTGTTTGTTGTCATTGAGAGATTGCTTGAGGAACTGGCTCAGCTGAACAAAACCCCAAGTTTCTTTTCTTTTCTTTTCTTTTCTTTTCTTTTCTTTTCTTTTCTTTTCTTTTCTTTTCTTTTCTTTTCTTTTCTTTTCTTTTCTTTTCTTTTCTTTTCTTTTCTTTTCTTTTCTTTTCTTTTCTTTTCTTTTCTTTTCTTTTCTTTTCTTTTCTTTTCTTTTCTTTTCTTTTCTTTTCTTTTCTTTTCTTTTCTTTTCTTTTCTTTTCTTTTCTTTTCTTTTCTTTTCTTTTCTTTTCTTTTCTTTTCTTTTCTTTTCTTTTCTTTTCTTTTCTTTTCTTTTCTTTTCTTTTCTTTTCTTTTCTTTTCTTTTCTTTTCTTTTCTTTTCTTTTCTCTTCTCTTCTCTTCTCTTCTCTTCTCTTCTCTTCTCTTCTCTTCTCTCACTCAGATAAGTTGTCTGGGTTGTTCCTCAAGGGCTTCCAGAACCACAGTTCAGAGGAGGGAGTGAGTGCAGCAATAAATGGCCCAGCATGTACAGGGAGAGGGATGGATTGAGCCAGAGTTGGCACCAAAAGTTGTTCCTGTGGAGACATAATTGCTGTCTGATTTAATTATTAAGTATGGACTACCTTGTTTCATTAAATCAAAAATCCCAAATCTCCAGAGAGGGAGATATATTAAGTATATATCAGTATATACACAGCTCTGCTTTGACTTAAGGATATATTAAATATTCTGGGTGGATAAGAAACAGACATTTGGTGTGAAGGCTAAAAATCCCAGGACAGCTTTGGCAATGCCAGAGGCTGCTCTGGTGTCCTTGGAGAGCTTCCCTGGGGCTGTGCCTGGTTTGGATACTCTGCAGGGAGGGATGCTGAAGTCATGGTTAATGTAAGACACCTAGCAATGGCATCTCAGCACTTTTGGGCAAATATCTGCAGCTAAAAGAGGCGACAAATGAAAGGAAGGCAAAAAGAATAAAACATATTTATGTGAAGAGAAAAAGAGAAGACAAACCTAAACACAACTGCAGGAATAATAACCCCAAATAAGTCAAAGCACACTGAAGACCTGAACAAAAGCATCAGGTGATGGTGCTGAGTTTCAGTGAGGGAGCTGATTGCTGAATATCCCAGCACTGTCAGACAGGAGCAGCTCTGCCTGAAGAGATGTTGTGCAGCTCAGCACAAGCAAAACTCCTGCTCTGGAACAAGCAGGAATTCATGCTGCAACCAACACACACACAGAGAAATGCTGGGGGCATAATGCAAGCAGGACCTCTGGTATTTTTGGAATTGAGCAAAAAGAGAGAAAAAATTGAATTAGGCAACTGTTGGACACTCCTAAACTCACCTGCTCCTCACCTCTACTCCATCCCAACATCTGCCTAAGTGATGGAATAAAAAGCCCCTCACACACCTACAGACTTCATTGCAAGGGCTGGTAAGTGCAGTGGAAGCCCTGATGTCAAGGTTGGACAATCCAGGCTTTGGTCCCAAGTTTGCAGAAGTAATGGCTCTGCTGTCAGTAATGCACAAGGTAAACATTTATTTTTACATGTGGATAAAGCACAGTCAAGTTCACTGACTCCTATTCACAAGAAAGGTAAGGGTGGGAAAAGGATTCACACCTTATGACTCCCTTCTCCTGTGTTTTATCCATAAATCCACTTTTTAGACAGGGGATCCTGCTGTGTTTGTGATGAATGTAAACAACACATCATGTCTTCAACATACATACATATTTATATATTTATTTATATTTTATATCTATCTATATCTATATCTATATCTATATATATTTAATATCTATTTTTATATATATATTTACAAAGCCCAAAGAGTTTTCCCATTTTGGAAAGCACTGATAAACAGCTTTACCTCCATTAAGCAGGTAACAAGCACAGCAGTGAACAGGCAGCTCATAACCTAGATGAGCACAGAGAATGGGAAAAGCAGCCCTGTGCAGGTCCAAACACAGGCAGTTATCAGGAAGATCTCAACCATGAGATCTGTGTCACTGCAGAACCATTTTCCCAAGCAGAATAACAGGAGCTTGGAACCTTCATACCCGGACCATCATCTCATGGATGGAATAATCCACCTCTGTATGGTCTGACTACACAGAAAAGGCATTTTTAACTCCATGCAGGGCTCACCTGGGATTTTAAATGAGTTAAAACAGTTTAACACTCACCAAAAAAAAAAAAAAAATTTCCTCTTTGTGATTGCTACCTGCTGACTTAAGGAATCCACCTAAACGAGCTCTCAGTTAGGGATGTCTCCCTCAAGACCTCATGTTGACCTGGAAAGTGTTAATTCCTTTGAAAACTCGTGGCACCAATGTTTGTTTAGGCTGGGAAGAGGGAAGGGCTAGATGGATAATTGCCTTGAGAGTTAGGAGGACATCAAAAAATCCAGGGAAAACAAGAGTTCACGTAAGAAAGCAGGAAACTCCTCGGGAGGAAACCCTCAGTATCTGAAGTCAAAGAGGAGGAAAAAAGAGGAAAAGTTAGGAAAAGTTAGAAAGAAAAACACTCTGCCAAAGCCATTCCCTGAAGCCCAGAGGAGCCTTGTTTTCATTCATTGCTCTTAATGGTGGCATTCCTTGGAATTCTGCTCCCCTTTATGAGCAGCAGTGGGAGGATGAACAGCAGAGATCTGTCACCCAGTGAACCCCCAGCCTCACCCCATAGCTTGGGTGGGGCTGGAAAAGCCCAGCAGAGGCACAAAGGTGATGGAGCAGGGCTCAGGTGGCCCTTTCCTCACACCTGGAGTGCTCAGGTGGCCCTTTCCTCACAGCACAGCTCTGCTCTCAGGGTTTGCACCGTGCTGGGGCTCCTGCTCACTCCCAGCATTGGGAAAATCCCCTTGGTCTGGGTGTGCAGACACCCAGATTTCAATAGATGGGATCATGATGCATTCAGAACTTTCATATCTTAGTCTAAATGTCAAAACTCCCTTTCTAGTCAGCTTTATCATGGAAACACAAATTGATTGAAAAAGGGCTGGAAATTTTAGTAACACAAGCATAACTGATGTTTCTAGAGTAAAAAAAGAATCAAAAAATCGAACAGTCCTTTGACTCAACTTTGTATTTTAGGGGCTATTTGGCATCTTTTAGCTTCAAGGCTGGATTCCTCCTTTGTAAGACCATGGACACAGGATTCCTCCTTCCTCAAGAACCATCTGTGGTGGGAAATAATCCAGATACTAGCTAGTAAAAGAAATGAGGCAGCAAGAGGTGCACATGGCAGGGATTACTTTCACAATCCTTTCAGATGAAGGCATGATAAAACATTGCATTACTTTCCTTTCTTTTTCCTTCAAAATCTGTCTCACTTGACAAGGCTATCAAAAGTTGTAACAAGTTGGGGTTTTGGGTTTTTTGGGTTTGGTTTTTTTTTTCTGATTTATTGTATGGGAAACGTTTTTATCTTGCTCCTCTGGCTTTTTGGTGCCCCCTCGTGTTTAAAAGAACGTGATAAAGATCGATTGCATCTGTGTGTCTTTTAAGATGCAGAATTCATGGAGAAGAACTTAAATAACTCTGCCTGAGACAGGTGTGAGAATTAGGGCATAGGGAAAAAAGATACTTTAAAAGCTTTTTTTCCAGAATTGAAAACAGAGTTTTATCTTGTAATTTTTCAGGATTGTTTTTACAAATGTCCAGATGTTCTCAAAGCCACTGATAAAATAAAGGTATTTATAAGTTTGTAAAAGTGCATTTTAAAAAGTATTTTAAAATATTCAGAAAGAACACTGAGATTTCTTCTCTTTATTCTGTTCAGGTTTATTGTCCATATTCAATCACTAAATAATACTCTTCATGATCTGATGGTGAAAGATATCTGAGGACTTGTTTTCTGGTAAAAATATTTTAAGGTGTGTGAATTGTTGGGTGTGCAGGTTTTACGTGGGAAGAAGGAGAGAATGAGCCACTGGAAATTCTCCTGTGTCACTGGTCCCTCTCAGACCTTCTGCCAAGTCCCTCACCTCATAGCTGCTGATATCCTCATCCTCAGGGTATGTGCTGGCATCTTCCCAGAGGAATTCAACCTGCTGCTAAGATAAAAGAATTTATATATATAAAAATATATATATAAAAGTATATA
>NW_005054402.1:992282-997884 GCF_000277835.1 Geospiza fortis | reverse complement strand
TTAATTTATTTATATATATATATAAGAACTTGGTTTTTACCATTGGAGTAGCCAATAATATAGGCCAAAGAATTATTACATCTGTTGAAAACCCTGTGTTTTGAAAGGGAGCATTCAAGAGCTGCTCTTGAGAAGAAATCACCAGAATCAGCAGAAATTTGTGTGAATTTTGGTGTCTGTTTCCCACCTTGACCTACTTAAATGATGCACACAGAACTTCCTGAACCCACTCAAATTCACTTTTCACTTGTGGTCAGCAAGAGGCTGCTGTGGTGGGAGTTCACCTCTGAGACAGAAAACTCCTCCCTGCGACTCTTGGATCGCAGTCCCGACAGAAATAGCAGCAGGACACCCTTTCTTTTCTTCTTGCAGACAGGTTTGGAGGGGAGCTACCAAAACATTCTCCCATGACAGATTCACTCCTGAGTGGTGCAATTAAAAAGATTCATTAGGATTCCACGGAGAAGGTGGCATTAGAGCTGAAGGAATGGCCTGGATGTCACAGCTGCCCTGACAGGAGCCAACAGCTCTTCAGAGGAGTTTGATTTTGGATAAGTCACACTGAATAAGACACAAGGATTTTGCAAACTTTTTTTATCACATCTTTTTATCCCTCCTTGTCCAGCCCTCCCCTCTTATTACTAAACCTAGCCCAGGGCTCTGGGCTTTTGTGTCACTTTGGTTTTGCCATCCCCTCTGGCTTTGTTTGCCTTCCCACCCTGATTTTTCCTGGAGCTGTTGGGATCACACAGGACCCAGTGCTGGCTGCCTGCTTTTCAAACACCAGTGTTTGCTGCAAGTGCTGCATCTTTATGGCACCTTTGTGTGTACAGTAACAAACGGCCTGGCTTTGTTAATCCTGATTAGCCGTCTGGATATAGACAGGCTACTTATATTTACAGATATAATGCAGGAAGGTATGCAGGGCTCAGCCTCACCAGGAAACAATCACTGCTGCATTATTTTATTTATATGGATCCAAAGCACAATACAAAAAGGTCTATATTCTTTCCTGGATGCATTTGATATTCAAACACATGCATGTGAGGATGCAGCCATACCTGATTACCCCACCAGGACTCAGCTGCTGCAGGTGATGCTCTCTCTTGCTAAGATCACTCTCGGGGGTGTGATTTCATATCAAAACATCCTTCAATTTTGTCTCTGCTTCTTCTTTTCAGTACCTTTCCTGCAGAAACAGAGGTCTGAGGCTGAGAAAGTGAACACAGCTGTTCCTTTAACCAGCTCACCACTCTCACAGTTTCTCATGCAGGCCATAGGTATCTGTGCTTTGGAAAATATTGGTGAATGTCTCTGAACCTGCCTCTGACTCAGCCCTGGGCTGGAGATTCTCAGCTCATTGTCCTCTTGTTTCCAGGGAGTCTTCACTGAGATCGAGATTCAATGATTCAATCAAGATTTCATGATTCAAGTGTTTAAATCACAAACACCTTGGAGATAAACTGTGGATATTAAAAAAAAACCAAACAATGAAACACACAAAAAGATGTAACCACCAGTTGCAACTGAATATATGAAAGTAAAGAACTTAAACCTACATTTCAGTGGCAGTCTTATATGGAATTTCATTGGTGATGTCTCAGGGAAAGACTTTACAATATTTCTAGGCAATTGCTGCATGCAGACCACTGAGAGCTGCACTGCCATAATTCAAATCAGAAAAAGCAGATATATGAGTGAAATATTATCCAAATATTAGAGCAACAGGTTCTTTGCAGTTATACCACAGTCTGGTGCTGTTGTAGCTTCAGGTCTGCACTCATTTACAGAAGCACAAATTTGCTGCTTTTTGTGACGTTTTCAGGAAAGGGAGATCAGTCTGGGCTCCTGGCTACTGAGGAGTGGATTGGACAAGGAGCAAAACCCCATGGGCTGGGTCTCTGGGGGTGATCTCTGCTCTCCTGGTGAGCAGAGGGCCTCATGGATGGGCTGAAGAACCAGCACCTCCTTTGGCAAGTGCTGTCAAAACTCTGAGCTTCACAGAGTCTCTAATCTCCAGTGGATAACAAATCTTGAGCAGGTTTAGTGGGTACCTGCTGATAAGGAAGGGGAATATGAAATATTTAGGTCCTGGCATGTGAAAGCCATCACTGCTGGTGGCAAAACTCCCATCACAGTTAATGAAGTGTTAAAGCCTTGTCTCTCAGTGGGCTGCCAGTGCGTGCAGGATGCTGAATATGCTGCAGAATTACTGCAGCACATGGGGCTGCAGCCTCCCAGTACCCAAGCCACTTAAAGTATTAACCTGACTCACTGTCAGTCCCTCTTTGTATTTTACAGCAAAAGGCTTTGCTGCCTCAATTACAAATGGTGAATCCATTGCAGGCTCAAAATGAATTTGCAGTAAACACCTGGACTAAATGTGTATTGAGGGAGATGATGCCTCCTATAAATGCAAAGAGTGGCAGGTAGAGTCACAAGTAAATGCTTCACCCTTTCTTCCTCCTTGTGATTCAAGTGGCTAAAGCTCTAAAGCTCTACAGGTAACTTCTGCTAAGTGGTTTTGCATAATTTTTTTAACATCCATTGCTGAAGACCAAAGAGACAGAAGTAGGCTGTAGCATGCTGGAAGGTGGAAACTCTGTGGGCTGATTTTTGCTTTGGACTGTACAACCAAAGGAAAATGGAATGGAATGGAATGGAATGGAATGGAATGGAATGGAATGGAATGGAATGGAAAGGAAAGGAAAGGAAAGGAAAGGAAAGGAAAGGAAAGGAAAGGAAAGGAAAGGAAAGGAAAGGAAAGGAAAGGAAAGGAAAGGAAAGGAAAGGAAAGGAAAGGGAAAGGGAACCCATTAAGAACCATTCTGGTTTTTTTCTCTCATGGTTACCTGAAGATTCAGTTCAAGAATGTAATCAATTTGTGCTGCTGTTAGTCACAAAGATCAAAGAGCAGGGAACACACACTGCTGTGTCTGATGGAAATGGCCACGGAACAATAGCAAGAAGTGCTTGGGATTAGGGGAAACTTTTCTCAGTGCATGGATAATTTTAAGCACAGCAACAGAATCCCACAGGAGATGGAGATGGATGATGGCGATCTCACCCAAAGGAAACCCACATCAGTTTGGCTCGGCTTCAATCAGCTTTGGGATTGAGAGGGCGACTCAATCCAATGGCAGAGGGTCTAAAAGAACGGGGAATGGGCTCCGTTCCCCTCCTGGCCGGCGCAGCTGGGGCACGGCTGTCAGACTTTCCTTCCCCAGCAGCCGTGACTCAGGCGGGCTGGGTCAGAGCCGCTCCCGGGAGCGCAGCTCGCAGCATCTCCCAAACCCATCCCAGAGGCTCCGGGCTCTCGGCTGCTGCTCCTTTCAGCTGCAAACGCACAGGGAAGAGTGGGAGGTGCCTCCAGCTACTCGTGTAAAACGACACTCGGAAACTTGGGCAGCATTGATGGGAAAACCCGGGGTGTTTCCCAGATTCGCGGCTGACAGCAGCTGGTGAAAGTATTTAGCAGGGACCTAAGAAAGGGAATAGTCCTGCTCCTCCTGGATATTACCATTTACAAGCAGTAACATTTTTTCTCACTGAGCTTTGCAAAATGTTAAATCACATTAAAATTAAATTACATTAAATTAGAAGAAAAAAAGCAGAGACTGCTCACAGAAGTAACAGACCTAAATGAGTTCAAAACAAACAGAATCGTCCGTGCTTTAGGTACTTGAGCTCCACATAAATGCTGAGTGCTCTAGAGCCAAAAGAACTTGCCATACTCTGAGGTCCACCTCACTGAGGACCCACTGTCTGTCAGGGGTAAGCAGTAAGAAAAGGAGATTAGAAATAGAACATCCTCACAAATGTCCCTCCAACCATCAGAGCTTCGAGAGCTTACAAAGCTGAAAATTACAGCCAGACTCCTTTGTACAGTAGACGCCTTTGGAGCATTTTTTGGTAAATATTTCTCATCCCTTTTCAAAAAAAAAAAAAAAAAAGCTTCTGGCTTAACTTGTATCTCATGACAATGTAACAATGTTCTGTATTCTGTGTATAGTTTTGTTCTGTTTGCTAGTATATAGTAATGTACTTAATAATCCTATGGTTTCAGTGCATTACATGGCAAAAACACTCATCCTATTTATTTAATCTTGCCACCTGCTAATTCCTCTGGGCATGCCTTAGCTTTTACACTGTGACTTATCACTCTCTGTTTACCTTTCCTGCGTTGCCTGTGTTTTTAGGGCTCTCTGGAACCTGATTCCATACAACATATCCTCTTTTATTTCTGCCTGTGAGGCCAGGGCAGCCAGGGAGCGTGCTGTGTGTGGCAGGGAAGGTGAGGGGCAGGGGCAGTGCTGCTGTCACAGCCAGGGTTTGTTTCACCATCATGTGATTGTGTTCACGCTGCTCCCCGTGCCTGCCAGGGATTTGGGCTCTTATCTCTGGGTGCCCCAGCTGAGAGCAGAGCTGCAGTGGATCCCTGCCTGCTCTGAGCGCCCCTCAAAAGTGTAAAAGACTTCAGGAAAATAGGAAAATAGTCCTCCAAGGCAGAGGGGTGGGTGGCTGGTTTGCCATTCGGGGTGGTGGGGCAGGTGCCACACACAGGCATTTCCCCAGAGCACCCTGAGCACACAGAGCCTCCACTCCAGAGCACAGGAGCCCAGAGCTGCATTATTGTTGTTCAGAAGGCACACAATCCATCTCACAGACTGTAAATATTTCCAGCAAGAGCACTGGCTGTGGGTGTGGGTGCCAAGCCCCGCTGTCGCCTTCCTCGCTGCTGGGAGAGCATTTTTGTTTTATTGCGCAGACAGAGGGTTCTCCATCCCCTCGCCATTCTTCTCACAAGTACGTGTTGAGATGGCATGCTGGGTTTATCACAGGCTGAGGAAGAAAACTGGAGCTGGAGCCTCTGCTTCCTGTCATCCCAGCAGCCTATTTTAGCTCGTGGGGCTCTTGAGAAGACAAATGCTCTGCGCCTGTTGGAGCCTGAGCAGTCCCACAGAGCAGCTCTGTCACCTCAGGTGAGTGGTCCAGCCTTTGTTAACCCAATCACAAAGCCCTTATGTCCATGCAGAGGAGGGAATATGGACAGGAATGGTCAGGGGAATATTGGCAGGTAAAAGGAATGGTGTGGGGAAGCAGTGGAGGGGGATGGAGGTCAGGCAGGCTCTGTCCAGACTCATGGTTTCCCTGTTACCTTTACAGCAGTTTCCAACAATGGGCTTCTCCAGAGAAGCTAGAGGATCTGCCAGAGCTCATCTAGGGCTGTGGGATGGGAATTTGTTGTCCTGCCTCTCAGTACTACAGGGTGGAGCACAGGTTCCACACTGCGCTGAGATTTTTCCATTTCCACTCAAATCTTGGCCATGTCAGCCCAGGACCTTATAAAATAATACCAGGCAATTAATGTATTTTAATTTTCAGAACACCAAGATAAATTATTACTCATTAAGACTTAAACACCTCAAATGAGGCAGTAATGTCAGCTTTATTTTTTTTTTCAGGTGTGAAGCTGGAATACACACCTGAAAACACATTTTAATTCTCAAAATCCGACTTATCAGACAAAAACTTCCTAAAACCTGCTACAAAACGATGTCATCAATCTGCTGATCCACCTCTGGCTGGGCTTTTGAGTAGG
>NW_005054402.1:990600-992248 GCF_000277835.1 Geospiza fortis | reverse complement strand
AGGGAAAGCCTACTTTCCACCAAGAAACGTGACACTTCAATGATGAAGGCCCTGTGCATGCATCCAGGCTGAATTCCCACCCCAGCTCTATCCAGCAGATGCTCATGGAGCTTGTGGTCATGACGAGATGGGATGCTGGAATCCAGCACGATTCCCAGATCTCTCTTTGTGTCTCACATTTGTAAAACAAATATATGTGTTGGTCCCGTGCCCACATTTGGGTTTGTGGCAGATCTCCATCCAAAATAAATTAGTTACAGGCAAAGGGAAAAGAGCACGTTCCCAAGTGCCTTTGATCTGGGGGTTAAGTGGGCTGGTGAGTGAGGCTTTGGTGCAACACAATCTGCTCGCCCCTTCCCCTGCTAAATTAAACCCAGTGATGCGCACTTTAAAAATAGTCCCACCCAAACTGTCCCAAAACCAGCCCAAAAGTTAAAATGGAGGGGAAAAGATAGGAGATGTAGCCTAAAAACCATCCTGACTCAGGGCCTCTAGGGCTCATACTCCATGAAGGGAAGTCCATACACATAAATTCCCTCGTTCATGGATTTACCACAGTTTACCACACTGTTCATGGATTTACCACACTGTGTTCTCTGCCTCTGCTGTCAAACCCCCAGCCAAGCCAGGAAAAGTGCTTTTACAGTTTTCCAAAAAACAGCCCCACAGAGATACCCAAGCCATAACCCGCTACATTTTCAGTAGCAAAGGGGAATTCAGAGTGGAATTAGAAGCATGATGTGTAGCCTAGGGGTGAGTGCCACCAGCAAGATACCACCCTGCAATTTCCCTGGATGCAAGGGGACCAGGAAGGGCCAGGGCACAGCAGGAGCATGGCAGTGAGAGGAACTTGCAAATGTGGGACACTTGGGGGCTGCCTGCCAGAAGTTGGGGAGCCTGCTGAGCCTCTTTCCTTCTCGCAGAGCCCTTGCACACTCCTGGCTTTGCATTTTTGAGGGTTAAGTGCTGGCCTGAGATTACAAAGAAAAAAAAAAAAGAAAAAAAAAAGACAGAAAGCAGTCAGAGAATGATGCAGATAAATCTATGCGAGTGGGTTTGCCTGAGTGGGTTTCTGCAGCGCGGGCTCAGGCTGTAACTTTGGAGACAACCAGGGAATCCCTGCAGGGTGCTGAAAAGGGGAATAGCCTGAAATCCTACTCAAACCCCTGCACAAATACTGCAGCCACCCAGCGGGAGATGCAAAAAGTGAGTGCCAGCTATTTTACACCTCACATTTCTAAAGAAAAAAGTTTTAAATTTTTTTTCTTTGAGGGCCTGAGCTTGTTGGTGTCTAGGGCTACATTCAGAGCATCCCTCCTGGACCAGACCTGGGAGAAGAAGCTTTCCCGGGAGTCGGGACGGAGAACTTTAACCCCGCTCTCCCAGCTGGCAATCTCGTCACCTTTCCCACCGCGGCTGTGACAAACACGGGCAGCGTCCAGCCCGCACTTTGGGCAAGGGGAGAGCGATCCCGGGGCTTCAGCACAGCAGACCCAGCCTCGCTTTTTCTTTTCACCGCGGGAAAAACGGCAAAGTGCGGGGGGAAAAAGATAAAAAAAACAAAAAACCAACAGGCCGAGGAAGCGGCGCGGGGGCTCCTCCGTGCGGGGCGCGCTGACCTTTCCGCGCTGTCCCCGCCCGCAGCTGC
>NW_005054402.1:947612-990223 GCF_000277835.1 Geospiza fortis | reverse complement strand
CGGCCGCCGCGCCCTGGGGACCGCGTAAGTCTCGGCCGCCGCTGTGCTGGGGAAGGTGCGGGATGGGGGCGCGCTCCTGCCCGGCCGGGGACGGGCTCCGCGCCCCGGCTGCCCCGATAAGGGATTTATTATTAGCGTTTCATCGACTATTTTTAAAAATCCCGACATAATCGCCGCGGAGTAGCGGTGAAATGAAATAGCTCGTCTCGCACCTCCCGCTCCCCGAAGCGTGAAGCAGTGTAAAGTCCTTTTAACCTATATTAATATCATAATTAAAAGCTCGTCTAACGGCGGAAAGCCAATCTAATTATGAAAAATTGCCGGAGTACGAAGTATATGTGACAAATCCTTGAGTTTATGATTGCTGTTAATTCACACCGTGCTGCGGAAGACGAGCTAAAAAAAAACCAAAACCAGCTTGCTAAATGAAATGGATCTGTCTGAGATCGTCAGTAATGTTTTTACAGAACTGACTAAATCATGTAGCTCGCTATCATTAACTAATGTGCTCAGCAAAATAAATTATCTATATTGGAAGGGGAAAATACATTCCTTGGCTGAGAAGTTGCAGAATGTTTGGAGCCAAAGAGCAGATCGTTTAAATGGTAGGGGGTGGGAATTTCCTTGGCTTCCCTCTAGAAATAAATCACGGCTGGGTGTCTGTGTGCATGCATGTGCACCCACATGCGCATTTATATAAAATCTCTGTATAGAAAACCTTGGTGCACACGCGCTGGGACACAAATTTTGCAAGCACTATTTACTGGGCGCATTTTTTCTACCAGCTTGGAGACAATAAAACCAGAACCGAGATGCTAACCAGGAACATGCTGGAACACTTCTGATTATCCGGCTGAATTGTATACAAATGAAGTAAATTTAGCATGGCACCATTTATAAATTCCATGCTTTACAATCAAAATTCCAAATCTAGCTGTTTGCAGCTAAGAATAGCGCGGGGAGCCCTTTTCTTTACTCCCACTTTTTGGATTCCCACGAAAACCGTTATCCTAGAGCCTGCTCATTAAATAGCCAAATATTTCACTGGAGTTCAGCCCATTTCTAGAAGAAATGCTGTTTACTCATCAAACCTAGGCTGACCAGAGCACTCAGAATTTAAACTTTTTTCTTTAATGTCCAACTCAAAGCAGGTGGGATTTATATCTAAGGAGCAGGGGACAGGGTTTCTGCATGACACTGGTTGTCCCACCTTAACTTCTTCCTGGAAATAAGGGGCTCCATCTTTGCACAACTGCAGTGGAAGGCAGGTAGATCATGGGAAGCTGAAGTGTTGTGGCAGTACATTAACAGAGATATCAGTAAGAAGACTAAATGATAAAATGGCACTGGGAACTACCATTACTCATGGGGCAGGTGGCAATTCATCACGAGGTAATCGCAGCGATGGGGTGGTGAGAGTCCTGAGAAATCCTTTGAGTGACTTTTTATCTTTGAGAAGCACAGCCTTTTACAGTGACATTATTTAATTTACTGAATCACCCCTTAGCAGGATGAACAATTCATTGATGAGTTCAAGGAGCAGTTTTGTTCTCGGCAGCGTGTGTTTGTATTTCTGTTGATAACTTATCCAAAAGAGCTTGTTTGTAAAAGCTGTTTCTCAAACAAAGCTCCTGTCTAATAACATAGCAGCATTTGTGGCACAAATTCACTTTGTGACTTGCTGGAGAGACCTGTGAAGACCCATCCTTGAAGTTTTTGCACTCAAAAAAATCCTCCTGCAGGCAGCAAAGGAAACCTGCTCGTTGCGAGGAGTTGGGAAAAAGTTGAGCGCAGTGAAGGGATGATGGAAGACAGGAAAGCAGAAGGGAAGCTGTGCTCCCCTGAGCTCTGGGTCGACACTATCTGTTGCCTAAATCCAAAGTACTGTTTCAGTTATCACTACCAAGGAGAAAAGTGAGCTCAGCGCTTTATTTTTGGCCCTGTCGGTGGCATGAAAGGACAGGTGTCCCGAGCTACATCTGTGCCCTGAGGAGCCAGGCTCCACAGCTGATGCCTGCCAGCTTATTGTGGTGCCCACTCCTTCTCTGTGCATGGGTGAATTAATGAGTGCATCTGGTCAGGATGGGATGAGGGTCACCACTGGGGTGGGCTCTGGGGCAAGGCAGGGGCATGTTGGCTCCTTAAAGGACTGTAGTGATATCCTGTCACTGCAGAGAAAAGCTTGGAGGCACTGGGACAAGTGCCTGGGACTAAGCCCAGCTTTAGAAGTCAAGTCTTTACACCTTAACCTTTCAGCAGTCAAAAATCCCCTGAGCAAACATCTGCCCCCTTTGAAAACAACCTAAAATGCTGTCAGACAAGTGCCCCCAAAAGTGAAATGTTTCTTCCTCTCTTCTCTGAAAGACCTTGTTCAGCCCAGAGCTGGGAGTTCCAGCATGTTTCCGCAGGTTTCTGGAGTGTACAGCCCAGCTTCCCCTGGTAGCACTGCAGCTCTTTCCATTAACAGTGAAAATGATGGAGTGCATTAAGCTAATAATTAATCAGAGATGACAAGGGACTAATAACTGTATTGATTTAATTAGGACTTCTTTTCCAGCTCTGTAACTTGCAGTCATGCACATCATTAACTGAATATTTTAATTTGTCGTAATAACTTATTAATTCCTGGGGTGAGCGTGCACGCAGCCAGGACAGCGGCTCTGGCTTGGTGCAGGCGTGTGCCAGGGGAAGCATTCCCTGTCCTGCCCCAGGCTGGCACTCCCTGGGAGCTCTGATAGGGCTTCAGGGTGTGGGGAAGGGGGCATGGTGGAGCCAGGTGTGGTGGATGTGCTGGGAGGAAGGTGGGGAGCTCTGGGGCCACACGCTGAGGCTGCACGCGTGTGTGATGTGAAATATGAGGGAGAGCAATATGCCAAAACAGAAGGCTGGCAGCAGAGTAACCCTGGGAAGCAGCAGTGTTTGTTGGCACGGGGAAGGGAAAAATGTCCCTTTTGACTCGAATTGCACCCTTTGGGTTCTGGCAGTTTTGGGAAAAGGAAACGCTTGGGCGTGTGCTGCAGTTGGAAAATAAGGCTCACTTTTAATTAGGGTCGCTTTGGGCAGAGGAAGAAAGGAAGGGGCTGTGATAGGCATGAAAAGCTTGAGGACTTTACTGTGTGAAAGGCTGATGAAAGCCAAGTTTGGCCCCACTCCCGTTTTGTTGGGGATACTTGGCACTAACCGGGGCGGGTTTGGCATCTCACACAGCTGGGTCCTGGGTGAGATCCCCGGGGATCTCAGCCCTGAGCAGAGACCTCTCCAGCAGGAAGGAGCTGTTCTCACCGAGATCATAGTGCTGAAGAGGTGCTTGTATCACACTGTACAGCAAGGTCTGTGGCTCCTGGGGGAAGAGTCACAGAGCTCAGCAGGCTGCTCCCTCTTGTCCAGGTACTCGGGAATCTTTGCCCCGTGCCTTTGGAAGGCTGACTCCTCTGCTAATACCCTCGTCTGCCACAGAGGGCAGTCAGCACAGGGATGAGATCTGGGAAGCCTGTCCAAAGTCCTTAGCAGTGTCCTCAAGCAGGATGATTGGGAATTGGAAGTATCCACACTGTCAAAACTTGCCTTTCATGTAGAATTGTTGGGTCACGGCGTAGGTGCACCACTGGTTCAGCGAGCTCCAGGAATGGAAGTCACCACTCTCCTTATTTCTTGTGAGTGCTTTCAGGGATTCTGACAAAGCCCTTCTGCTCACAGCCTCACATATTATTGCACAAAAGCCAAGTCAGCAGAGTGGGATGAAAGAGCTCTGTGTGATTTCTGAGACTGCAGAAGGTGTTCGGCTGGCACGGCGCTATTCACCTCCCCGACCTCACCCATGTTTGCAGCCAAGCTGGAGATCAGGACCAGACTTGCAGTTCTGTCATAGACACAAATCCCAAAGGGAGAGGGCTTTACAAATGACAAACTTTCAGGGGTTGGCAGCTTTGCTGGGGCCCTGTCACGGGGTTATTTTCAGTGGTGCTAAGTCATCTTGTGCCAGCTGCTAGATGTGAGCAATGCCACTAACACTGCGCCACTTTGTTCTGGTGCTTTGAGAAGAGCACAGAGATAGTGGAGTCTCCATTGTTCCTGCGAGGTAATTTATGGTCAGTGTGGGCCTTTTAGCAACAACCACACTGTCTGTGAGGCTCGGGATGTGCAGGAAGCAGAGCTCCTCTGCTGGCCTGCATTAGTCACCAGGCTGCGTCCTGGGCGAGCCCGCGTGCCCTCGGGGAAATAGACTCTTATTTATTTGGTTTAGCCTTTGATTTGTATCCCTCATCCCTCTATTTCTGAAAGTAGTACTCCATCCTGGTGGGAGGGCCAGCCCTTCTCCCTGCCCCCTAAGCTCCCTGCATCCTCCAGCCTTTCTCTGCAGCAGCTGAACCGTGTCCCTGCTCCGTCCTCACCTCGCCTTTGTTCCGTGCCCTTTGTGCTGCTCCGTGTGCTCCATGTTCCAGCTTCTTTTGCTCTTTCCAGTGCCTTGTCCCTGCCTCTCCTCTGTGGCTGGCCCACATGCCAGTGTTTGCTGTCTTCTTCAGACTCCCACAGTTCACATTTTTTGGACCTTCTGCTGGCAGTCTGTCCTTCCAGCCATTGCAGAAACTCTTTCCAGATTTGAACTGATGGAAAGATAGCAGTAACTCCAGACCCAGTGCCATTCCTCTTTAATATCTTTGCCTGCTTACCTTATCTACATATCTGATTTATTCTTGGCAGCTCTCTATCTGTGCAAGGACCTGGATGTACATTCTTGTTCCTATCAGTGGTATATTAATAAAGTATACAATTACTGAGATGGCCTTTCAGACTGCAGCTCTGAAAAGGCAGAACCTTTTCTTTTTTTAAACTGACACAAACACCTATGATTTTTTTCCACACAACTGTGAGTGCTCTGAGGGAGTTTTAAAACCTGAACTCTGTTGTGAAAAGCCTAAGTGGTTAGCAGGCATTAACTGCTCTTTTCATATCCTATAAATTTTTGGACTTCCATTGTGACATTAGTGATACACAGCAATCTGAGTTATGTATTCCTGGCTCCCAGTCCTGCTGGTTCACCTCTCCCTCTATTTGTATCCTGATGAGTACAGACTAAAACAAGAAAAATCTCTGCTTTCTAAACATGTTGCAAAATATTTGGTGCCCCTTGTACATCTTCACTGACGTCAGCTGATGTCCTGCTTGCAGAACAAGCTTGCAATGTGCAATAGGGATCCGTGTGTTGATAAGTAAGGTTTACTAAGAGAAAATGTGCCAGGGAGAGAGAAATACATTTCACAGCATTCAATTAGTGAAAAAAGGAGAAAAGTCTAGCAACTAAATTACATTTTCAGAATAGATTCAGGACACATTGTTAAAAATTGAATAGGAAAAGTGAGCAGATAGTGACTTCAGTGGCATCACAGAGGTAAAATAATGAACTCTGAATACATTTTAAAACTCTACTTTTCAACATGATACTGTAGGAGTTCTATAATTTTTCTTAAGAAGTGGAAAGGGAGCCAAGGTGGAAGTTTCAGGACTGAGCATCATGCAAAGTTGTAGGGTTTTTACTACTTTGAAGTAAGGGTGGTTAAAGACACTTGTCCAGAGCAGCTCTAACAGTCAGAGAAAAACCTCCTGAGTATTTGTGTGTGACCATTTGCACTTTGGCATCTTGGCTGCCCACGCACCACACAACATCTCAATGAGCGTGCCTTGCAATTCTTCCCGGATTTTGGAAGGCAAGGATTCAAAATATTGTGTGACTTTATGATTGTGGTATGACTGCCCAGAAAAAAAATAACTTCTGCAGGCCACAAGAGATGGAAGCTTTTATGCAAATCCCATTAAATTCAACCACGAGTGCGGCACGGCGCTGTTGGCCCCAAAAGGTTTCCACTGTTGGATTGGTGCTGTTTTGGGAAAACCAGCAAGAGGAGGGGAAGCAAGGGGTGTGGGGGTGTCCTGTCCTGAGTTCATGCAGTGTTTGGGAGTTGAGCATCCAGATTTAATCACCTCTTTGGTTTTGATTAGCACTGCCATGGTCACAGAATCCCAGGCTGGTGTGGGTTGGAAAGGGCATTAAAGATCATCTTGTTCCACCCCCTGCCATGGGCAGAGGCATCTTCCACTATCCCAGGTTGCTCCAAGCCCTGTCCAGCCTGGCCTTGGACACTTCCAGGGATGGAGCAGCCATAGATTCTCTGGGAATCTGTTTCAGGGCCTCACCGCCCTCACAGAGAACAATTCCTTCCCAATATCCCATCTGAACCTGCCCTCCCTGTTTGAAGCCATTCCGCCTTGTCTTGACACTCTAGGCCCTTGTCCAAAGTCCCTCTCCAGCTCTCCTGGATCCCCTTTAGGCAGTGGAAGAAGCTCTAAGGTCTCTCCAAAGCCTTCTCTTCTCCAGGCTGAGCAGCCCCGGCTGTCCCAGCCTGGCTCCGCAGATGGCTCCAGCCCTTGGGGCATCTCCATGGCCTCCTCTGGACTTGTTCCAGCACGTCCATATCCTTTCCACCTTGGGGCCCCAGAGCAGAGGGGAAGCACCCCCTCCCTCACCCTGCTTGCCACGCTGGTTTTGGGGCGCCCCAGGACATGTTTGGCTCTTTGGGCTGCCCCCACACCCTGACAGCTCAAGCTGGGCTTCCCTTCAGCCAGCAGCCCCGAGTCCCCTCCTCAGGGCTGCTCTCAGTCCATTCCCTGTGCCTGGGGATTGCCCCAGCCGGGCACAGGACCTTGGGCTGTCCATCTGGACCTTGGGACGTTTTCCTTGGTGTTTGACCTGCTGTGGGCACTGCTGATGGGAGCTGTGTGGACAGCACACACCTTCCTATCCATTTCCTATTTGTGATGGACCAGCTGGTGCCAAGGTGCATCTGGAGGGAGGAATGTACTGCAGGAGCACTGGGAGGGGGAGACCAAGGATCTGCAGGCTGTGTGGTGACAGCCCCCTTTCCTGCTAGTGGAGATTACTCCGTTATTGTCTGTATCCTCTGTTCCTGGCACAGAGTCTGGGACAGGTCTAAAGAAGGCAAATGCCTCTCTGTGAGTAGCCTGAATGCTGGTATGTGGTCAGCAAACCCCATCCAGATGCTTGTATCTCGCCGCAAACTTTTGGATGTTCTTCTTCTGATGAATGGCAAGAACAGGTTTCTAAAAATAAATTAATGGTTTTCCCTTTTTACTTCCTGTGACTTAATATACTTTATTTATCTATATAGCTACTAGTCATCATCATTCTTCAGCTCACGAGAGTATAAACAGAAAGGAGCCTGAGTCACACAGCAAGGATGTGGAGCCAGGCTTTTTCCAGGATTTTCGCCAGGTGTGGGCGTTGCAGCTCTGGGGTCAGTGAGGGAAAGGGCTGGCTCTGGGGCTGTGCCTCAGGGGCCTCACACGTGGCATGGGCAGCATGCCGGGCAAAGCTGCTTTCTGCATCTGCCTCCAGTGTGGTAAGACCTTGCGGCTCTGTGCAAAGAGTTAAAAAATTAAAAAATCATTAGAAGTGGAATTCTTAAGGTTAATTGATCACTAAAGTAATAAAAGTGAGATTCCAGTCAATTATTCCTCTCACACTGTCCCTAAGGTCTGTCAGACCAACATCCAAAGCAACACTTACTCTTCTTTAATCAGCTCAAGCATTGTGTGTTCACAAATTTATTCTCCCAGGGCATGCAGTCAGTTCATCATGCTTCTGCCCCAAACCAACCATAAATTTGAATTAAACAGATCTGAAAATAAATTACTGTTATCAGGAATTTTAGGTAGAGGTCTCCTTTGGGTGAAATTTAAGGCTGCCTCTGTACAACAGTAGCAGGAGATGCTGTAATTTTGTTCCCTCATTAAAAATGGTGAGTAATCTAAGTTAAAACATGCTGAGCATCATTTCCTTTGCCAGGATATATCTTGGGAGTACCTCAGTGGCAAACAGAATAATGAAGAGTGAGTGTCCACATACTCCATGGGTTTTTTTTTAATCACCATAACTGATTGTACAGAGCGTGTGAGTTGAGTAATCCTTAACTTTCATTTCAAGGTTTCTGGGGTTTTGGATATCAGCACTGCAGTAGCAGGGTTTTGTTTGCAGGCTGCCACAATTTGTCTTTTAGGGTATAGCATGGACACTGACAGGGACATAGATTTGAGATGTTATTGCATCTCTGAATCTTTATTGCCATCAATAATCCATTTGCCAGAAAGCTGAAGCCAGCTAAAGGCACAAGAGAGCAGCTTGAGGTGCCTTGCCAGGACACACCTCAGCCAACAGAGACAACTCTTCCTGTGCCATGGATTTCACATTCTGTCATTTTGGAGAAATATTTGACTTCATGTGCCCTGAGGTGTTAGATGATGTTTGGGCTTTTGGAATAGGAACAGATCCTGTTTCTGAACAATTGTACTCAAGGATACACAGGAGATACTCCTTTGACTCCCAGGTTAAGAGGCTGAACACCAAAATCATGTCCCAGCCCTTTTGTAAATGCTTTAGAAGGCATTTCTGTATCCACAGCTCTTGGAGGACTTCACAAACTTTAGGGAGATATCGTGAGAGCCCATCACTCCATTTGCATTTGCATTCAAGTTTCAGAACTTGTGGCATATGAAAAGAATGAAAATGTTGAATTTATGGGTTTGACAGGCAACAGAAAACAAGAACTGTCATTTCAGTTCACTTGAAATGGATCCAGCTGAGAGAAGAGAACATTTGTCCAGGGTAAGATCCTGTGCACTGTGTAGGGGAGGAAGAAGCAGAGTGCTCTGTGTCTGGCCCAGATCACACAGGGTGAAACTGTTCTGGGTGCTCCTTACTGCAGAAATGGAGTTTGAACTATCAGGCTGTGCTTATTCACTCTGCTGCTTACTTTGTAGGGGACTGAGGAGTGCCATCACACTCCTCAAAATTAAATAGTTCAAAATAAATTAAATATAAAATAAATATAAAATTGAATGACTCAAAATTAAATAGCTTATTTTGTAAATTTGCAGCTGATAATTTTCTTTTGAGAATGAATCTGCTCTCTCAAACATGCTGAAAATAATGACAAGTCATTGGCAGCAAGAGAAATTGTGCTCTGTTCTTACAGTGCCATAATGACTTGTCTTTTGTGTGTTGTGATAAAGTATTTTTGATTAATCTTAACCATTTAAGCCCATCTAACAGTATAAATGAATAGTTGGATAATGAAAACCAGAGACCATCTACTAATTATCAGAGGAAGAGCAGAAACAAAAACCGGTTTAGATTTTAAACATCATCTGGTTACATACCAGAGGCATAGAAATCGAATCTAAGCCTTTTAAAGCTAATTGTTCCTAAATGGCAGATAAAATAATTTAATTTTTAAAACTTATCTTTGTAGCATCTTGCTAAGAAGCTCTCAGTTAAAAGAACCAGATTATTGTTTCCAAAGCAAGATCTTTGTTGCCTTGATAATGTAAATTAACAAAAGCTTTCCTTTTTCTCCCTCTTCAGCGCATTTTCTCAGAATAGCTCCTGGGGTCTGTGTCCTGCAATTCCCTGTGCCCTCTGGCCCTCATCCAGAGAAGCACTTAAGTGCACAAATAGCCCTGGTTTTGGTGGGAGGTGGGCAGCTGGGCAGGAGACCCTCCATGTGCCCTGTGGCCATGCCTCTGTGCCCAAGGGAATCTGCAGCACCTTCCCACCCTGCACAGAGCTTTCTCCACCTGGCAGGAGCAGCATTTGGCACCCCAGCCCTGCCCCTTCATTCTCTGTGCATCTGTGTCAGGGCTTTTCAGGATTCTTTGGTGGAAGGTCTCTGCCTTTCGGGGAGCTTCTCGGCAGCTCTGCTCCAGCAGAGGCTTTGCCTTCCACTTTGGAAGCGATGTCTAATGGTGGCTGAGGATTTCAGCTTCTCATCAGTCGCAGCACTGAGTCTTTAAAGCAAAACCCAGCCGAAGCAGTTCCTGGGAGCTTGTGATTGATTTCAGTCCAGCAATTACTGGGTATTGACTGCCTCGAGCGGGTTTTCCGCCAGGAGCGGAGTTGTTTGCGGGAAGTTTCATGTTTTTCCTGTGGCAAAGAAACTCAGGGACCCTATAAACATATTTCAACCTCAATGTGAACGATCTGATGTTAAAAAGAAAAAAAAAAAAGCTTTTAAATCCCATGGATTGTATGTGTGTAGTCATTTAATAACGTGAGTAGGCAAATAAATACTTTTCGTGACCAGATTATTACAGGGGAGTGTCTTTCCTCTGAAGTGTGGTGTTGCTGTCAGAGCAAAACAGGGAGCTAATTCCACCTTTCACCCTTTTTTGAGTGCTCTTTCTGTTTCTTCACACCACATTTTTCTTGCTACTGCTTTCTTTGATACTTTGTTACTTTTTTAAAAAAATAATAATTTTTTAAAGATTCAAAGGAAGGAGAAAAGAGGATATTAGAGAAACAAAGACCAAAGTGGGTAGATAAAATGTTTCAGCAATCCACAGGCAAGAAATCTGAGCTCCTCTGGAACCTGAATGAGTCCTGGAGCAGCCCCGTTATTTTTATATATTTATTTCCCTGTTTAACTGTTCTGCCTGCTTTTCCCACGTTATCATCAAAGCAGCCCCAGAAGGGACAGTTGTGAAACAGAAACTATCTGTGAGCAGAGGAACAAAAACAGAGCTTTTGTTAAGCCTGGTTTTAGCAAAAACAAACAGCTTTAATTGCCACAAGTGTTTGCAAATGTTGCTGTTCTCTTCTAAGTGTGTTTTAATATGGGAGAGAAATAGGGAAAGGCAAGGAGAGATGTTAGTGGCAGCTCCATCTCATTGAAACTTGGATTGAGCCACTGATGGTGGTTTCTCCCTCTTCCTACCCTGTGCCTGGCCAGGCTGCAGATAGGTTTGCAGCACTGAAGGAAAAAATAGTTCCTTCCCCTGGTTCACATGAACTACTTTGAACTGGAGCAGATGTGGATGTACAGAACTGTCTGCTCACAGCGACTGTTCCATTTATAACCACGGGTTTTCTATTCAGGTCTCTTTATCATTTTAACTTATTTTCTGTTTCCACGTGCTTTTCCACAATAAAACATTCTTAACTAAATGGGTTTTCAGCTCAAATCCAAAGCTTTTGCCAGTACTATTCCTTGCTTGAACTTACAGTGCCAGCATTATTGATCAGTGACTTTTTGCTGATAGTGGTGCCCAGTGGAGGAAAGGTTGAGTTCAGGCTTGTGGGATTTGTAAGATGGGGTTCAGAATATCAGTTTGTTCCCAAATCAGGGCAAAATCTAGGGTTTGATGGTATTAAAATCTTGCAAGAGGTGTTTGTAATATCCAGCTTCCAAATGGTGTTTCTGTTGATTTTCTGCTTTGTTGAACTGTGTTTGACTCTGGTGTACAAAATAAGTTTGTGTGCGGCCCAGAGCAGAATGGTTCCAGTGAGTACAGATAAGGGATTTGGATTCAAGCACAAAAATTCAGTCGATGATGTTGGGTTTGCTTTGTGTTTTCCGTGAACTCGTACTCCAGGGTATGTTCATTCACTGTTTGATTTGATTAAATGCTCAATAATTAATTCTGCCAATGCTCTGATGAGTAAGAGGTGAGTCCTGCAGTTTGCACAGGAATGTCCTGGGATGAAGAAGAGATGAAGTAAGAGGTGAAATCAGTATTGGTGTTTGGGTTAAACCGATCAGTTTTGCCTCTCCAGTTCTGTGCTCACTTGAGCAGACCATGTGGCCTTTATTACAAGACCAGGAATTCATTTTTTTTAGAGTTATTTCAGTTTGTTCTCTGGTTTTTCTATGGAAACAGCCAGTTGTTTGTACATTGGAGACATGTACGTGTGTCAAGTTCTTTGTTTTAGTTCATTGCTTTCGGTTGACACGGAAAACAAGACTTTCATCAAAGCTGTGGAGACAGATAGGATTTTAATCTAAACCATATTAAAAGGCAAAACCCTCTGTGACCAGGGTTTTCTGAGGGTTCAGCTTTGAGCTGCCTCCTCCACTTCCTTCTGGGAAGAAGATGGATTTTTCTACATTTCATGTTTGAAGGCACTTTTCTTTTCTAGTTGACTCAATACCACTGGCTGATGGAATTCCGTGGAGCAGTGCTGTGTTGGTGTTGGGATGCTCTGAGGAACAGTCCAGGAAGGCAGGGAATGCTGGTACCCTGGCCTATGGATTCCTCACAGCATTGGGAAAGAAACATTTTGCTGTTGTTGGGCTACTTTGACATCACTCAGGTTGCACTGAGACAATAAAAGCAAATAAAAGTAGATATTCATGGTGTGGAAAAGAGAGTTTCAGTTGCTCCCCAAGAGGAGATATTAAAGAAACAGAATGAATCTTTGTGCTGAATCTGGTCTTAGCAATGTTAACAGGTAAGATTCTCTCTCTCTCTCTGTCCAGCTGATGTGGTGTAGACTGGTTTCTGACACACAGCTTGCTCTTGCTCAGACTCAAACTCCTGTGTACTTGCCCTCCTGGGTGCACCTTCCAGTGTGAAGCATTTCTCCTGCTCTTTTCCCCTTCCCATGATCCGTACACTTTCTATTTCAATAGCTCTAGCTTGCTTTATTTGCTCAGTTTAATTTTCATTTAAAGTTTCTCCTCAGGAAAAAAAGTACAGATATTCATCTGCAAACAGTTTTTAAATCCCTCTGAATGTTTTTGGTTACACTGCAGAGGAAACCCTTTCCAGGCTGCCCCCAGAGCAGCGCTTCTCTCCTGAGCCCTCCTGGTGTCCTTGCTCCACCCTCCTGCAGTTTCAACAAGAATTAAAACTTCATGGGAACATACCCAGTGCACAGCCACATCAAAGCTGTGGTCAGAGCCCAGTTTTCAGGCAGAGCTGGCTGAGCCTGTCGTTCAGCTCTGATGTGAAATGTTCTGTAGGGGCCCTACATGCAGGGCTGGACACCAGACACCGAGTTCCCAAAAGCTAATTGCTGTCTGGGCTGAGGCACCATCTCCTTTTCCCATTGCTGTAACTTGTCCACATGAGTTGTTCCATCCCCCCCTTTCACCAAAGCACCACATCATCTGTCTGCTTTTAATACTGACCAGTAGTGATTCCTCAATGTGAAGAATGTGCACTGGAGGAAAATTTGTTTACAGTTCTTTGATAGATCAGTTCCAGTTTTGTTCATATTTGCCATTTTTATTGATTTTATTTTTAAGGGAAAATAATTACACAGAGTCTGGTTTTAGTCGAGGGCTTCTCTGGTTTATGTGAGGAACAGACAAAGACCTGTCACATCAGAAGGGTGAAATCAGGTGGGGGAAAGAAATGTTCTTTCCCTGCAACAAATGAATCAAGAGCTCCCACCCTCCAAGAGAATGCAGTAATGTAACACGTGTGGGCACTCAGGAGAAGCAGACACATCAACAGAGGGAAGTCTCTGACAAGTTTTAGGTGTGTCACTTGGTCATGGGATGTATCTCAGTAGACAGTCTGTCACTTTTATGCCCTAATAACTTTTTGACAAGAGACAGATAACACCACAGAGTTTACTTTAAGGTAGATTGTTTAATTTTGTGTCTGTTCTTTTTCTTTCTGGGTTTATTTCTTTTTTTCCTTTTTTTTTTTTTTATGTCTGATACTTTCTCATTTTCATTAAAAACAAAGCAATAATGCCCCAGCTCTTTGTGAAGCTTGGGGATATGGGGTGAGTAGCTGCTTATGTTTGGGAAGGAAGCAGTGAAGCAGTGGATGCAGAGAGCAGCTGGATGCTGTTGGAGTGTCAGTCCTTGGATGTAGGAGATGTGTCCCCTGCTCCCATCCCTCTGCCTTGTGCTGTGCCCAGGAATGTAAAAATCCTCTTGGGACCTATGTGGGAGCATCTGGGTGGTCCAGAGATGTTGCACTTGGGGGTAAAAGGATCTTTTTAAAAAGCTGTTGGAAGAGGGCAGATCTGGGTGATCTCTCTTTTCCAGCTTCTCACCTTGCACAGCCTGATTTGTTTTACACCTGTGGCACGATCCACAGGTAATTTTTATTCAGAGACTATTTACTCACCCTGTTTGGAGGGCACAGAAATTCACGGTGGGAAATCAGTGTATTCCTACAGGCTGGATCTCCAGCCTGCCTCCAGGTGTGACTGAGGAGGGAGCAAGGAGTCTGACCCAAGCAGAGGGAGGATAACCTAGCCCTGAAGAGTTTTCTTTTCTTATTCCGAACTTCTGGGTCCCACACTGGTTGGTAAAGTGTGGCTTGAGAGGCTGGTTTGTAAAACATGAGCCAAAGTGTGTTCTGAATGCAGCATGCTCTGCTCCAGCTGGTGTCTTGCAGTGAGGGTTTGTCACAATTTGTGTGAAGAAGGGTTTCACTTTGCATTTTCTGTATTTTAGTGGTGGTGCACAGCACTGTGAGATAGGGTGAAAAAATTCTGTGGAAAGAAGAGGATAAGACCCACCTTGCTTCACTGAATTTATACAGTAAAATGATGAACTTGGCCCATGAGGGTTATAACTGCAGCATTTCTGAGCCCTTACATCAACAAAGTGCTTTGCTTTCCATTGTGTGTGGTTTCAGGAGCAGGGACCTTACAGCTTTAGCTCATTAGGAGATCTTGCCCCATTCCTCAGCAACCTCTTGCTTCAACACTTGATCAATCACTCATTGATTGAGTCTGTTTCATGCAGCCTTTACCTCTCCTTGGACTTGGTAGTGCTGTTTCGTTCCACCCTAATTTACTCTACAATCACATACCTTAAAACTTCAATCCTGTCATTCCTTCCTCTATCCATGTAAAATTTTAACCCGTCCAAAACTCCAGATAAAAGGGAACCTGGATGACTAAAACCTGCTAAATCTTTCTGAAATCGCTTATCTTTTAAATGCTTTATTCTTTAGGAGGGAATAACTCATAGCCCCACCAGGAAAAAAAAATAAATGCTGCCATCAAGTAAAAATCAGCGTGGAATAAGTGAAACTGATAGCTCACCAAAAGTATGTGTTGTAGTTTGGAAATGCCTGTGAGAGGCTGTCACTGAGAACAGGCCAAAAATGGAACCTGGGGGAAAAATTAGAAAGGAGGTGGAATGTTATTAAAGCTATAATTATAAACATAGGGGGCACTCTGATATTGTTGCTCCTCTTTACCATTTCCATGTGAACAGAGCTTGCTGCCTGGGAGTTTGCTGTGGGGGCTCCAGGAATCCTTTTTAGGATGGAGGAGAAGGTGCATGTTGTCTCAGCAGATTTATGTGTTCAAATAATGAATTTGGACCTTAGGAGTTATGAACTGTAGGATTTCTAATATTTCTGTAACCAGTAGGCAGTAATTGATTGAAAGAATTATGGGCTGCAAAAATATTTGACTCCTGACTGCTTCAGAAATGTGAAATCCCCAAAATCTGCTGCTGGAATCACACAGTGTGTGGACATGGTCCATCATCCAGCATGCAGATGGCAAATGTTTTTGGAAAGGACTTTAGAGAAGTATTTCTGCCTCTGTTTTCCTTGGTGCCGGCTGCTGTTGCACCCTGAAAATAAAATGAGAGCTGTTTCCTTTGCCTCTTAAGGGAAGGAAACCAATGTTTGTGGTGGGTGCATGTTGAGATTTCTCGTGCTGCATGTTTGGTTGGCTCCTGAAGCCCTGCAGGGGATGGAGTCCAGCAGGAAATAAATGGTGTGGGCAGCAGGAAGGAGCCACCCTGCAGGTGACAGCTGTGCTGTGTCACCTGGGCTGTGAGGAGCCCAGCGTGGGAGCTGGAGCAGCACTGGGCCCTCCGTGCTTATTCCATGTAATCAAACACTGCAGCAGCACCCATGGGCAGCAGCTGTTTTGAAAATGACATGATGGACACGCGTCAGGACATTCTGGTGGCAGCAAGCCCGTGCATGCCTGCAACTGAGAGCGCCCCGTGTCCCCTGTGGAGCCCCACTCCGTGCCCTGGGTCAAATGTCCTTAAGGTTGGCTGGCTTAATGAGGAGCACTGGTTAATTTGGTTAAATTTGAAAAGCTCTGCTTCCTGGAGCAACAGGGAACATGAGCAGCTTCGTCCAAGGCTGTTCCCATGTGCTGTGCTCATGCCTGGGGCTGTCACAGACGCTCTTAGCCCCCCTCAGCACAATAAAACCTGCAAGCCACGGGCTCTTCTCCATCCTCCAGAGTGTTTAAATTTAATGGCCAATTTCATAAACAGTCCAAGAGGTGCTGGCACATATTGTTCCTGAAGGGTAATCCTGGCAGCACGTGCTGTCTTGTAGTTTATATAGAGAGAGTGTTCTAAAAATTTATGTTCATTTTTTGGTGGAGCTCATGGACCTCTTCCAGTTGTGTTCTCCATGCCCCCAGATGGGACTTTCATAGGAATTTTAAACTTCAGAGCACAGGAAATGTAAACAGAAAGTGTTGGGGGGGAAACACTTTTTGTTGTTAGTAGCATTTCTGAATTTTCATGGTATTTTGAAGGTTATTGTGTGTTTTCTGATGCCCAGCAAAAGTCACATCATGATACTGAGAAAATCCACATCCCATGGCTTGGCTGCAGAGAGTGAAAACGAAGTGTATCAAATGGACATTATTTCTTGTGTAAATGGATGGATTGATGGTGCTGTTGGAATGGTTCTTTCCTGCCCTGTGGTGGCTTTTCTCTTCACATATTTCATTCAGCTGCAGTCTTAGAAAAACCTTACCTGTCTTTTTAGTTGTGCCTTTAGCTGTCTTTTTAGTTCTTCATGTTCTTTTAAGTGACTTTCTGGTGAAGGGTGTTACAGGAAAATATTTTACTGCTAAATGGGAACGTAAGGAAGTGTGTTTAGAGAAGATTCAAAGTCTCCAAATTTCTGTCCTTTTGCTTTGTGTTCCTCATCCTGTCATTACTAATGCTTTTGGGAACATCTTTTCAGCTTGGTCCCACAGCTTAGGCAGTAATGAACCAGACCTACCCATCCTGGGAAATCTTCATTAGCATCAACAAGACAAATGGCCTGCTGAAATCTCCAAAGGTTTGTGCTCTCCTCCATCAGGACTGACACGTCCTGCCCTCAGTGCTGTGCCTGCTGGTGGGAGCAGGAGCTGGCAGTGGCATCTGGGCTGTGCCTGTGACTCAAATTGCACTGAGTCAACAGGCACCCCAGCCAATCCGGCCTGCAAACAGAATTATTAATGCCATAATTCAGATTTCAGTCAAATTTGGCATTTGGGTTTAGCTTGTGTGAAGAAGAAGTGGTTTTAAAGCCTCTTCAACACGGGAGATTTAACTGAAGAGCAGAGGTTTTGGTTCGCTTTTTTTTTTTTAATTTAATCCATGTTTGTGTTCTGCTCCACCGTGTGTTTATTTTAAAATCTACTTGTGCATCAACACATTCTCAATCTGAAATGTAGATCTCAGACTGACATGTTTTAAATGTTTGAACTGCATCCAATTTTAAAGTACCACAGTTATCTAAGAAGTACATCAAAGTTTCCTGCAGTGTTCATTTCTCATTATTATCTGTTCTGGAGCACTGATTGTTTTTCAGTATAATTAGTGTAAGTTCTCCTTTTGATCTCCATGTCAGATGTGCTCTCATGTTTACAGAGACGAATCTCCTCCAGGTTTACTCCTCCTAAGTTTTACTGTGTGAAACCCAAACTTCTGCCCTGATTCCACAATTTTAGGTATTGGATCTGTGCAGTGTCAGGTCACTCAGGAGCACTGCTTTCATTTGCTCACATATGGTTTGTATTTCCATCAAATTCCTCCAAAAAAAAAAATCACCCAGAGGGGTTAATGCCAGCTCTGTTCCTCCATGCCAACTTCAGTCTGGACATGGCAGGACAGTTGATAATAGATCTAAAATAAAGCCTGCTGATGACAGATTGCCCCACCAAAACGTTTTTGAAACTTGAACCAGTGAGGTCGGTGCCTCCCCCTTCAGCTTTTTGTGTCTGCGGAGGTTTGGATCCGGTACCAGCGGCCTTAAATCTTGCATTGTTAAAGCAGACTTGTTGTTGCTTATCTTCCTGGAAAAGGATGTGCTCCCAGGACTGGAGATGAGAACCAGACAAGTGCAAAATCTCCATCTGGGCAGGGATAATTAGCCAGTTCCATGGCAGTTCCTCAGAGAAGGGTCTTGGACTCATAAACGAAACATAAATCCACAATATCTCTGTGGAGGGAACATGTAGTAATGCTGCTCAGGGCTGGAAAAGCCTGACCTGGAGGACTTTATCCTGTTTCAAGCATCTTTTCACAAGAAAAATGTGTAGCATACAGCCTAAAGCAACAGAAATGAAAAGAAATCCAGGGAAATATGTCTTGGAAGAAAGTAGAGGAAGAGGCATCTGACCAGTGGGGTTTGCAAAGTTCCCTTTGGGTTTCTGGATGGAGCTGCTGGTTTTGGGGCAATATTTGTCATCCTTGTCCGAGTGTGAGGTGCCTTATGCTGATGCTGAATTCTGTTTGTCACTCAGAGGGAAAAGCCCATCCTGAGAGGACAGGGGAGGGCACAGTGGGAAACCCTCTGTTCACCCTCTGTGCCAGCTGCTCTCAGGAACTCCTGGGGTCACCATGTCCAAATCTTGGCTATTTCGGGCAACCACATCACAGAATCCCATTCATAAATTTCTCAAGTACCATTACAAAAATAGTTTTGTTTTAATTTATTTATATATTCTTTTTTTTTTTTTTGCCACTATTGCCCTGGCATGAACCTCTGCTTTGGAGCCTCATTTCTAATGCCTGCTTTTGAGTGTTTTAAATGTTAATTAATCACTTGTGCACTTTATTTGTCCTTCATTACCCTTTGTCTTCTTGACTATCCAGTGTAGGATGGGAAAAGTGGGTAATGAGGGGGTAGGTAGATTTTTAGTTCTTTTATTGTGTCCTAGGAAAAGCAGCTCCTCCCTCCATCACTGCCACAACCCCCTCTGTCATTTTGCATCTGTTTAAATTTGAGTTCCTGTGTCTGACACCACGGGTGATGTGTGCTGCAGGCAATATCCCCCCCCAAAAAAAGCTGCTGTTCCTTGTTCATCTTCGCTGGACACACCCTAGATAGTAATTTTCCTTTTTCTGAGCTGTTTCTCTCAGAGGGACAGTTGTACTGACACAGACTGAAGGAATCCCGAGGCACCTGCAGTGGCAGATGGCGCTGGCAGGTGACAGCCCTGGAGAAGATTAGGAGCAGCCTGTCTTTGAGCAGAACACTTCACACCCTGCTGGGAGCTCTGACGGGCTCCTGGAGGCTCTACAGTCATGACAAAGATATTTTTGTGGGTGTTCCTTGAAGCAGAGGAGCCGCGCTGTGTCTGGGCACAGGGTGCACAGCAGGCACTGGGTGTGCAGTTTGCCCTTAAGGTGTTGACTTCCTCTTGGCTGGACGCTGCTTTCTGCAGCTCTGCTCTCAGAGCTCCTCTGCTACCACTGGTGGCTGGAAGTTCTCCACACCAAGTGTCCCCCAAAACCACAGGGACATCAGCAGAAACAGATTTTGTTTTGGCATCCAAAAATTAAAGGGAGAGCAGAACTGCCAGTAAATGGTGCAACCAATTATATCCTTACCCAAACCAGAAGAGCCTCCAGCTCAAGGGCAGGATGGGCAGAATTTGTAAATCTTCCAGCTGTGTGGTGTGCCCCAGTGGTGTTGGTGGATTAATGAGAGATAAATGGCTGTCTTCACCAAGAGATCCCTTTCCCCTGTCCCCTTTTTTTCCCTCAGGCACAGCAGCAGCAGCACAGCCAGTGCCTTTGGTTGTGCTGCTACAAAGTGTTTCCATATTTAAACAGTGCTCCGGATTGTTTATTGACATGGATAAGTGATAGAGCATCCAAACCTCTGGGAATCACACCATGAATTTCCCGAATAAATAGGCATTCATTTGGGAAATTCATGATGAAATTCAACAGAGAAGCCAAACAGGATATAGGTGCTCAAAAGACTCAGGATCAGCAAGAAGTGTGCCTTTCTGTCAAACCAGCAAGACATTGTTTTACCATGAAAAGTGGCATTTCAGACACAGATTTTTCTGCAAATGGCTGATTTTTACTGCCTGGCTTTTAAAATCTTGTTTAAACGGTCGTGGGCTGAGTCCTTTCTAAGAGCCTGATGGCTGATTAGCAAGTGTAAGGATGATAGAGGAAGCACCCGATGTTTTGTAGCCTGGGGAGATCCCGATGGAGGCTGTGGGAATTGTTTCATGGCTGCCCTAGGTGTGATGATGTTTTTCCCACTGGAACATCATGTTCGAGGTGGCAACCTGGGTCTGTAGGTATTTCCTCCGCTGGGAACTGGCACTCCAAAAGCTTTGGGCAGAGTCAACTCATTCCTACATTGACATTTGCTCCAGTTTTCAGCACCTTTGGAGCACCCAGCCTTTCACAAAACACAGATTTGTGCCGTACCACTGTGGGATGTCGATCAAGAAGAGTTGGCTCTGTGCACTGAGATTTCCTTGCAGGGTCTTGTTGGACAGCCTGGAGGTGTGCTGTGGTGGCATTCCCTGTCCTGCCTGTCCCTGGTCCCAAGGACAGGCAGAAACCAGCCTACAAGGAGAAAAGGCATAAAGAACTCAAACTGTTGATCTGAGTTACAAATATTTCCTGAAGGAATACAGTTAAGAGATGAGAGTTTTCAGAGAAGAAGAGTTAGTTTCACCTAAATAAAAAATTGTGTTGAAATCAGGCAAAGGAAACAAGTAGATACAGAAACATCACAAGTGTGTGTTGGCTCAGGGGATGCTGTGGCGAGATGCCCATCCCTCTGTCCATCCTTACCCTCATGGAAAGGTAGGTGCCTTCATCCTGAATTGGGCTGGATCTGACAGCATGAAAACAAATATTTACCCCATCAAGCATCTTTTTTCCACCCTCTGCAACTGGTTCAAATATTTTAAATGCTGTCTGTCCCTCAAACACAAAACATGCAGTATCATAACAAAAACCAGCCACTGCTGCAGGCCACAGACACCCAAAAGGTCAGTAAAGCAAAGGGCCCAAGGATGTTGCTAGCATTGTTATCTCAGGCAGATTTGAAATCAATCAGGACTGCAATACCTTTGTTTTTATTAAGCTAGTTGCCCTCTCTTCCTTAAAAATACCAATATTGACATCATTGCTGCAATCAGAACTTTCCTTTCTCTCCACCAGCAATACATTTATTGCACATTTAAAAGTAACCACTTCAAGATAATTTCCAAAGAGCTTGAATGTTAAAAAAAAACCCCAAACCTAAAATTGTAGAGACTGTTCCTGAGACTAGAAACCTAGCTGACAAAAATGTGTTTTGTAAACTGATTTAACAAACCCACCAGCATAGAGTATGTGCTATTAAAAAGCAATCAACTTTGTAAATAGGCATTTACAGCATATTTTGAACAAGTTTATGGAATAACAGATACTGTCCTTTAGTGTATCCAAAACAATTACTTTCCTAAGCATATTGGTAAAACACGGGGCTTTTTTCTTCATGTAGAGTATTGTTTTTCTAAGTGTTTCAGTGCTTGTAGATAAGCAATATATTAAAGTTTAATTCCATTTTATTCTATTGTTTAGGGGTTTTTAACACAGAATGGATAAACATTTACCAGATAAATGAACAGCACATTTTCCTTTTTTTTAAAAAGAGAAGACAGAGAGTGAAATATTATTCTGCTAACCAAAACAGAAAAAAAACAAAATCAAAACTTGTCTTAGACTTATAAACTTAATCACACTTTAGGGGAAAATAAATTCTTTTCCTAAATTCTAGGATGAAGCCTTGACCCTGCATAAATAACAAGGTTACATCCTCAATGTCTTTCTCAGGAAATATGAAAACAAATAATGTTTTTCTCCCTTTCTCTCAGGGTTGATGTCAAATGCTTGCTCTTGGGAGGAGCTGCTGTTTCCTTTCTTACTCAGAATATCTTTGGGCAGCCCATCACTGGCCATGTGCCTGTGATGAATTTTGGGCTCTTCCATGGTGGAACAGCTGCAGTTTGGGAATTTAAAGAAGATTTGGCTCCAGAAAAGATATGATGTTTGAAAATCTATAATTTCTAGTTTTGCTTGTTTGGGCCATAGTTTTGTGGTGCTCAGAGGTGTTTCTTCAGTGGAGGAGGATTCATTTCTGGTAGTAAGGAGAGAGTGCAGAGGGTTTGTCATGGGGAGAATGATGCCCCTCTGGTGACACTTGTGATTCTCTGGTGATGCTCTTCCTGGGAGTGATTTCTCAAAGAATAATGAACAGAAAGATGGAGAGAACAGGAGAATCTTATCTCACAATTTTGGAAATAAAATGCTGGACTAGAGTTGCCCTTCATTATTTCTGTTTCCATTAGTGTTTTACACGGTCATCATAATTCCAAAAAAAGGTCTATAAGTTTTTTGGTTTGTTTGGTTTTTTTTTAGGACATTGCTTTGAGTTTGCCAAGATGTCCTTGTTTATACACAGGTTGAGCTCAATCATCTTTCAAAATAAGTCTCTCTTGGGTTCTTGTGATATGAACTCCTTGGGTTTGTTGTTTGTTTTTTGAGGGGAGCAGTGTTAGGCACCTACATCCCGATGTAGAAATCTGCCTCCTCAAGGTCCACGCCTTTGGGATGGATTCTGAGCTCCTTGTGGAAAAGTGCTGCTGCAGACCAAACAGGAACAAGTTAGGAATGAAACTGAGATACTTGGATAGAGATTTTGGCCCAGCTGCCTGTGAGCAGCTGTGCCCTCCACGCTCTGCTTCTTTCCATTGTACAGGTGACAGCAATTTCATGGCAATTGCCTCTCCTTTGTTTTTGGGCAGGAAATGTACCAGTGTACCTTTGGATAATCCAGGTTTATTAGTAAGCCTGTCTCCTGTTACAAAACCCACAGGGCAGCTGTTTATACTTCGACTGGATCTTGACTGCTCCTTTGATACATTATTAGATAATAATTATTGTCAAAAGCTCCTTAAGGAGCAGAGTGCCTGCTTACATTGACACTTCTTAGGGCTTCTGCCTCTGGTGTGCCTCAGCTTGGTTCCTTAGCACTGGGGAACACAGGGAATGGAATTCCCTTGGATAGACAGGAGCTAACAGAGCTTTTCCCATCACTGATTTGCATTCCCTTGCTCAGGGAGGGAGATTCCACCAGCTGCTGGTGGAACTTGCCCCTTTATTCTCTTGTATTGATGTTGTTCCAAGTTAAAACTGCAGGGCCATGAAGAAAACTCAGGAAAGTCAAACACACAGCTGGGATCTCAGCTGGATATCTCCCACCCTCATCACCCCACCAATCAGCTCCACCTGCCTGGGCACACCCAAAAAATATATATAAATAGGGTGGAACTCTGCCCTGTAAGCCCCAGTCCCAGTGACTGCCTCTCTCAGCTCAGATGTGGAAAAGCAGCTCCTGAGTGTGCTGCCTGTGGCCCAAACCCTCTTTATCAGGTGAGCAAAGCCTTCCAAGGCATCCATGACTGGGTTTATGCAGCCCAAACCTCCTCCTGACTTTGCATGGAAATGTAAACACCAGTGCAAATGTCTCAAGATTAGGAGTTTAAATGGGAAAGCTGAGGGATAAAGAGCAGCTCTCCCAGTCAGCACATGTGCCATGGCCTCAGCCCCAGGCTGCAGTCCATGACTGAGATCTTTTTAGAGCAAAACTGGTAATTTTTGGATCCTCATTTCCACATGTGTGGTATAAAGAGGCTTTTGTTACAGCCTGGTAAAGGAAAATATACATCATATTTTAAATGTATCTAGATATATTTTATATTTAGACTCTGGTGAGAGTTTGGGTATCCACTGTCCCAATAAATACCAATTCTCTCACCATAATCTGCTTTTTAGTATTTTTTTCCTTTCATTTTATTGCTCCCATTGATAAAAACTGCCTTCCCTTGGAACATACAAATAAAAATAATGGTAATCATAACCCTGCAAAACTTATTTAAAACATGGATTCATGGCTCTCCCATATCTGGTTTTGTTTTCACCATGACCTTGAGCATAGTTTTAGTGCTGATCATTGTGCAATAGCAACAGAAGCAAATAATATTTTTCTGGTGCCTGGCAGAAGAAGAGTGCTTAACTTAGGTGTGTGAGAAATATGTCTGAAAACAGATTGACTTAATAGACCATTAAATAGTTGTTGGTAGCTGTGGAGAAAAAAGTGAAGTTTGTCTTGGGATGGGAAGAGGCTTTATGTGTTTTCATAGAATGTGAGATTTGACAGGGTCTAGAGAAACAGGCAGAGGTGTTATGGTAGAATTTGTATTTTCTTGTCATTTACGTGCTGTTGAAAATGCCATTTCAATCAAAATGTTCATTATCTTTAGAGGTTTTAGGTGGTTTTGCTCTCTGTTTTTACATTTCACAAGGCTTGTGTCAGATCAGGCATGTGTTCAAGCCCAGGACTGCATCCTGCAAATGGAGTAAATAAATCTTTAAAAACAAAAATAGACAGGCATAAAAAAAAATGATGTCATAGCTGTATGTCCTTCTAACCTGCTTTGAGCATGTTGCTGACAATAATAGATCAATAGCTTCAAAGCTGCAGACAGCCTTCCAGGAAAGCTGCAGCCCCACTCCAGAGCCCCACCATTCTCAGTAGTGAGGAACAGAGCTAGGCCAGCTGATCATCCAGACAATCCTGCCAGGAGCTGAAGTTTTTCCACCCCTGTGACTCCCTAAGCACTGGACACAAAGTGTCTGAATGAGCTCTGCCCTTCGGTGTGGGCTGTCAGCATCAGGCACATCAAGGTCATTCTGCTTTGGAAGTATTTCTCCTCTGCAAAGGAAACTGTCCGTGGAATCCAGGATTTATTTCACTGAGCTTTTTTTTTTTTCTTGAATGGATTGGGTCATAACATCATATTTGATTCATTAAAGTAATAACCAGCACAGATGTAGGCTACAAGTTTTAAAATAAATGGAAAAGCAAAAGAGATGAGTGAGTTCCAAAGTGTCCTACTTAGAGAAGATGAAAGAGGCAGGGTTCACCCTTCTGCAGATGGAAGGGCAGGAGAGGTGTCTGCATCCCTGAAAGGATGGGCAGGAGGTGTCTGCATCCCTGAAAGGATGGGCAGGAGGGATCAACATCCCTGAAAGGACGGACAGGAGGTATCAACCTGCCTGAAAGCTTGGACAGGAGGTGTCACCATCCCTGAAAGGATGGGCAGGAGGTGTCAACATTAAGTTTGCCCCAGGAGAGGAGGGCTCCCTTTGCCTGCGGGGCCAGTGGGTGGTACCAGTGAAAGCGGCTCCCTCTCCACCAGCAGCACAGCTCGGGGCAACATCTGGCTGCTCACAGCTGGAGGGGCGAGGAGGAATTTACATCCGATTGTCCCTGATGCGGCGCTAATGAGCTCCTGCAGTCAGGATTTGAGCAGAGCACAGTTCGGGACGCGTGCGGGTGTTCCTGGGAGAGCACGGCAGCTCTGTTGGTCCGGGGCCAGAGCCTCGTAAACAGGTGTCAGCATCCCAAAAAAAGAGCTGTCCTCGCTGCCAGCAGCGGGTATCCTCGCTGGCATGGCAGCCTGCTGGCTGGCATTCCCGGGCACGGCTCCCCGGGCCGCAGGGCTGAGCCGGGCTGGGCTGGGCTGGGCTGGCCTTGCTCTCCCAGGGCTTTGGCTTCCAAATCTGACAGCGTTGGAGCGTATCAGGGGAAGGAAAAGGGGAAGAGATAGACGAGTCACTGGTGAGGATGATGCTATTTTCTTCTTAGGATTAAGCTCTGAGCTGGAATTTGGGAGATACAGGCGGTAGAGGACGTGCTGAAGGAGGATCCTGCTGCTAGGGGGCAATATGTAGCAAGCAAAACCCCACCAAGAGAGTTTTATTTCAATATCTTTTCTTCAAGAAAAGAACTTAAATCCAAAAGTTATCCAGTGTATTGCACAAGCTAGCATTTTTTTCCATAGAAAGAGTATGTACTATATTTGTTTACTTATTTACAACATTTACTTATAGGTTGTGTTTGTTTCTTTTACCTTATGTGTATATATGTGTGTACATGACTTTCTTAATATTCTTCCTCATTACCTCCATGATTCTTAATTTTTCATTCTGAATTCTATCATGGTTTATATAAAGCAAAAAGATAAGGGTGTGGACATTTAAAAGCCTTGAATCACATGGTCTTGTAACTCTCCTGCTGCTTTCCCTTTTTAACTCAGAAGTCTTTGTGACTTTTTTTGCTCTACCACTTTCTTAAGCATACTCTCTAAAAGTGAAAACAACAGGAGACCAGGAAACAAAAGAAAACAAAGGAAGGCAGTTTCTGTGACATTATTGGTTTCAGGTGGAGCAGGGAAATGTTGTTCATTTGTTTAGATGTATTCATGCTGACTTGATGATGCTTATTTTAGAACTGATGCAGGGTACTCCTTTAAGAGTTGCATGGCATGAATGCAATTTTAAAATTCATTTTAATGACAAAAATACTTTTTGACAGGGACTATTCAGTGGCTATGCATGGTTATGACTATAATGTTAATGATTGATTGAATCATGGAGAAAATACGTTGGTTTCTACAACAGGTTTTTGGTCCTGGTTCACTGGTCATCAACATTCAGTGAAGAAACATTGTCTGAATGAGGAAAGGTTACAGCACAGTGTGCCAAATTTCAGTGGTGGAAAAGTGATCATTAATTAATTTTAGTGTTAATTTTTGCAAGATGAGGTTGGGAATTGTAACAGCTGCGACTGAAATTTGAACAGAGGAGGAAGTGGTTTCGAGTTTGAGGGATTTTTTTTATTAGTTCAGTCTTGTTTCCCATATGGTTCAGAGTGAGAAACTCAAGCATGGGTTTGACTCTGTGCCCCAGAATATTAGGGGACTTCTGCTGACTCAGAATCCACGGGGTTTTGGGATTGGTTTTATGGCTGTGTTGAAATACATTGAGTGCTTCTTCAGGTCTTTGTTGTAGTGTTTTCTGCTTAATAAATAGAAGAGAGTGGGTTAGTCAGCATCAGAAGGCAGCAAAGCCAGCAGTTTTCATAATGCTCACCTCTTTCAGCTCCCAACAAAGAGATTACAGTGCCAGTCTAGCTGAATTAGGACATTATTGTTCTTTTTGCTCCTCATCTTTCCTCTTCTATCCTGCCATAAACAATTCTGAACGTGAATTAATTTTGATATTAAATTATTGTCCTTGTTTAACGTGATTAACATAAAATATTCATGGTTTTAAGTCTTTGAAATGCTCTACTCCAAGTAAAAAAAAAAAAGAGGTTTTGTGTTCTGCAACAGAAGGCTTTGACCTCTGCCAAATCAGCACAAGTGAACTGCTTGTAATCCCTGGGTGTTTGTAATTACCAAAGTGGTTTGGATGGCTTTACTTAGGATTAAATCCTGACATCATCCTCAAGTGCAGAAATCAAACTTCTTGTAATTAAGATTGTATCAAGAAAGCTCTCACAGTTCACATATTTTCCAGTAGTCATAATAAACCAAAATTCTATGATTCATTGTCTACCTAAAGCACTTGTTCTTTCCAATATTGCCAGGCTACTGATGTGTAAACAGGAATGGAAATATCGCCTTGTGTCGGGGGGGATTGTTTGGGCTTGCACAATGGTGCTGAATCATCTGAGCAGGTCTCCTTGCTCCATGCTGGGGCTTAACAAACCCTGCTTGGAAGTGCAGCCCCAGAGCACAGGGAGGTTGTTTGGGCTCAGTGAAGCTTGTGATTTTCTCCTCTGAACCTGTTCTGTCCCGGTGGTGATTCCTAAACTGGCACTTTTCAGTTCCCAGCTCCATTATTCAGATTCACAGCCAGTAAAAGGTGCTTCTCTTCTAATACCTTCTGCACAATTCTGAAATAACTGGGTTTTACTTGGTACACTTGTGAAAAGGAGGGAAAAGAAGAGAGGACTTTTACTGCACTTAATCCACTGTTTTTACAAAGTTGTTTCCAGCATCCTTCCAGATAAAAATGCAGGTTGTTGCAGTTATGAAGTTCCAAAAGTTGTATTATTTTACGAGTATTTTGCAGCCACAGAATGAAGGCTTGAGTACACAGGAGTCTGCAGCTGCCCACACTTGTTTCAATTCCCATTGTTCAGGGAGGCTGCCCATATGTGCCTGTGAGTGTTGGGGAAGAGAGACCATGCACATGTAGGGAATTGGTACAGACACTCCAGCTGCTCCCATGAGCCAGCAGACTTCTGGCTGCATTTCTATATAAACCCCAAAAAAAGCTCCTTGAGTTGTTACAACTTGCTGTTCAAGTGGCTCTCAGAGTTTGGTGATGCTGCCCTGAGATGTCACGAGTGATGAGATCACTGGTGTCTGTTCTGGGACAGCTGTTGGGGAGTGTTAGACAAGAGCCAGGAGCAGCAGCCCAGGTCTGCAAAGGTGTTACAGGCTGTGCACATGAATATGCAGAGGGTGGTTGCTGCCCAGGTGTTGTGATGATGCTGATGAGCACTGGTGTTCCTGGGAAAGCAGCTTGGGGCAGCAGATTGTGGATGTTCATTTCAGTTCTGGGCAAACTCGTGGTGTTGGCAAGCTCCAGAGGAGCACAACTGCGAATTCCACAGAAGCTTGGCTTTCATAACAGGAATGTTTACCTTGCTCTGATCAGCTCAGGACAGGTGCCAAGGCTTTGGTTGCATCCTCCTCCTCAGCCTGTTGCAGGTTGTTGTCATTGCTGGCTCCTGCCTTGTTCCCAGGAAGAGCCTGATCAAAAGTGCAGTGATTATTGCAGTGCCTTCCCAACATTCAGATTGGGCCAGGTGTGGTCAAGCTCTGACCTTCTCTAGGGATGGATGGAGATTTATAACTTCACTTCCTTCCCCATTGTGTGATCACTCTTGTTAGAGAATTGAGATTTTTTTTTTTTTTAATGTTTGGTTGTAATTTCCCTTGTTGCAGCTTGTGTCTGCAGCCTCTCACCCTTTTCTTGTTCTTCACCTATGAGAAGAATCTGGCCCTGCTGTGTCTGTACCTACTCAGTTGGTTGAAGGCAGGAATGGGACCCCCATCATTTGCCTTCCCTCCTTTGGGCTGCATAAGTGGGGGACGTTTTTGGGTTTCCATTTTTCCAGCCTATCAAGACCCCTTGAAGTGGCAGCCTTACCCTCTAGCTTATCAATCCTGCTCCTCAGTTTCATATCATCGGCAAATTTGCTGGGGAGTGAGGATTTTCTTTGTCTCTTCCCTCAACATTATCCCTGAAGTTCAACCAGACCCAGACAGGGTAATTCAGTTTCATGTTTTTTGTTGTTTGGGAAAGCTAATTTAGTATCCATAAATTCTACTGCAGTGTTTTATTTCACTGTCAAAATTAACAAAATCTTGGAACACTTTGCCTTCTATTGCTTGCATAAGTGCCCATATGCAAACACCAGTTTGCATTCTGTAATTTATCTGGTTGCTCAGTTTGTAGTGAAATTTTTATTTAAAATCCTTTAGCCTTTTATATACTTAAACAAGAAATGGAAACAGTTCTGATGTCTTCATCAGAAGCAGGTTGAGACGGAGAAACCCCCAGATTTTCAAGACTATTTAAATAAAAGTGGTTCAGTGAATGAGATGCAGGATGTAGGTACTTGAGGGAAAACCCTTGACTTAGTTTTTCATCATGAACAAGTTGAAGGAGGAAACGCCTCCTGAAAAGGGAAAGGCACCATGGCACCTGTCCTCACCAGCAGTTTTTCCCTTCCTGCCCCCCCCTTTTTCCTTCTCTTGCCAAGAAACACAATGATTCCATGAGCCCACGGGGTAAAAACATCCTGAGACACCCATGCAGGATAAAAGATAACTGAGCTCTCTTGCTCTGGAGGAGGAGGAGACCCAGGTAGGGCTGAAGAGGGCTGAGGAAAGCTGAGAAGGGGTGGGAGTCCTGTCCAAGGGCTCATTGGCAAGAGAGGGCAGGAACAGGATACGTTTCAGCTTTTGGGTGGCTCTGGGAGGAGCAAACTGGGATTAAAGTGTTTGATAAAATTGTTCTCTTCCTTCTCAGACGGAGACAGCGAGTTTCATGGGGTGGATTTTCTGCCAGAGGATCTCAGTGAGGCTCCAGAGGAGACAGGAATGAGGGTGAACAAGAAGTACTCCTGTCTGCCTGCTGAGGAGAAGGGCATCCACATCATCAACATCCGAGCCATCGAGGACATCGGCTACGACCAGCATGAGAGCACGGTGAGTGACCACGGCCTGCTGGGTCTCCTCAGCTTCTTTCTCATCCTTCCCACTCCCTGGATGCTCTGGAATCCTCTCCCTCCACTTTCCCAAGGTGCTGGGAAGGATTGCCAGCAGGCACAGTCCATGCTGGTGTGGTGGGGGGTGTTCTTGGGTGTGTGAGAGTGGGAACACATCCCACTGGTTTAACCTGTAGCATAAAAAGGGGCTGATTCTTCTCAGGGTAAGGAATCTGGCAATGAGGCTGTGCCAACCTTTGCATCTTCTTGCCAGTGCAGAGAAGAACAGAAGAGAATGTCTAAAATTTCATACAAAAGGCGTTGTTAACATAGAAAACATTAAACTGATCTTCTCCAGCACACAATAGAAATTAATTAATTTCTCTTTGCTATTAATTGCTCCTCAGTTAAATTCCTTAACACAGATTTTAAAGGAAGTTAGGAATATGAATACTTGATTAGGACTTGGTTATGTAATTTGAACATAAAAAGAAGTTTATTAAGGTGGAGTGGGCTATACAACAGATTCACTGGGGAAAGAGGTACCAGAAAAAGCAACATGGGATTTATTGTGCTTGTGCTTAAAATTAGGATGGAGCATGGAGGAATGGTTCTCTCAGGCTGTTAAAATCCTCCTGCTGTGGTGAAACTGAAGTGTCTTTTCTCTGTCTCATTCACAGCTGAAGAGACATGAGCTTTACATGGTCTAAGTCAATGCAACTCAATTTAAGCACAGCAGCACTGCAAGGGAATATCTGGCCCATGAGTATCTTTCAGCATTTATACTCCATCCTTAAAACAATCTGACCATTAATTTCTTTAAAACAGAACCAAGTTTTTTGGCTGCTTCCTGTTTGCTGTGGGATATAGCTGTTCTCACATATAAGTGAATTTGTTGAGGCTTTAGTAGCCACAGTGGTGGCTCAGCTGGGTTTTTCAGAAATTGCTGTTTAATTCATTAGTAACACATCTTTTAAAAAAATTAAACACTATCCAGTTAGTTGCCATTTGTTAATATTTTGTTACTGTAGAAATTTGCATAAGTGAGTTGCCTGCCACAAGCAGACTGTCAGCTTGCTTTTAAAAAATGTTCGAATTCACAGGTGCATGCCATTTGTCATAAAGCAATTGAAAAGTAATAGTTATTAATGGTCTTTTATATCAAAATTATGCTTATGAACTAAATGAGAATGTCTAGGTAGGGCATAAACATTAACAGACTGCCCTGAAGAGTTTGACATGGTTAAATAACCTCCCCTGTTTTCATGGAATGGGAATAGAGGCAAGAGGACAATGAGTGTACTCTGTGGCAGCTCCAAATGCTGTATTATTTTATTATATATTTATTAATTTGGTGTAAAAGATTTAGGTTAAATGGGAAAGAGAGATGAGATCCTAAGGGAGAGAGAAGCAAAGGCTATCTAAAATAACTTACGTTTGGTGTTTTATGTATGAAATAAGCAGGTGTGCAATCCCAAATAGATTTTAGCATTTTGCAACTAAGACCAATTGCTCTCTTTTGGAGCACAATTCCTTTTTCCTCCATGGAGGATGGACATTCTTCTGTAAACTTAGAAGCCAGAAAAGTTCCCTGGTCACTGAAAAGCCACTCCTGTGTTGGGTATTTTTTGTGATAACAAACGCCAATTACTAGTGAATTTTCTTCCTTTTTTTATTTTTAATATTATACAAATCTCCAAGGGTAGAATTGTGAATTATGCATGAGAACTGTTATAAAAGTAGAAATAAATCAGTTGTTAGTACCCTTTGTTTGTTGGTTTCTACAGTTGCCCTGTGCAGTTTTCAGATAAATGCCTGGAAATGAAATTGGTTTGAGCTGTACCTTTCATGTATCTTGCAACACTTACCCAGCATTAACCCAGGCTGGGAATAAAGCCATTGCCACCATCAGATTGCATAGTGACATGGGTTTTATAAGTGGGAAAGAGAAGTGGTGAACTCAATAAGCAGTGACCCCACTTCCCTGGCCACTTTCCATGGCGTTTTTGGCCGTGCCGCAGGAGCAGCTGGCTCCCTTCAGTCTGTATCTAAGATGATCTCTTTCTCAGATGATATGGACTTGCAATGATAGATAAGAGAAGTGAGAAATGTTTCCACACGATATTAATCTATTTGTCAGAATTGCAGCATTGCAGATGTCATGGGTGGAAAAGGACAGACGATCTTAGCGGCGATTAACCCCCAAAGGAGAAAACCAAACCCAGCAAGTAGCTGACTTATGAACCAGTGTGCTGGTGATTAGATTAAATCCCAGTCATGCAATCTATTTATTTCTGGCCAATAAAATCCCAGCTGGCTATCAGTAAAATTAAAGGTGTTAACTTGCAAAAATTTTTGGAGTAAGTAGCATGGGGGGGAACTCCTCCCATCTGCTGGCTGTCTGGAGAGAGGGCATCGTGCGCTCCAGGCAAAAGGAGCCTTGAGAGGAGAGGATGGTCTGTCTGGTGGTTGTTTTGGGCTGTGCATTCATTATTCTTCTCTCTTCTTCTCTCCATACACAGTTATTAAATTCCCTATCCAAAAACCCAGATGCTGACTGCAAATACGGGCTGTACTTCAGAGATGGCAAGAGGAAGGTGGACTACATCCTGGTTTACCACTACAAGAAGTCCTCAGCTGGGAGGACTCTGGCCAGGAGACCTCAGCAGAATGATGCCAGTGTCCGAAGCACCAGGCAGGACCAGCCCCTCCCTGGGAAGGGGGTGCAGCTGGAGATGGGGGACAGTGAGCCTCACATGGATTACCATGAGGACGACAAGAGGTTCCGCAGGGAGGAGTACGAGGGGAACCTCGTGGAGGCTGGGCTGGAGCTGGAACGCGATGAAGATGTAAGGATCCATTTAGAAGGGTAACAGAGGGTGACTGGTGGCCAGGTCCTGGGGGATGCTGAGCTGTCCCAGTGAGCCTGGCTCTGATCAAGGTTGCATAAGCTCAGCCCTTGCAGGATTTGATTGCAGTTCTGGCAGCCAGTGCCATCCTCGCCCACTGATTTAGCTGGCTGCACAGGAGTGTGCCATGGTGCTGAAAATGCCCTGATGAGGTGAAGCTTCCTGACTTTTCTTGGCCAGGATTTGTGGCACATGCACCATTGCAACACGGCTGTGTTGTGCTATCTGGAAGTGAGGTTTAAACTGCTCTGAACACTTATCCCAGTTTGGTGGGTTTACAGTATGCAGTGGTTTGGATCCTGTATGAGAGGAAAAAAAAATCAGATACAGGCAGTGTCATTTATTCCTCAATATAGGCTTGAGGAGAATTAAATTAGTTCAGGAGGCTCTGGTCCACGCTCCTGCTGGAGCACATGGGTCTGTGTTACAGTTTGCTCTTTCCATTCTTAGACATGAACAGTACAGCTTGTAACATCTTCCACCTGCACCCTGAAAACAGGATATTCTATTAAAAGCCCATTAGACTGTGTAAAAAAATGATGTATGTGAAGTGCTGCCAGTGTGTGATTAGTAGAAATAGACACAGCAGTATTCATTTCAAAGAAAGCTGCTACAATTATCTGACCCAACCAATGTGCCCCAGACTCCTGAGAGAGAGGGTAAACATTTATGCTGGTTTTATTTACAGGATCTAAAAGTTGAGATCAACATTTCAACCTGGGAACAGGCTGCAAAAAAATAAATCTGTCACCTATTACTCACAAATTACAGACATTTATATCTTTTATATATTATGTATACGTAATATATATACTTAACATGGTACAATGCAAGAAAAGCCCAAAACCTTTCTCCTTTCTGTCTAACAGTGAAAATCAGACTTGCTTTCTGTCCAGCTTGCAGGTTCCTGTAGCAAACAGGGAGTTTGCCTGTGCCAAGTCATAGATATTGAAATCCTTTTGCCAGATGGGAGGTTCCCCCTATGACATGTAATATGATTTCAAATTATACAGGAGGGCTCAGGGATCAAACCAGGACACAGGAAAAGAGAGGGAACTCTGTGCTTTCAGTGCAAAACACCAAACCACATGAGATCAAAGTGTAGAGATGAAAGAAAGATGTGGGGATTTACATCAGCTTCCGCAGCCAGCACATCCATGTAGGGGGAAAGATCTGCAATCACTTGGGCCTGACAAGCCACAAAGCTGCCTTGGAGACCTCACTGATTCTAAAAGAGCCAAGGCTTCTTAAACAGATGGTGTTTAATAAACCACTTAAGCTCTCTTCAATGAAATGGCTGGATGGTCACATAGAGAGAGTGGTGGTCACTGTCTCGATGTCCACAAATAATTGATTAAAACAAGGCTGGGTTGAGGGGGCTTGGGGCAGCCTGACCTGTCCATGGCAGGAGTGATGGAACTAGATGACCCCTGAGCTCCCTTCCAACCCAAACCATTCCATGGTGCTCTGAGTAACCAGTTTCTAAAAGCCAGGGGGAACACAGCTGTGTGAAAGCTAGTTATTGCAATAACTGGGTTGGTGCAGCAGCAGGATTAGAAAGATTAATTGAAGTTCATTTCTCTTCTGTTTGCTGAATGCCTCCCTAGTTGGGTGTCATTTGTCCAGTGCCTTTGGAATGGCTGCTCCAGGGGGAGCAAACATGGGTGTATGTGGGAGTGCCAGGAGCAAACATCCATGTCCAGCCCTCTAGAACACAGCTCAGAGAATTACTGGGCTGCAGGCAAACCACTAATATTGCCATTAACTTCTGTCCTCCTTTTGCTTTGTTTGGTGGAGTTCTTCCTACTGGTTTTCCTAACTATGATGCCTTAATGGGGATATTCACATTTGATTCTGAGGTATGAGCAGCAGGGACTCTCTCAGCCCCAGCAATTACAACACACTCACCAAATCACACCATTTTGGCTGGATGCCTCTGCTTCAAATTTAACTGGCTCAGCCTGTATTTGTGTCCACAGTCATTAGCTTTTATTTCCCAAACAGTTTTTATCTGTTTAACCTTGTGGTAATTGCTCTGGGAGACAATAGCACTTTTTGAGTCACATTCTATAGCAGCTCAGCACAGTGAGGTGTTCAGTGTTTGTCCTGTTGTTAGAAACCAACTCTCTCAAACAAATGAGATTTATCATGTTGGCCCTAATGGACTGTTTGTTCCTTAAATATGTATGAATCACAAGGGGTAATGTATTTGATTTCCTCTCATCAGTAACATTTTCCCCTGTTTTTTTTTTTTTTTTAAAGACCAAAATCCATGGGATTGGATTTGTAAAAATACATGCACCATGGAATGTATTGTGTCGAGAGGCAGAATTCCTTAAGCTCAAGATGCCCACAAAAAAGGTGAGTCTTGATTTTCTTGTTTTCCTCATGAAAGCATAATTTAAACATATGTTCCTCTCAGAGCACCTTATAAATGCAGACTTCTCTTTCCACGAGCATTTTCAAAACAATTAACTGATGTGCACCAGAAATGAAAGTCACAAATGTACATGCTTGGGTCAGCAGAGGGAAAAAGTGGAAGGAAGAATGGAAATAAAGAATTTCCAGCTGCTACCACTGTCTGTGCGTGATGAGAGTGATTTCATACTCAGTATGTTTTAAAAGAAGAGGTTTCAATTGATGGTGGAATTTCTGTGTGCCTTTTGGACATTTTTTTCTCACTTGAAGACTGCTAAAACTGAACACAAGGATAGGAATTTGTCTCGCTGGGTTTAGTGACTATTCACATACACAGTCAGTCATGTTTGCAGGAGCTGGGGCCACTCAACCACAAAATAAATTACCTTTCAGAATATTTGAAATATCATTAAAGGAATGACAGTGTATTTTCATCAATTCTAAATCACCTGTGATAGATAGATAGCTACCTACTCAATGAGCACAGCTCAGAGGTGGATTAATATTTAAACACAGACTAAGTGCAGGTCCCAGACTGCACAAAGTCCGTAATGGAGCCAGAGACAGTCTCTAAGCCCAGCATCATTTATTACAACACTAAAACCACACTTTTGGTTTGGATTTCATATTAATCCCCAATATTGCCTCACTTACCAGGGATTTTAATCAGGAGCACAATTATATAAAAAAGTCTGTTGTCATCCTGTGGTTGCCTAAGCCTTGGTTTGACTTTCCCATCCTTTTCTTTCTGGATGATTTCAAGAATGTAAACTTCACTCCTCAATAGTTTATTGTGATATATTTATCTAATATTTGCTGGTTGATTCCCTACAGTTCACTCTGAACTATGGATAACCAAAAAGCAGTAAAGTTTCACTGTTTCATTTTTTTTCTCTTTGCCCCCTCAGATGTATCAGATCAACCAGACCCACGGCCTCCTGAAAAAGATCAATTCTGTGATTCAAAAAATAACGGAGCCCATCCAGCCCAAAGTAGCAGAGCACAAACCTCAGACAGTGAAGCGCCTCTCCTACCCCTTCTCCAGAGAGAAGCAGCACTTGTGAGTGAAAGCCTTCCCTGAATATCCACAGGTTCCAGCCTCTGACAGCAGCTCAGGCACCAGGGGGTGAATGGGAACCTCAACACCAAAACTTTGGTGGGCATTGCTGCAAAAAATATTTCCATTTTGCAGTAATTTTACTTTTTGGGGGATTTTTTTTTGCTCACTGTTGAAGGATGAGTCTCTGCAGAGAAATCTCTGTGTGTTTTAGCTGCTGTTGTGGCACATAATGTGCTTCTGTATAACTGTGCACTTCACCTGTCGGGCTGCCAAAATGGGATTTATAATGTGATTTATAACAGTCTCTTCTCCACATTAAATAAATTGCTCAGTAAAACTTGTAGCCAGAGATGTGGGTTGATAAATTTCAGAATAATTTCATATATCTGGTGTGGGCAGCTGACACAGGTAGTGCCAACCAAGCCTTGCCTTTGAAGTGCTGTGAAGTCAGAGGTGGCTTTGCCATCGACCCCAGATCAGCAAGAACAGCTGTAAATGTGGGGGTAGGGAAAAAATCACGACGTAGAGCCCAGCCAAAGCTTCTCCTGCCCTGGATTGCTCTGCTGCTGCTCTTCCCTGGCCAGCATCCCAGAGGAGTCACTTTGAAGGCCGTGTTTATGGATGTGCCAGCTGGAACAAACAGCAGTCCTAGGGCAGGATCTCTTCCCTGCACCCCTAGGGCTTTGAGGGTTTCATCCAGAGATGCAGAGCACGGATGGGCTCGGGCCAGGCAGTGTGTGTGACATCTTGGCCTGTCCTTGGACTTGCAGGAAATGTCTTTGTGTGTTGGCTGCATGTAGGGCGTTCCTGGAGGTTCAGGGAAAGTCCAGAATATGCTCCTGATGGGTCTCACACTGATTGCAGGTGGCTTTTCCAGGAACAGCACCTGTGTCTCTGCTGGATGAGGGAGGAAAGAGAGGCCTCACAGGGAAAATTAAAGATTATGAGGGGAAATTCAAGGCCAGCAGTGGTCAGGGATTCAGCTTAAATGAGCGTCAACACTCTCTTTTCTGCTGGAAAACCTATAGAGACATAAAGACATAAACCAGTGAAATGTATAAGCTGCCTCTTTAAATTGTGGGAGTTGGGTTGGACTTGCTTTTTAGCAGGGTTTCTATAAGCTGTTCTTTAATTTGAGATCCCCAGGAGAAATGAAAATATTGAAGGGGTCAACAAGAACAGGAAATTACTGACTTTTTTTTTTTACCTAATGGGCTTCCTTCTAATCTTTTAACAGATTTGATTTGTCTGACAAAGATTCCTTCTTTGACAGTAAAACCAGGAGCACTATAGTAAGTACTGCCTATCAATAATTTATGGTGGATATTGCCTCAGTCGTGGTGTTAACAGCTTTAGTGCAATGCCTGTTCAAGTTTATCTTTCTTAACTAAATGCCAAGGATCTCCTGTGCCATCAGGTACTGAAATGATTCCAGATTTAGTGCTGAGTAGTGTTTGATGCCAACAGGTTGCTGCATTTTGGAAAATATTTTGGATCTTCTTTCTAGCTCATGGGTAATTTTGTTAGTAGAGATATCACCAGCTGGGAATGTTTAGATTTTACCACTCCTTCTGCCCATCAGCTGCCTGTGCCCACGAGGGGTTTAACTTTTTGTAGTTATACATTGTTCTTTTTGCAAAATGCTGTTAAATACCCTGAGACAAATTCCAGCAAAACAGCCAGGTGTTTACTGGGAGTATTATTTATAGCTTTTTTGGGGAAAATTCTCTGTAATGGTGGTATTGAAAGTGTTGAGGTTGATGGCTTTTATCTGACTTACAGAACATAGAATAGAGCTGGGGAAGAAGGTGTAGCCTCATTTATAGCCACCAAAGGAGGAATTGAAAGGCCAGCTCGTGTGACATCCAGGGCAGCTGGAAAGGGCAGTGCCAAGCAGCCCTGGCTGCAGCACATTTCAGAGGATAACAGGGACTCTTTGCTCCATTCCACTGCTCCTAACTGGTGCCTTGGAATGTGACTGCCAGCATGCTTTTATCTTAAATATAACTTCAGCCTTTTGGGATGCCAAATGGTTTCCAAAAGAGCTTATATCCCAGTCATAGCTGCCTTTCATTGCTGTGGTGATAAGGGCTGTAAGATATCCAACTTCCCTTTCCTGCTCTGAAGTTCCAGCTTATTCCACAGTGTAGTTCCCCACCAGCCTGAAGAGCAGGGGTTTGATGTGAGCACTGGTTATGGGGGTGAGGTGAGCTGGGCCAGGGGAGGCAGATTCAGGAGCATGGAAATGGGGAAGAAAAAGACAAATATTGGTTTGGTTTATTTGCAAATAAAACATTTAACTTGAGATTGGGGGGGAAAAAAGCTTGGCTTTTGTTTGTGGGCTTTCTCTTGTATGTCCAGATGTATAGGGAAAAAATCTTGTAAGTACAAAGAACTCAACAAATGAAGAGTTCAAATTCATGATAGGCTGAGCAAGGCAGCAAGACAAAATGGCTCCATGGGTGAGCAAGACTGACTGGAAAATGGACTGAAGCAGGAGCTCAGAGCAGCGGCTGAGAGGAAAAGGAGGGACAAGGGTTTTTTAAACAACTGAAGGAACACTGGGCGTATAAGAATAATGCTGGTGCTGTGCTGCTTTGTGTGAAATCCCTGCAAATCACCCAGTAATGAAGAACATATTGAATGTTTCCCAACATCATTTTATTCTGTGTGCATTGCTGTTTGTATTCTTCTTTCTTAAAGTTCTCCCCTGCCTTTCTCAAATGTATTTTTGAACCGCAGTGCAAATATTGACCCTTCCACCTACTGCGAAATGAACAGGAATCTAGTCACTACCCATGAGTCTTTGATGAATAGAGACTAAGCCAAAGACCTTTTAGTTATTAAAAGAGAAAATAAAAAAAATGTATTATATAACTGGAAATCTCTCTGTGACAGCCCTTTAATTTACTGGGGTTACAAGACGACAGACTCATATGTAGACTTCGGATGAGCTGTGGGACTTGCCCCGGATGCCCTCACTTGCTTCCTCCAGTGAATTGGGCAAGAGTCAAGTTAGCACACAGATTAGGGAGCTGGGAAACTGTCCCCAGCTCTGCTGACAGGCCAGGCAGTGGGGCAGGAGGTGCCTTTGCTCCAGGTTTCCCTGTGCTGCCTGCTCACCCTGCCAGAGAGCATTGCTGCACGGGAACGGCCAAGAGCCGAACCTCGCGGGCAGCCTGCTGAGCTGTGCAAAGGTTACTCGACAATAAGTGCAATAAATCCCAAAATAAATACATCTGTTTTGCCACTGAGGTCAGGCAGGCTCAGAGATGTTAAGGTCAGCCTGTGTTAGTCCAGTTTGATAAACGGCTGCGTGCTGTGTACATGCCGTGAGCCCAGAGCTCTGCGCGGCTCCTTGGGATGGAGCCAGCCTGTGCCCTGGGGGCCAGGGAAGAGCTGCTCCAGGTGGAAGAGCACCCCTGAGCTCCAATCGATGGCTAACATGAGCAAAAATTGCATTTCTGTTGTGCCAGGGGTAGATGTAACCCTGTTTGCCCCCGTCAGTTCTCCTGGTAGCTGACTATTTAGCTAAGCTTTTCTCTTCTGTACATAGAGAGCTCTGAGCCTTGCTCTCCTGAACACCATGACTTTTATTAAAGAGTGATGACTTCATCCACATCTTGGTTTGGCCAATATTTGAGCTGTACACAAAAAGATTGTCCTTTTCACTGGCAGTGTCTGAAGTAACCCTGCCTTTTCTTTTGCTTCTGTAGGTTTATGAAATATTGAAAAGAACAACGTGTACCAAAGCAAAATATAGCATGGGTAAGGAACTTTATTTAGCTTTAAGATCAATATCTTTTTCAGGTATTGAAAATAATTGTATGTTGTAAATGGCTGTGGAGTTTAGGTTTTCCCCCTGCTCTCTCATTCGATGTATGTGGATGTAATTGTTTTATTTGGAAATCTGATTCAATTTATGCAGCTGTTTGACATTTTCTCAAATGTTAATTTATAGATTAAATTAAATGGTAAGTGAGCATGTAGCTCCTGCAGATGTGACTTAGGATGGATGGTGACATAAAGCAGCAGATGAGATGTGCTCTGTGTTCTACACTCCCTGAAATGGATTAAGGGTATTTCTGTGAAATCCAGTACCTGCAGTGAAAATCTGTGGCTTGGCCCATTTCGTTCAAGCAGGAGCCTCACATTTTATAGTGGGGTGGTTTTCTAGTGACTTGAGGGGAATGGTCTTGACTGTCCTGAGTGGAACTGAGATGAGCCCTCTGGAGCAGCCAGGGGCCAAGGCTTGCACTGGAACTGGGCACCTCAGCCCTCAGGGCAGGTGCTGCAAGTCAGGGGGTGTGAAGTTTGTACTACCACGACCAAGAGTTCCAGGATTTCAGCCCTAGGGTTTGTGCTGTAAGAATTAAACTCATAATAAAGATGAATTGCAAATCAGGCCACCTTGAAGATTTGTTGGCAGCTGATCCTGCTCAGCTGTTATATACTTTATTTTATACGTGATACTTGACTGTGGGACCAAAGTTAACAAATAGTTAATGGTAAATCCAAACAAAGTGAGAAAAGTGCGTAAACATGGAAGAAAATGTTTGGTAACTGTTGAAATCTGTTATGGCACGTATTTGCCTACAAGAAGTTAAATAAAACAATAGGAACTTGAATTACAGGTAGTTCTGTTCAATATTGACCCATCAGCTGCTTAGAAAGACATCAAATAATAGAAGAACAATTACGCCACAAATTATTTCCATGCTTTGACTTTTGTGTTGAAGTAACAACACACAATGCACAATTGTTGACTTCTAATATACACTAAAATTTGGTGTCCAGCCAGTATTAACAGAAGGGCTGTTCTCTGTAGCATGGGAAATTCAAATTATTCTGTGACTTTTGAGACCCCTTTTTAGTCTGGTGCTGGATCATTTTCACTGGAAATTACATCTTTGGACTCTTGAAAGGGGAAGGTCACAGAGCTCAGTTTGAATTCTTGACTTGGAGTTGGTTTCTCAGTTGATTTTTTTTTTTTTTAGCCAGTAAATGGGAAGCACAGCAGGGATTAGTTGAATATGGAAGACACTCATGTATGGTAGAGTGTTAGGATTCCTGGATGTTTCTTCTACCTGAGACTGGCAAGGCCACACAATATTGCTAATAAAAATGCTGCGTGGCCAGCCCAGCATAACTCAATCCGCTCCTTTGTGTTCCAGTGCTGGAATGCTGGGTTACAACCCAGCAGAGGTGGCAAACAGATTTAAACAAACACAGATAATGTTGCAGCACTGCTGCCCAGCAGGAAAAAGGCAGCTGCCCAGGGGAACACTGCAGCCTTTGCTATTTATTGGGAAAATTTTGTGAAAATGTGAATCTGGCTTCACTTTTAAATCCAGATCTGTAGTACAGGGGGACTATGTAGCTCTTTTCACAGCCCTAGAAAAATCATTTATCTGCTCACCAGTTGTGTCTGCCAGGAGTGTGGAAACATTTGCAGACAATTCATAGACCTGTATAATCTTAAATAGGGTTTTGAAAATTAATATCAGTATCTGCAAGATACTGAGCACTCCTGGAGCTGCTCTTCCAGCAGGTGATTAGTATCTCGAAAATGTTAATGAACTTGAACAATCCTCATTTCAAGAGCAATCAAGAATGACTCTACAGTGAGCTGGTTCCTAGTTCATAGTCACTGTTCCTTCACTCCCAGTCCCACACTCTTTTCTTAGCCATGAGCTGATGGGCAGCATTGGAGCTCACCAGGACACCTCATTTTTCTTTTCTTTTTTTAAGTCTTTTCAAATCCTTCCCAATACCAGTGGCCAGATTTATATATATTATTTTTTTTTCAGTTGGCATTAATCACTATTGCCCTGCACAAAGACAAGTGCTTGGCTTAGCTCTGACTGGTTCATTCCATCCCTAAATGTATGTTCATGGGCAACGTGATGCTTCCAGACATGGTGAACGGAATTGGAAGTAGCTCTATTAAAGCCAGCAGCTGCAGGAGGAAAGAACTTTAGGGAATTAATGAGCTACAGCCCTCCAAAGGCCCAGGTCCAGCCACTTTTGGGGATGGTGCAGCCCTCCTCCAAACTTCTACACCAACTCCTCCCTCTGGCCCCCAGTTAAGGAGTGACACCACTCCTGGGAAAGGCAGGACTCCTCCCAATCCCTTGTGCCACAGACATTTAATAGATGAAGCACTAATTGCTTTCAGCCTCATGCATGTCACTAATAAACGGCTGTGTAAACAGGGAAAGGAGAGGGAAGAAAGAAGGAAACTGCCCTTTTAAATAAAAGACGAAAATGTG
>NW_005054402.1:946643-947559 GCF_000277835.1 Geospiza fortis | reverse complement strand
CAATCTGACACCTGCATTCAACACTTTGCGTGGGTGATGCGTGTGGATGTGGGTTTCCCTGTGCCATCAATTCCAGCCATATTCTTCTTGTGATCCAGCCTTCTGCTACACTTTCAAATCTTCAGGCTTGCCCTTAAATCAAACTGACTTTTCAGAAAATGTAATTTATTTTAATGACTAATTCCAAGTCATTGGCTTCTAATTCTTGATTCTCAAATATATATGACTTCCTCTTGCTCTCTGCAGTTTTCCATTTCATAAAATGAGTCATGTATAATAACCTATATGATTAAAAATGAAACTACATGGAAAGGAATAAGATGGCAGCAAAATCATTATCTGATCAAATGGCTGTTATTTTGAGGGAAATCTCCTGGAAGGATGATGAAGTGAGGCTGTCTAACCTTGAAATTATAAATAACTATTATGTCTTTATTTTTCAAGGGATCACCAGCCTGCTTGCCAATGGCGTTTACAGTGCTGCATATCCTCTGCATGACGTAAGTGATCTCACAATATATTTTACACATCTGCTGTCTGTCACCAAGAAATCCCTCATGTGTGAGATGTTGGTGGCATCATCCCAAACATGACTGACTTTCTTCTCACTTGTGTCATGACTGCAGTAGCTTCTGCTTGGTGTTTCCATCCCTCTACTGGCTTTTAAGGAATTCCCCACCTCGGTTCTACCTCCGATGATCATAAATTTAAACGTAACATTAGAAGAGTTGTTACAGTGTTTTAGTAAATGAAATTCTCCTGTTGTTTCTTGACCTTCTGCCCCCAAGATCTCTGGCACCAGTGCCAGGAAACACATTTATTACCAGGGCACCAAGTAGCCAGTTCCCTTGGCCACATCTCTCTGTGGAGGTGTCAGTAGCTGTGTCCGTGCAACCAGCTAAAACCAAGATCAAGG
>NW_005054402.1:927440-946633 GCF_000277835.1 Geospiza fortis | reverse complement strand
TTCTGAGCAGCTCAGTGAGATGTCAAGAGTGTGTTCAGCTGTGGTGCTCATCAGTGAGAGCTCAGGAATTCTGGTGGCACTCAAGACAAGCCAGAGACCCCCATCCTGTCATGGGTGCACAGAGCTGGATGCTGGTGTCCTTCCGATTCAGAGGTTCAGGGTGCAACTAGAACTGACAAACACACACTCTTAGCCTGCAGAAAAGCTTGGCAGGTGTCACAGGGGCTGCCTGCCACACTGCTCACGCCTGAGCTGAGTGCCCAAGGGCTGTGGAGCCCAGTGCTGGTTTTCTGGCCTGGGATTTGAGGGTGAAGTGTGTCTTCCTGACTTTCTGCTCCCCACACTCACACTGGTTTTACATGGGACAGTGAGAGCTTTATCTTGGAGCACCCAAGAACAGAGCAGTGTCTTTGTCTGCCTGATGTTTGTCATGCGTGTCAGGGCTCTCAGACTAGAGCAGTGCTGTGTGGAAATTGAGAAAGTAAGGTTAAATAAACTTATCTTCCTGTTCTAGCCTCACATCTTTGGACAGCTGCTGATAGTCTTGTACAATTATTTATTGTCTTAGTTTGCTCAAAAAATAGCTCCAAATTAAATCCTCAAATCTAATCAGCCCTGAGTGTTTGGAGAGTCTGGAGAGGGAGCAGCTCTCTCAGCTGGTTCCTTCTCTTCCCAGTGGACTGAGCTGAACCCCAAATACCATGGCAATACCGCATCCTTTCCCTGGACATTTTTAGGCCACCTTTATCACTTATTCATTCCTTTTCCCCCCATGACAGACACTATTGCTCTCTCCTAATGTGCCCGACGACAGAAGACAAAGTGTGCCATGACAAATGGGCTCCTAAAATACAGCATTATTTTACAGATTGCTTTTTCTGGTTTTGATGCATTAAGTGAGTGGGAGACGTGGGTATGCAGGATCAGAGCAGTTCTTGGCACAAGCCGCTGGATGATGCAGATTTTTCTCTCTTTAAAGGGTGACTATGAAGGTGAAAACGTGGAGCCCAATGACAGAAAAGTAAGTTGATGCACAGGGGGGGCTTTAACATATTCACAAGAATCCCAGCCTGAAGAGTCACCTGTTGGAGTCTGGATGTTTTTGCCGAAACCCCACAGAAAATGCTGCAAAAAGGCACTAAATGCCAAGCAGTTTAAGGAAAAAAGTGCTTTGCAGCATTCAAATTTGCCCAAATGTGGATAGTGTGGATACGTATGAAGTAGCCAGCTCAGTAATGATACATTTCATGCCACATTGTGACATATGTTCAGATAATGTCATTTCAGGCCAGCTCTGATGAGAGTATGCTCAGTCATATTCTGCTATCTGTATTGGGCATAAATCCTGCTTCATTCCATGGCATGAGGATCAGAATTGGTGGAGTTGGGAGGCAGAGGCAGTTTATGCATATAAGCATGAAAGTGATTGGGAAAGATAAATATTGAATTTTTTTTAGGAATAAGAGGTCCTCAACAATGTTTTAATGTAGCTCTGCAGCTAGAAGCTGTCCTGTGGGTGTACACTGAGGCATTGCATCACTTTTTGCTGAAGTTAATGCTTTAAATTGTGGTTTTATTGTCTGTATAGTGAAAAGCATTTGTTCACTGTGGTAAAACAAGTAGAAATTATCCTAAGTAAGTACTTTTCCTAAGGAAGTAGGAAGTAATACTTTATAGTAAGGAAGTATGAGCAAAAAACCAAATTTTCCACCCTTTGTGGAAACGCTGATTTCTTAAATTCAAAGCTTAGTGACTTCATCATCCCCATCACACTTCCCCAAAGAAGGGTGGCTTTTGTCTGTGCATCAGACAAAAACTGGAGCGGTGACAACCAGTTCTCTCAGGAGGAGCTACTAAATTTGGGTGTTGTTTATGCTGGGGTTTCACTCCTGAAACTTTGCTTTTCCTGTTTCTGTTGTGATTTATTTTTTTTTTCTCCAAAGAAATGCTCTGAACAGTCAGGTCATAGGAAAAGCAGATTTAAGGACCTTCAGGCTTTATGCATAAAAATAGGTTCCAAAAATTGACAGTGTGCTGGTCCTTCAGGTGCAAATGGCTCATCAAAAGGCAGTGAATGTTATTTCCCTCCCTCTATTGATTTGTGTTAAAAATACCACACATCTGTCTTTTCATTATTAAGCAACACATCACTCAACTAAAAATAGAATGAAGGTCCGTGTTTTCTGGAAGTGTCCAGATTATCTTCTGCATTACTAACATCTCAAAGCTCACAAATTCACTAATTTCACAAGTTCATTGTGTGTTTGGAAGTGTTTACCTTGGCTTTTGACTTTCAGTTCCATCAAATAATCTTTTGGTGTGTTTTGGCATGTGTCTTCTGGTTTCTTGAAGCTTTCTTAAATCTTATCCAGCACCAGACCAGGCCTGTGCCTTTTTTAACAAGAAAATTAAAGATTTGAGGCCTAGAAATGAAGTAAATATTTAGGTCTAGTGTGCTGATCTCCTCTAATCATGTCTTTGAAGCTGTGCTTTGAATATCAGGCTGACAAATGTCAGGGTAAATGAGATAATTCATTTGTACTTTAGGCACAAATCTAGTTTCAAGTTGCACAAAACTAAAACATGGCACTGATGCAAAATCTTCTCAGCTTAGTGTTTTCCTGATATGGATGACCAGCTTGGATCACAGAAAAGGAATCTAATTTCCAGCATAAACTTAGTTTTAAAGATTAAATTTAAAAATATATATATAGAATGAAAGGGCTTAGCTAGTGCTGCATGTGGATGTTGAGGTGTCCCAAATAATTGCTTCCCAGACATAGGCAGTTGGCCTTAAACCTTTGGAAAATGTGGTTGAAAGAAACCTAAAGCAGAATAAAAATAAAGTTTGCAAGAATGTTGCTGTTTAACAAAGGCCTGCTGTTAAGTTTCAGTTCCTTCCTTACTGTTGTAAGGAAATTAATAATGATTCATGATTTTGGTTTGTAGAGGGGAAAACCTACATCCCATTTACATTTTTGACGTCATATTTCTGTAAAAGCTGAGAAGTTGCTCTGTTGGTTTTTTGAGTTTTTTAATGAGTCAAGCCATTTGTATAAGTACAGCAGTTCAGCTTGGAAAATTTCTCTGTTAATGGTTTGGCAGGAAATTTCCAAAATTGCTGTAGGAACATGGTTTGCTTTGGGGCTTCTCTGTGATCAAGTGTGAGCAGAAGGAATGGGCATGGGTAGTGGCCAGGCTCTGGTCTGCCCTTTTCTTTTTGCTGAAGAAATGTAGGAGTTTGACGTCTGTCAAGTTTCCCATGATAAAATAGTCTGGAGTTTAGGGAATGGCATCCTGTTTGGTCAAGGAACAAGATCCATCCTGTTGCCCTCCCTGTACTAGTTTCAGTCTTTGTTCCCCATTGAGTTTCATCTCTTGGTCACTCTGTTGGCTGAATTGAATGAGGGACGAAAGTGAGGTTTGAGAAGCACTATTTATATACTTTACAAAACAGAGGATAAGTTGAAGGTCTCAGAGGAACCTATTTTTATGAAGCATTCAGTTTTGCAAATCAGTAACGGGGATCATTGTTTTCCTTGGCCCATATCCTGACAAAAAGGAAGAGTGGAAATCGTTGGCTTCTTGTGGTTTAAAGCTGAAGAAAAATTTTAAATTGAGGCACCTCAGCCCAGCACCTCTTGCTGGATGCTGAATTATAGTGAAATGGCCTGAGGCTGTGTCAGGGGAGGTTGAGGTTGGATGTCAGGAGAAGATTCTTCCCCTAGAGGGTGGCTGGGCCTATGGATTACAAAATCAGCACTGCTGTCCCTGTCTCTGCTTAGGTGTCCATCAGTCCAGCTGCTGAAGAGCCTTTCAACGTGCTGGAATCCATCTCTCTGTTGGAGCATGCCAAACCATCACATTTACTTTTAATATTTAATTCGGGCTGCATGTGTTGGGCCGAAACGCCGGCGTGGTGCGGCCTGCGGGGCCTGCAGCGGCCAGGGCAGAACCCGGTGGTGCTTTGCTCTCATCTTTCTCGTGCCTTTCTGTCTTCCAGCTCCTGTGTGAGGAGTGGGCGAGCTACGGGGTGTTTTATAAATACCAGCCCATCGACCTGGTGAGGTGAGAGTTCAGCCCTGGCCATGGAGTTTCCATGGGGCAGAGGATGTTCATGCCCCATGCCCCTGGGTGGATGTTACCCTCAGTGCCCCCTCACGCCGGGGGGATTCCAGAGAATGGGAAATTCACTGGGAGAAAAGGAGTTTTCTGTGAGTTTAGAACATGCTGATATATCCCACACAGAGTGAAAGCTTGCAGGGGGTATAATTTAATTAATTTTGTTTGCTTGTAATAAGACTCTCTGAGGAAAATGAGGTGCCTTTTGAAGAGGATTGACTCACAGAAGGTCCAAAGATACCAATTTGCAGGAGAAACACAGTAGGGGCAAAAAATGACCAGTGGGACAAACTTGTTTTCAGGGTGCCTGTATCTCTGGATGGACTCCAAGCATCATGAGAAAGAGAGTCCTCTGAGAAGAAAAAAATTCCCACAGGTCATCCATGCCTAATCCAGATGTGATTCATAATTTTAGCCACGTTATATTTTAAGAAATACGAAACATGTCTCTCTTATTTCTTTCTCTTTTTTTCTAAATGTATTTCAGAAAATACTTTGGAGAGAAGATCGGGCTATATTTTGCCTGGCTGGGAGTTTATACACAAATGCTCATTCCAGCTTCAATTGTAGGGATTATCGTTTTCCTCTATGGCTGTGCAACTGTGGATGAGAATATACCCAGGTAAAATGGATGAATAAATAGATATGGCTGTTAGAGGGCACTTCAAGCTCAAAGTTGCCTTGCTTTAGAAATGTTTTGTCAGTATATCTAGGCCAGGCATAGCTGAAATTGGGATTTCTTGTTCCTGGGTCTTGCCGCCCACATTCCTTCACCCCAGTCCCCATTCCCATCTATCTATCCCAGCAGGATAGTGTGGTCCTAAAACTCTCCATTCTCACACTTCATCTTTTGGAAGCTGTGCTTCAATTAATCCACCTCCACAGGCCCCCTGATCTCAGCTTCCAGTAAGGCACAGAGCTCTCCCAAGGGCACAGAGCAGCCCATTTCTATCTCATTAGCATTCATTGTTACTATTACTTGGGCAGTTTGCTTTGATGTCCTAAAAATAATTCTTGGCCGGTTGCTCAGGTGGTTGGGTTTTTTCCCAAACTCAGATCATTATGTTAAAACAAACCAGCAAAATTCTGCTAATGAGGGGGTTTGGTGCTTCCCAGCACAGAGTGCTGAGGAGGGCATTGTGTGACAGAGAGATGCATCAAGAATATGCATCTCTCAAATAAGCTACTGTGATCACGTCAACAAAATCTGGATGTCCTCCTACTTTTAATCTTTCAGCAAGTTTTGTATTAAAACATTTTTAAAGCCCTCTGATTTTGCATTATTCGCCCTGCATGCATCATCAGCTGGAGATGCAAATTACATGGTTTGTACAACAAGCACCAGCTCTGAATAACAGAGCAGATAATGGGTACCGAAAAATAGATTTAATTTTTTTTTTTGTTCATTAAGACTGCTTTGTAGTGCTTCCAACAGTTGAAGAAAGTCAAAGGGAGGGTCACTGTTGCTATTTCACAGATGGAGCACAGAGGAGATAAATTGGTTGAACTCCAGTCTCTTGATGTTCAGCACTTCCCTTGTACCTTATCTATCACTGTAGATAAAACAAGAGTGTTTTATTTTATTTTTATTTATTTTATTCTGTAAGATCTTAGAGTAGAAAGCATAGAGCCTTATGACTCTGGGGCAGGAAGGAGGGAGGGAGGGAGGATTTCAGCCCCTGCAGTGGTGTAGGATCGTATCCAATGATCCTACAGAAGCAGCTGCTGTCCAAAAATGATCACCAGAGCACAAAGCTGGAGCCATCCTGACCATGCTTTTCCCTTCTCTTGTGGCTTTGTTGCAGTATGGAGATGTGTGACCAGAGAAACAACATCACCATGTGTCCCTTGTGTGACAAAACGTGCAGTTACTGGAAGATGAGCTCTGCTTGTGCCACTGCCCGTGCAAGTCATCTGTTTGATAACCCTGCAACTGTCTTCTTCTCAGTCTTCATGGCTCTCTGGGGTAAGGAGATCTATGCCTTGCTGTTAAGCTTTTAATTATTAAAAATACAACGGAAGAAACAGAGGAGATAAAGCAGTATATTTATACACAGGCAGTAAATGATAGAAAGAATTTCTCTTTTTTTTTTCTTCTTCCTTTTTTTTTTTTTCTTTCCCATGAAACTGTCACGCCCAAATTTATATTCTGGACTGGAGGCTAAGATTCAAAAAGTTGCTGAAGCTGAATAGCAAATGAAATTGTTAAGCATCTGTCATAAAACTGCTGCGTGGTATGTCAAAATTTCATTAACGGGATTGCACAGCTTGCCAAAAAAAAAAAAAATCTCTTTGCAGAGCCAGCTTCCACTTTAGAACATTACAGAAGAAATGTATTAATGTACTCTGGGGTTGAGGGGAGGGCTCTGGGGGGGAAGTGTAATGGCCTTTAGTGTCTTCAGGACAAACCAACATTGATTCCTGAGTGTGCTGCGAGATGCAATTAGGTTTATCAGCAGGCAGACATCATGCAAGGAGGCTGGGAAGAGGGAACAGTGGTGCAGAGGGATTTTTCCTGATCCTGATGCTGCCCTCATGCTTTGAGCCCTTTCTGGGCATGTCTCTGGCATTTGAGTCAAAATATGAACCCCCTCATGACATCTTTGTGAGGATGTCTTCAGAAATTGTTATGGAGGGCTTCTCCCATCCCTGCTGGGGGAGGGATGGGGAACCTCATTGCTCCAGGAATGGGCTCTGGGGGAGAGGAGCTTTGATGGCCACATATTCCCAGCAGCAGTGAGAGCAGCACAAAGCCCCCCTGTACACCTTGTTGTGAATTAACATTACCTGTTCTGGATTATATTTCATTCTAATAATACACCCTGAGTGTTTATCTCTTCCAGTACCTAGGGAACTGTTTGTACATTACCAGTCATCTGAACTGATTTAAGTACAATTCAGTATAATTTAATTTTGATTTTTGGCCAGGATCTGTATTTGGGATAACATTGTTTTAGATGCAGCACTGTGACATTATTCTCAGGTACCACAAAGGAAAGTCAAGTGTCGGCTTTGGTCTCCCTCATTTACCATTAGTGGGAGACCCACATGGATCTTGGCATGTTATCCTCTTGTCCAAAAAGTAAAAGTTTGCCTCCCTTTCCACAGCAAGCAACTACGGGTCTCTTCATCCAGTTTTTACACTCTTGTGCAAAGTAAGGCAAATTGGCAGAAGCCAGGTTCTGGGCCCTGCACAAAATCTGACAGGGTTTTGGAATGGGATGTCAAACTTCTCAAGCTCTTTGGAGTCAGCACAAAGTTTTATTGTGGTACAATCCCATATAAACCAAACATTGTTTCAAAAGGGTCTTTTTCAACTGGAAAACTAAGAACTTTCCCCACACAGTTTTGAATTCATGTTGTTAAATTCATGTATGGTTGAAATAGGAAAGTGCAGGTGCTCGTGGCAGAGCAGGGATGCAGCTGCCTGGCACCTTCCCCCAGGGCTCCCAGAACAAGCCAGCATTCCAGACACTGTCCTCTCCTTCAGCCCTGCTGTAAGTCAGTGCCACGGGAGGATTTCCAGCAGCATCTCGGTCATGTTCCACATCTCTGGCTGTAAATGGAAGCTGCAGCCCCCAGCCAGTGTGAGAACTGTGAGGAGAGGAGAGGCAATGCCAGGTCCCCGAGACAAGGACCCTCTCAAGACGCAGCTCTGGTCACCCTGATTCACAGGAAGCCTGTGGCTTGTGAAGGGGCTCAGCTGTAGCTTTTCCACATGAAAGTTTCGCTTGGAAGGCGAATGAATGTCATGGCCCCAGCCTGGCTCCAGTCAAGAGGGTGTCCTTTCCTCTCTGTTCAACTTTGTTACCCTCTCCCTGCCTCTGTTTTTTCTGGATATGAATGTTTCTGAGCACATCTGTTAATACTCACTGTGGGAAGCTCCCCTGAGAACACCATTTCTTGGTAGACTTGCCTCTTTCATAATCACTTATTTATTATACAACACTGGTGTATTCCCAGCATCTAAATATGTCCTCTGAGAACTCGCTCGGTCTCAGGGGCAGATAGACTGATATAGACTGGGATCATTCATGGGGACTCAAGAATTGCTTTAACGAGGTTTTTTTCTCTGAGCCTTCTCCATCAAAAAGAAAATGGCTGGGTTTCTAATGATTAAAACTCTTAAAGGCTTCCTCTTTCACACTTTCACAAGAGTGTTTGGGTTTGAGTGTGAAGATTAGAGCCAACCACTCTATTGTGACCACTAGGTGGATGTAATTATAATGATATAAAAATGCTTTATCATGATGTCCTTGAGGGAATAACTCTGCCATCAGTACAAGTGAAATCATTCCTATTTTGTACAGATAAGATTCAGGTTTTTTGGATTCACAAATGAAACAATACACAGTTGAAGACCAATAATATTATTAGTCACACATACAAATATTTAAATAAATTTGGCTGCCTGGCTTTCTTAGACCCCTTAAAAATTGCAGGCATCTTCCTAGGTGGAGCTGTGGATGTAATGCCCTTTCTTCAGCTCACCTGGATAAAACATTTGGTTCCTGGCACATCAGTGTTTCCCAGCCAGACCTAACTGTTAAATAAAAGAAAGCAGAAATGAAGTTCTGTGGTAATCTGTGTTACATGTTAAACTGTTGTTTCAGCTGCCACCTTTATGGAGCACTGGAAGAGAAAACAGATGCGCCTCAACTACAGGTGGGACCTGACTGGGTTTGAAGAGGAGGAGGTTTGTCCCTTCAGTTCTGACTCTTTGCTTTCCACCCTGCTGTTGCCCTGACCTTACAGACTTTACCTCATGTTCCTGGGAGGGTTCCATCCTACAGGAGGAAGGAAAATCCCTATACATGAAGCCTTTGAGGTTTTTGTAGCAAAGACATGACTAGTCCGGTCCTGTTGTCATGGGAACATAATTGTATAGCCACAAAATGTGATTTTTTTTCCTGTTTGAAGTGTGGGGTCACACCTAACAGTGTAGGCATGGAATATACAGCTCAGACCTTCTGCTGGGCTGAAGTCAGGGTGCCAAGAGCCAAGGACCTCATTCATCACACACTGCTGTAAATCAGAAATGAGTGCATTGAAGCTGATAAAGTTACAGTGCTGTAAAAAAAGCACTGAAAAATTCCTGTTAACTTTAACGATGCAGGATCAAGCCCTGACTTGGAAAATACCTCAGAAAGCATTGCCAGACATGTGGGCTTGAGGCATGGGGAGGGACACGGTGTGGAGGTGGTGGAGTTTTTTGCAGTGGCTAAAACAAAAGTAATACCTCTGGCCAGGTTTATTCTAAATCTGCTGAAGAGCATAAAGAAGAAAAGGCCCAAATCTGTATGAAAAAAAGATGTTCAAAATCAATGAAGTTTTAGAAAGAGAGGAGAAAGTCCTCAGTCAGCTGAGAAACTGTTTCTCACCTTTTTGGCTTTGATTTTGCCACTTTACAGAAAATAAAGGAGACCCCTTCCCAGAGCAGAGCACAGTCCCAGCCCCCAGCCTTGCCCTGCTGCTGTTATTAAAAGAAGTATGACCTCCCTTGTCACGTCTCTAGATGTCCTAAATAGACACACAACAAATACTGCTCACGTGAAACACAAACCTCAGCAGCCCTTCCTGGCTTTGACACCCTGCAGCTCGCTGAGCCTGGCACTGCCATCGCTCCCCTCGCCCCCAGAGCCTTTCTGTAGGAATTATCTCACTTTAATATGTTTATCTCCTCCAAAATATATTTAGGTGCCCTGTGCCAGCAGCTTCTACACTCATCCATACCTGTTTACTGGGGGAGAATACAGGGATTTATTTCCTGGACACTATATGCTCCTTTATTTTTGGTAACTTGTTAGCATCCATGAAAGTGAAGAGGATTAAGTGTATCTTTTCAATGGCAGCTTCATGTCTGAGTCCAGAGCTCTGCACAGCCAAACCAGCAGCTGTCAATTCCATATATTTTATTCTGTGTTTTTGGTGGTCACTGATAAATAATACAGTCATGGGTTTTTCACAGAATTTAAGGTTCTCCTGTTGCTGATTTGGGGGAAACTTAAGCTAAAATCATGTTGAACGGTTGGGGTTTTGAGTGAAATGCTAAAGCACAAAGTATCTCATTTTCTGGTGTTTTTAGGGATGCCAGGTTCACACAATGCTTGCAGTAATGTTAATTAATATAGAACATGAATAGACTGGGTTTTCTTCAGTAGTGTCTAACCATCCACTGTACCTATGTTTGTTTCATGTAACTTTTAATCTATAAATACAATATGACCTGGAACAGTTCAGTAATCAAATTTTTATTTATTTGTTTTTTGTTTTTTCTTGTTTTTCGTGGTTTTTTTCTGGTTTCCTGAAGGAGGCAGTCAAGGTTTGGAAAACATTTTTTTTTTTTCAAATCGCTCCTACCTTTTTTATTCCATGTCTACTGATGAATGCCATCTTTTGATCTCCATTTCTCCTTTTTCAAGCATTAGATTTTCTTTGGAACTCCCACTGATTGCTTTGCCTTTACACCCTTCCCCTCTCCACTTGTTCAGACTTTTTTCAGCTCCGTTCTGTTTCCCATCCAATGCATAATTTTGAATTCTGACTCTTTTATGAATGCGTAATTGTCGGGAATTCTGAACCCATGAATCTTCCTCAGTCTTTTGGCTGTCTCTTACTTCCAAGTGTTTCCCGCACCTTCTCCTGCAATGCAGACAGAAAATCTGTGGATGCTGTCCTGGACAGAATTAGGGGAACACCCCAACTGACAATTTTATGGGATCCCAAAGACAAGTATTTTGCATACTTACAGCAGAAAATTAATCCTCTCATGAGCTGAGGATCACTGAAATTAGTTAATGACATTTAACTTTTTTCAAAAATAGAGGTAACTAAAATCCAAGCATCATGAGCTGTGCTGTCTGCAGGTTGTGCTGCATATCTCATATATTAAGTGTAATCTACACAGCACTGCACATTGCTGTCCAAATCATTCTTCAGCTGCTCCTGTATTCACAGGACTTAACATTTTTTTAATTATAGTCAACTATCAATCGACATGAATGACATACCAAGTGAATTGGAATTCAGTTAGAAAACTCAGAAATCATCAGGAAATCAACCTGCAGAGAGTTCACCTGTAGCTGATAGAGAAAATAAGTCTTGCTTTTTTTATTAAATATGACTTCTTCCACAGGATCATCCAAGAGCAGAATATGAAGCAAAAGTTTTAGAAAAATCATTGAGAAAAGAACACAAACATAAAGAGGTATGGTAAAAATTTTCATTTGTTTCACTTATGAAAAAGAAGGTTATTACAGCAGGCAGTGACCCAAGACTAAATAGGTAAAAAGTAGTCAATGCTCACTGTGTTTAAATTCCAGGTGTCTTCTTCCACACATGAGATGCTCAGGATCTGCCAGGCACAAGACCTGATTAAATCTAGAAATTACTTTACTAATTAGATTCAGGTGTGGCTCAGGGAAACTAACAGAGCCTCATCAAAGAGGTGCTCCTCTAACACTGATAAATCAAGTTTCAGAAAACTGTTACAAACCATCTTGTTCTGTGCAGTACCTAAAGCCTCTCAGGAGAAGTTCTCTGTCTTGCTGGACTGTCTCTGCAAATAAAAATATTAATGAAGAGTACTAACTCCAATTTCCACGCCAAATTCCAGCTTTGGCAATAACTTTCTGCCTTTTAAAACCACAGCTTCCCCTTTTTATCCCACTGAATGAGGCAGTGCTCACTTATGCTCTAAACTTGCTCTTTGTGTCACTGTGAGAAAGGTGCTGCAGGTCACCCCAGGAGCATCTGCCTCCTGGCAAGGGATGGTGCAGTCCTACAAGCAGCTTCCCTGCCCTTTAACTGGAGCTGGAATTCCTTTCCTGTCAGCAGCAGAGTGATTTGGGAAAGCTCCTTTTCTCCCCTGCACACTGATGCCCCCATTCTACCTGAGGTTATTCCCCCTTCACTGCAAGGACTGAGCCATTTGTGTGCTGTGGTTTTATTGGGAAAGGTAAAATGTCCCACATAAAATTTGGCAGAATTTCCACTCTTGTGTCTGTTGCCAGTGGCACCACAATGTGGAACTGTTCCCTAAATTGGGATTTTATGACAACCCTGTGAAAATACAACTGCAATAACATTTACACTCTTTAGGGGAGCACATATAGATGAATGTTAAAGTAAATTTATGCTTGAGTACCACTGGGCCCCTCTTAACAGATGCTACAGAGCTGGTGGTGCGTTCCCATTAATCATAGGATCTGTATGTAAGTGGTTCAGGGCCATAAGCAAATTAAATCCCTTTTAAAATCCCTTGCAGAAGAGAAACAATTTGGCTTGCTGCACTATGACAGGCTGGGTAAAAGATTTTGGATACAGACTTTACTGTATTCCACTAAAAACCTGTAACTTGCTCTACTTTTGAGTAGAATCTGAATTCAGATCTTAAATGTGGAAGACTAATCAGACAACTAATGAATGGTGGCCCTCTAATATTGGAGAATGAAAGTTGAGCAATTAAGAAAGGATTTTTTTTTTTTAAGCAGACTATTTATAAGTTTTTGGGCTGTGTTCAATTTGGATGTTACTAATTTGGGAAACGTGAGAAAAAGAGGTTTTTTTCTGAAAGACTTGGTGGTTATCTTTCATTGGGATCTAGTGTGTTAAAGTTCAAATTTGACAGTTGTAACACTTGGAAACCTTCTTAAAGAAAAATATCTAAAGCTAAACCAAAATTGCTTGTAGCTTTTTCAAGAGAAGTCTAATTAAAAAAAAATTAAAGGAAAAAAAAAATCTGCACATTCTTTACACATCATAAAATTGAAAGCAGAGCACAATCCTATATTAAAAAGGGAATATCATTTGCAGGATTGCCTGATGTTCCCTAGGATTTGGGGCAAGCATTTATCTTTTGTTGCTGTTATATTTTATTAACTTAAAGCTGAAACAGAAAGCTTTAACCAGGCTAACAGAGCATTCAATTGTGCTAAAGTGCTGTGTCAGTAGAGAATATGGAATTAATTACTGGAATTAATTGAGCAGTGCTTTGTAATGCCATATTTCCCGACCCTTTTCTGTTTCCTTTGACTGCCCATCAGAAGCACCGATATTTTCCAGAAGAGACAGCAAACAAATGGAGACAAAGAGTTAAGAAAGTCATGGCTGGGGTGAAATTGGTTCTTTTTATACAAACTTATGAAGAAACTCAAATTATGAGTAATTATGGAAGACACAAATCAATTTGGTTTTGGCTGTTGAACCTTTGTTTAATATTCACATTCAGTTCTGGGTTTCTTCCCCTTCCTCACCTCATTCCTTCAGCATTTTTTGGGACACTGCTCCATGAGTTGGGAATGGCACTGCATGGCTAATCTTAGATTTCCCATCCTGGATCTTATGTTTTGCAGAGGAGCATGGGCCATGTGCTGAAAGAGCTGCTTGCACTTCCCTGAGACAACGTGCATGTCATAAAAATAGAATTTGAGCGATATTTTTATGTGCATTACAACGTGTGCATCATCCTCTGAGATGTTCCTTTTGCTGTTGATTTTCTGTGTTTCAAAACAATTCCGGGTATCCAAGTTTGCGAAGGACTCCAGAGGAGCAATGCTCTTCTAAATTAATATTTTGTAGCCGAAATTCAGGCAGTGGCTGATTGACTGGGTTTAGGGAATTCAGCAAATATACAGTGTTATATAGAAAATAACAAAATTGTTTGGGTTGGAAAGGACCTTAAAGATCACCTCATTCCAGTCCCCTTTCTATAATTCCTATTACTGTAGTCCATTGAATACCATAGGAATAGCCAGGTAAAATTAAAAGTCACTCATATCAAATGAATTTTAAGTCTTTCCACACACCAAAACTTAATCTTTCCTGTCAACTGAGTGTTCACCTTGGAGCTACTCTGGAGTATGAATTAATTTAATACTTAAATCTGTATTTCAGTGGAGCCAGTGGTGCAACAGCAGAGCTGCAAATATTAACTGTGGAAGGGGGGAGGAAGGAGGGGGATTTTTGTAGGAAAAGCAAAAGAAAATATTTAACAGCAAGAGAGACCTTACTTCATGGTTTATGACAGCCTATTTGCATGTTTCTTTCAAAAAGTACACAGAAAAATCTGGTTTATTTATACTCCCAGCACAGGCACTTGACCAGTCTGAACCTGGATACGGAGTAAACAATTTGCCTGTGTGGAATTGTGACTGTAAACACTGTGGCTGCATCTTCTAACTGGTTGTGGTTTTGCCAGCCTTTTCTTCCCCCTCTCTGTTTCATCACATGTGCAGAATCACACTCTCCTTCTTTATCAAATGTACCTTTTTTTTCCCCACAAAAAAAAAATTTAGACGGATAAAGAGAAGCTGACATGGAAGGACCGTTTTCCAGCCTATTTAACCAATTTTGTTGGCATCATCTTCATGGTAAGCATCACCTGGCAAAACCTGAAAATTTTTATTACTGAATCATTGTATGGAAGAGAAGTGATAGGAAACTTTAGCAGGTGGATATAGTTCAAAATGGCTTTTCTCCAGTGAAAAAATTCAAACATTTTATTGGTTTATGATCTGAAATCTTTGCAAGAGCTTGAATTTCTACTTTGCTGTCTTTCTCCAATAAAGACAAAAGAATACTAAACTAGGGGAGGGGAAAGTGAGGGCACAGAAATGGACATTCCCACACCATTGATGGGATGAAGCTTAAAAAGTACAGAGAGCCCTCTCAGAAAGTAGAGACCAACATCATTTTTATAATCAAACTTTAGGAAATAACTGACATTGCCAGTTGCAATCATAATTGCAATGATTTTCAATAAATCAGTCAAATTTGGAGCTATACCATCTAACTGGAGAATTGCAAACAGAGCACTTAATTCAAGGAAAAGGTAAAATACTGATGAGAACAGCCTTCTTCCATTTGCTGATAAAGCATCAGCATTTAAAGCAAATGTTGACAGAAACCATAATAATTCAAGTCATGGAACAGATTGGCAGATATAGTGAAAAAAGCTTAAACCCTTTCCAAAGGTAGAATTTCCCAGACTAAGTCAATTATTTTGGTTTTTTGGTGTAGGGATTTTGGTTTAGGGTTGAGTTTTTTAAATATCTGCATTTTCAGAGAACAGAAATGCAACAAATCTCATATGCTCAGCTGAAGAATAGGTACCTTTTGAGAATCACATTTTAAAATCATTCCTTTATTTAAGCAATGAAAAATTGAGAGAGTTTACTGTGCCAGGAAGTGTGTTGATTTAATCAGATTTAATTTCAGTTTGTGACTATGAGAGCACAGTGAGCCTGTCTAAGGGATTTGAAGGCTGGTATGTAGAGTAAAGCTGAAATACTCCATTGTTTCAAATGGAGTATCTATTTCAAATTTGGAATATTTATTTCAATTAAACAAATTATTGTGTTTATCACAAAGGAAACACCGTGTGTATATGCTGCTGGTGTCAGGGCTGAAAGCAAGCCCACTAATACTTTTTATATTAGTATTTATATTAATTACAATTATTACTTATATTCATTAGTAATATATAGTATTTTAGAATTTATTTATTTATTAGTAATATGCAGTATTTTTTAATGATGCTAAGCATGGAGTTTACATTTAGGTGCCTTTAAAAAAAAAAGCCTTTTGCCTACTATTGTGGCATCATGGTGCCATTCTTTTTCCTGTGATTTTCAAGCAAAAAAGGGGCTCCTTTCCCACAGTTTATCAAGGCCTTAATGCAGTATTGGGTGGACTTGGGGAGTGGCCCAAGATCCCATTTTTAAGTTTATTTCTAAATCCCAAACAAAGCGTTCGAAGGCAAACCTTTGGTAAGGTTTTGGGCGATTCTTCCTGGCAGGTTGGGCTGACCTTCGCCATCGTGTTCGGGGTGATCATCTACAGGATCTCCACAGCTGCTGCTCTGGCCATCAGCTCCACGCCCTCGGGGCGCTCCAGCGTCCGCGTCACCGTCACCGCCACCGCCGTCATCATCAACCTGGTGGTCATCATCATCCTGGACGAGGTGTACGGCTGCATCGCCAGGTGGCTCACGCAGATCGGTGCGTTGGAACCTCAGCTCACCACAAGGGGGTCAAATCTGAGCACCCAGATCACTGGGGATCATGAGTAGGCACGTTTGTGCCTAAAATTTCACCGTGGAACTTTATTATTTTTATTATTATTTCCAAGAAATTGTTAGTAACCAAAGGTCCAGAAATCTTTTCAGGTCAAGTTTTTGCACACCTACAAATGATTGGCATGAAGGTCAGGCAGGTGTGGAACTAAATTGTAATTGCCATTTTAATGTGTCTGACTGGGATCCTCAGCAGACTGGCCACTGGCCTCAGTGCAGCCATACATATATATCCCTTTGTTTAAAAGGTGGCTTTTAAACAAATGATGTTAAACAAATGATGTGATGATGTTCTCCAAAACCCACATTTATAAGATCTTGAAATGATTCCAGGTAGGATAATTCCTTAACGTTTCTTATCCGTGTCCCATTGCTTCCAGAGGTACCAAAGACTGACAAGAATTTCGAGGAGTGGCTGCTTTTAAACAAATGATGTTAAACAAATTGTGTGATGATGTTCTCCAAAAACCACATTTATAAGACCTTGAAATGTTTCCAGGTAGGATAATTCCTTAAGGTTTCTCATCCATGTCCCATTGGTTCCAGAGGTACCAAAGACTGACAAGAACTTCGAGGAGCGGCTGATTTTCAAGGCTTTCCTGCTGAAATTTGTCAACGCCTACACGCCCATTTTCTACGTGGCTTTCTTCAAAGGCCGGTGAGTGAAGGAAGGGCTGTTCAGGGTTTCAGCTTCTTGGAGGCCTTTTCAGGACTAAACATTAGGTGGTCCCACCCAGAAGCATGGAGTATGACATAAATTACTTTAGGAATCAAATATTAAAAGTATAAAATCTGTCTGATGTTTTTAACTCGTTGTGCCCTAGATTTGTTGGACGTCCAGGCGACTACGTCTACATTTTCCATTCCTTCCGAATGGAAGAGGTAATTGAATTTCTATCCTGTTTGAGATCATATTGGTTGGATGGGGTGGAGGAGATGTTCTGACTGACCTCTCCTCTGTCCACCCCAGTGTGCCCCAGGAGGTTGCCTAATGGAGTTGTGTATCCAGCTCAGTATTATCATGTTGGGCAAGCAGCTGATCCAGAACAATTTGTTTGAGATTGGCATCCCGTAAGTAGCAATTTCTGTGCTTTCTTATTTTAATTATCATGCCTGGTAATACAAAACCACTGAGAAATGAGCACTGAGTGAGCAGAATGGAGTGCTCAGCAAATTGTCTCCATTTCCTTCAGAAAAATGAAGAAGTTTATACGATACTTGAAATTGAAGCGTCGGCGTTCTCTAGACCATGAAGAGCACATGAAGAAAAAGCAGCGCTATGAAGTGGACTATAACCTGGAGCCCTTCGCTGGACTCACCCCTGAGTACATGGAAATGAGTGAGTGAGGTGGAAAGAAGGCATTTTAAACTGTAATTATTGTGACTAATTGGGATGGAGAGCTGAGCTTTTTGAACTGTACATTCAGCAGACAGTGGATATGAGATAGCTGAATTATTAACGTGTGCAGTCTTGGACTGGAGCATGTTTCAGCCAACCCTGGCTGCTGGAGGGCTGAATTGTGCTCTCTGCTGTTTGCAAGCCCTTACTTTAGAATGATATTTTAGATATTTTCTTTAAAGCCATGTAACATCACTGTCAAGTTTCAAATGCAAATGATTAAGTGGCATCTACTTGAGATTGTGAGGCATATTTTACCATCAGTTGAACCCTTCACTGGAAGTGAGTTAGTTCAGATTTGATTATTTCCACACCAGAGTCTTTTATCTGATATCTGAACTAAATCTTCTGAGAGCAGTGCATATCTGTAGATCTGGTTGTACTTGACAGATCGCATAGAATTTTTTTTCAAGTAGTAGGTTGAGTGAGATAAATTAGAATATCTGGTGACCTTGATGTTCAGAGTACTTGAAGCAGATGGGAATTCAGTGGGACAAACTGAATGGCCATGCTGCCAGTTCCTAAAAATAAGAAAATATGCTGTTACTGAGCTCAGCATTTGGAAGTAACAGGAGAAAGATGGGCACTGGCAGTACCAGGATGAGCATGACATCCATACAAAAAGCAAACATGATCCCAGGTTATAGGAAGCAAGTTATTCTTGGCAGAGGCAGGAATCAGCCATGTCCTTTCCAAAGCTTCCAGTGAAAGCCCAAAACCTGCCAGGTGGAACATGGCAAGCTTTGGTAGAGCCAACATGGTCACTGCCATAATCCCACTCCTTCAGGTGACTCCTGTGACAGCTTTGCCCATGGAAAAATTGTTTAAGGAGCTTCCCCATCCTTCTGGTTACTATCTCCTTGCCTTTTACAAGGTGACAACTGGCCCTTCCATACCCAAACAGAGCAGCCATCTTGCAAACTGTGCCTGATACAGAAAATGGGATTGAGTCTCGCAGAAGTCATCACCTCATCAGAATTTAGGGGCTGGCACTGATGTGGTGATGGGTGCATTTGGTAAATACTAACAACAGGCACTGAAATGGTTTCTTCTTCTTTCCAGTTATCCAGTTTGGGTTTGTAACTTTGTTTGTTGCCTCCTTCCCGCTGGCACCTTTGTTTGCTTTATTGAACAACATCATTGAAATCCGTCTGGATGCCAAAAAATTTGTTACTGAGCTGAGGAGACCGGTAGCAGTGAGAGCAAAGGATATAGGTAAGTGGATATTGTTATTGTATCCCTGTTTGTTTATTCCTGGATTGATGGCAGGATATTGTTATGCTGAGCTAGTTTCAATAACAGGGAGATATTTATAGGAAAAGTCAAAACATTCAGCTGTGGCTTACCTGTGAATTGACATAATTTATTGAGGCTTTACCTTAAAAATAGGAAGACCATAGCTTTAAATTCAGATGAATATTTCATTAAGTAAATATTATGACTTTTTAAATCAAAATGATCAATGCAATTGCAAAATATCTCACACTGTTCTGACATCAACAGCCCTTCCTGGCAATGCAGTTTTTGCGCAGAAGCAAAAATTTCCGCATTTAACAACTCTGCACTGGCCTCAGAAATACCCTTGGGAATGAGAGGAGA
>NW_005054402.1:918566-927392 GCF_000277835.1 Geospiza fortis | reverse complement strand
TGAAAGCTGCAGTGGATGGAGCTGGGCTCTGTGGCTGTGTGGGGACAAGAGCCCTGTCCTGCCCTTACAGGGGGCTCACACCTACAGGTGTCTGTAATGAGGTGTAATGAGGGAGCTGCTTCTCCCAAATGCTGATTACTTATGAATTAAAAACTCATTAAAATGAAAATAAAAGTAGAAATAAAATAGCTGTCCTTGTTACAGAGCCAAGCAGCAACAGCAGAGAAATTTATGTTATTAAACTTTAAGTTCATTCTACTGCAGTACAGGCAGAGTTTTTTGTTGGGCTCATCCTTGTGCCCTACGATCATCCTAGACTCGAAGGATGCATCATGTTTTGCCATGACTTTGCTTTGGGGCTGTTTTGTGGCTCCCTGATTTGATGCTGCAGGTTCAGGTTGCTGGTGGAGATGACTGGGAGGGTGATGTTGACTTTTTTGATTGTGGTGGGGGTTTGATTTTTTTTTTTTTTCCTGAGAATGTGTTAATTACAATTCATTGCAGGTCAATCCCATTCTTCAAAACCTCAAAAAAATAGGTGCCAAAACATAGCTGGGCTCCTTTTGCTTACAAGCCATTAAATTAATTATTTATAATTTGTTCTTTTTCTATTTAAAATATAACTAGCTCAGTACAATCATACATGCTCCTAACTCTGTTAACTGAAGATGTAATTTATCTCATTTTAAGGACTAGAGCAGCATTTACATGTTTGTCTCCTTCTTCAGGAATCTGGTATAATATCCTCAGAGGTATTGGAAAGCTTGCTGTCATCATAAACGTAAGTAAATCAGCATGAATTAAATTTGAATTCAATAGGCTGGCTTTTCCATTCTGCTCCATTAGTTTTAGTTCAGTACAAAATCCCTTCAATCAAGTGAAAGTATATGATTGAGAAATTTTTGGAAATATTTGAGGATGAGTTGCTGTATTTATTTTCAAGCTGTGATGGCAGTAGCAATAATATAAAATACTAAGTAGTCACTGCTGCTTTTTTCCCCGAATGTTTTTGTGAAACAGTTCTGTCCTTCAAACAAATATGACCACAGCTGCTTACTTTTACTCTTTTGAAATACCAGCAGTAGCATAAGATGTATTTTTTAATTTCAGTGCTATTTTGGGTAAGGTGAGAACCAGTTCAGCTCCTCAGAGTGCAGAATCCCTCCATCGAAAATCTGCCCTCAAGCTGCATTGCCTCCACTCAGAGAGCTTGGATAATCCTGGGAAAAAAGTTTATTTCAACATTTCACAAAAATTTAGCAGGTCTTAATATATTAATGCATGTAGTTCTGCACTATTCTATATTAATAGACATCCACAATGATCATCCTCCTTGCACTCCAGCTGAGGGAAAGATGAAAACAAAGGCCAGCTGAAATTCAACATGTTTGCAGTGCAGCAAAGCAGAGGCTCTGTATGGCCACATGGCTATGAACTCCCATGGGATTTTTTTACATTATCCAGACTTGAAATCCCTTCATTTTGTCCCCAGGGTTCTGTTGTGCTATGGCAAACCCATTCTTTTGGTATGCTGCCTTATTTTGTCCTTCCCATTTCTCCTCTTTTCCTTTGGAAATAATTTCTCTGTTTTTCTCTTTTGTTCTGTGTAGTCTTTCCTCATCAATACCCAGTGTTAGTTTTCCCTCTTTGATCAATGTACTGCTCCTCTTGACCATAAAATAAGTAAAACATTTTGTACTGTTTGTTCCACATGTACATGAGATTTATGCCAGTGGCAATGTTTCATAATGATGATAAATGAGGAAGGCTAAAGTCATGAGGAACTCAGCCCAATTGACTGTCGTGCCTTTTCCCCATGATATTTTCAGAAAATTTTAAATAACTGGATGAAATGCAATTTTGTGACCATAAAAATAAAACTGGGCTCAGTCTCCTCATCCTTTTATCCTGATGAAGTTAAGAACCACACACAATTAGCATTTTTTTGCAATGCAATGAGACTTTGAAAAGTCGAATCACCATGGGTTGTTTGCAGGATGGAAAAGCAGCTGGAAATCAATCAGTTGGACCTCATCCAAGGCAATAGGGAGAAGCTGTGATAGGGACACAGGGAAGCAGAGCTGTGATAGCTCTCCCCTTGTGCTGGTGGGGTACAGCTGCTCCTTTTTTGGGGGCCCAGGTTGTCACTCACACAGACACCTCAGCTGGCGTGGCTCTGCTCCAGGGAATGCGCTGCACCTCAGGAGAGCAGGCAGTGACCAATCCCTTGCTGGTGCAGTGAACAATCCCTTGCTGGTGCAGTGAACAATCCCTTGCTGGTGCAGTGAATGCTCCACTCTCAGGGCCCTCAGGCTCCCCTGAGTGTGGTGTGAGTAGTTTGGGCAAGTCATGGTTGAGGATGTGATGAAGTGAAGCTCTGCCTGGGTACCGCGCTCACTCTCTACTCTTGTGGCTCAGGCATTTGTGATCTCATTCACATCCGACTTCATTCCACGCCTCGTGTACCTGTACATGTACAGTGAGAATGGCACCATGCATGGCTTCGTCAACCATACACTATCCTCTTTTAATGTCAGCGATTTCCAAGCAGGAACAGCTCCTAATGACCCCCTGGATCTTGGCTACGAGGTTCAGATATGCAGGTACTCTCTTGAATAATCGCTAACGCCAAATGTTTTCACAGCTGGCTAAGAACGTGGCAAATTCTTACATTCCTGGGGCAGATTCTTTGTATTTTCAATACCTTTTTAGCATCTTGCTAGCCTTTTATATCAGATGGATCCATTGCCTTGAACATCTTGCTTACATATTAAGTAATCACAGACCTGAATATGATTTACTGCTTATTTTGGGAGATGGAGATTATTGTTAGTTAAATTCAGTGCTTGTCCATGCAAAGATTTTTATTATTATGGATTCCCTTTTCCAGGAAAGGAGACAAATAATGATAAACAGCACCATGGTGCTTTAAGGGAAGAAAATTATGTCACTCTGATGTCATGTCATGATATAATGACCATGGCCAATTTTTTGTCCTGTTCCCAATTCCTAATGAGAGCAGTAGCATCCTTATCTGCACTGGAACTTAGGACTTCTTTATAGTGTCATCACAAAGGAGAAATTTGTACACCTGTGACAATTCATATCTATTCTTCTCATGTTTAACGGAAAATTATGGTTACCTATTTCAGCTAATATATTCTTAGAACTGACAGTGAAAGCACTTAGACCAGCAAAGCTGAAAAGGGGAAAACAGAGGGAGGAAGAGGGAGAGAATAATAAGGAAGGAAGAGATATTCCAGGGGAGAAAGAAACAAAGATGACTTTGATACATGCATACTAAAAAAATCACACTAACTGACCAAATAAAAAACCTTGCCTTTGAATCATATTATTTTATATTATCTTCTTTATGCATTTAAATAGTACAAGTTAATATGGTGAAATGACCTCTAAACAGAAAATTTGCTCAGGGATGAAAGCAAAACCAACCCAAACTGCATTTGCAGTAGCTTTGCTTGCTTTTACTTTCTCCTGGTTTCCTCCTGCTGCGCTCTGGGCAGAGGTTAAGCAAGGCTGGCAAACATGTTTCAGCACAGAATGGAAGTGTTGGCATCATGGTCCAAAAGCAAAATGCCAGATTTATTTGCTTTCCACTCCCAGCCTCTGTGTTCTTTCAATCCCATCCTTATCCCAAGGATTTCGAAATAATTTGAAAATGCAGAGCCCTTATTCTTTCAAAATATTGACAGGATGCTGTGGTTTTGAATTTAATGTATTTTTCTTGGTCTTGTTTATCAACACATAGATTTTCTGTAAGCCATACTAAGGAAAAATTCTCTTCTCTCCACCTGACAAAATTTAGTTTCAACCTTTTGCTAATCACGTTAAATGTGTTCTATGAATCTGAAATCAGTATTTTTGTCTTTAAAATTTGTTTGAAAAATAGATGTTGCCTTTTTACCTATCTTAAAATAAATCACATGAGCTGTGTAGTTTACTCTGTCTTATGCAAAATTGATATGTAGCAATCAGAGGGTATTAAGATGAATTAGCCTTTAATTTTAAGGCTAACTTGAAGGCTGCGGGAGAGTTTCATCTATGTCTTGTTTCTGAGAGATTAATACAATGAACTTTCTTTTAGACAGTTCCATTTATTGTTTGACTGTTTGTGAATAACTCTTTCCAGTGCCAACATTTCTGAATTACACCCCTGATTTACTGAGTCTTGTTTTGCAGGTACAAAGATTATAGAGAACCCCCCTGGTCTGAAAACAAATATGACATTTCAAAGGATTTCTGGGCTGTCCTAGCAGCAAGATTGGCATTTGTGATAGTTTTCCAGGTAGGTGACACTGCAGGCATTGGAAATAAGTTATTGGGCCAAAGAAATACCTTCTTTCTCAGTTGTTTTATGGAAAAGCCAAAGAAATTTGCCCATTTTCATCGCCCTCTTTGTCCCACCCAACTAGGCATTGGTATATCCTCAGTGGAAAAATTCATCCCCAGGGATTCCTTGAACTGGTTTTATGCAGAACAACTTAATGACCTTAAAGACCAGCAAAGCACAAGGCTGATACTAATTAGCTTCCACCAATTTCTCCCATAGGACATCAACAATTTCACTGAAGCAGCATAAATTTAACCCAAAATCATTTTTAGAGCTAGCCAAGAAATTAGATTTTCAAAATTTTCCAAGTTCAGGTTTAATTTGCATCTGAATAAGAAGCAAAAATCTTGTAATTTGTCCTTAAAATACATTGTTTAATCACAGCAGTGATGCTGCTTGTTGTGGCACAAATGTTTTAAGTCTGCCTTATCTGAATAACTTGTTTCAAAACTTTTATTAGTTTTTTTTGATTAAAAATTATCTTTTTGGGAAAGACCACCCCTTCCTTGAATCAAGGTTTTTCAATTAGAAAAATTCAATTGGAATGTGTTTTACCAACTTTTACCATTTTTACCTCTTGTATTTGCTTCTGCCTTCCTGATGTAAATCTCATGAGCCACTCACCAGCTGCAAATTCCTTTGGATTTCTAAGTGGCTGCAGTGTCAGGATTGGTACAGAAATCATAGAGGTCAATCAATACCTGATGTATTTCTCTACTTCTAGCATGCACAAAGCAGTTGAGGGGAATTTGGTCCCATAGTCCAACTCAAATATTGTCCTCTCTTCATTTTTCCTTCCTGAGTGCCCTCTCCTTTCCCTGCTGCCACCCTTTACTTTAGCCCCACTGACACTTTCTCACAACTCCATTTTCAGAACTTGGTCATGTTCATGAGTGAGTTTGTTGACTGGATTATCCCAGACATTCCCAAGGACATTAGTCAGCAGATTCACAAGGAGAAAGTTCTCATGGTGGAGGTCTTCATGAGGGAAGAGCAAGGCAAGCTGCAGATGCTGGAAACCTGGAAAGACAAGGACAAGAGAAAAGGGGAGAACTGCAACAACCACAGCCCCAGGCTCTCGAGGAGCCGCAGTGGGAGCTTGTCCTCTTGCCATTCCTATCCTCTGGACGTTTAGGCGAGGAGGGAGCTGAGGCTGTCGGGCATTCCAGAGACAAAAGCCATGGCACCAAGGGCAGGACTCCAGTACGGACACCCCAGTGCATGTTGAAGGATGTGCTGCCATTTTGCTCCCATCTTTGTGAGAAATGCCCTTCTTGCAAACATGGAGGACCACGTTCTATTTCTGACAATGCTGGGGTTTTGTTTTGTTTTGTTTTGTTTTTCTTTTGCACAAGCAGTAATGCAGGGAGTTTTTGTATTTCATCCTGAGGTAGCACTATCGACGTTGGCGTGCATTAAGAAATGCAGGTACTTAGAACAATCTTGTTGGAGATATTCTCTGAGAATCTGATCTTAGCCTTTCAATTAGCTAATGAAATAACGGTAAATTTGAAGTCATTATAATAATAATAATGCTAATTTGAACTATTTTTGGAAAGCTGGGTTTGAAGGTCCATGGGGTAACTTGCTAAAAGATATGCAAAATCAGTATTCCCTAGTATTCCATAAATCCTACCAGACTGACTTGCTTCCCAAGACTGGGTTTAGCTTTGTGAGTCTGGGCTTTGGAGTCCCAAAGATGTGGGAGAGGGGCTTGTGGCAGCCTGCTGTGTCCCCCAGACCCTCTCTGGGGCACCACTGCCTCTGGAAACATCAGCACAGGGATTCTGGGCAGTGCTTTCTTGGCAGCAGCAGCACAATTGCAGAGATCCTCCCAGCAGGCCCATGGTCACGGAGCATTTGTTAAATGCCCTGAGTTAATGAGCACACAGAGAGCTCCAGTGACTCTCACTGCCCTGCCAAGCACTCACACGCTGCTGTTGCTGAGGAAATTCCCTTTTCCCCGATGGTTCAGCACATCCCTGCCCCAGCCTGGCTTTTCCCTGTAGCCCTCTGGAGCAGGACAAGGGAGTGCTTGCACCCGTGTTTCACAGCCAGCTTTTCCCACAGACTTCCTGCTGTTGGCTGGCACTGTCCAGAGGCTGTGCCAGGGGAGTCAATCCCAAATGCATCCCACTTGCTGTCTTCAGTGGAAGCTTTGCCTGCACTGGGGCTACAGGACCAGACCTTCAGCTAGTTACAGGACTTTTCTTTTGTCTTAAAATCCTCTGTCTTTTGTACAAGGAGCTTTTCCCTAAAGTATCAGTCTGAAATCCTTACTTACCATGACTAGCTAAATCCCATCAGTACAGCTCTTTTTAAGCATAATATGTTTTTGTTTTGCTTTGTTGACCGATAAACTGCACTTCCAAATAATATTGGTGCAATTAACCTAATTTCTTTTATTGCTTTGTCTTGTCCATGGCACTTGCATTATAAAATTGAAAAAGAAAATAAAAAGGAAAGATTTCTTTAAAGTCTAACTACTGTATGGTTTGTTACAAAACCAAACTGTTTTCAAGAGGTTAGTTATTTCTTTTTTTCTTTCTGTTTTTTTCTTTGCCAAACTAATTTAAAGATTATTGCTAGAACTCTAAGAAGAATGCCATATATAGCTTTTGATATATTTATTTGTTTTAAAGTATGTGATAAACTTGATATTTTTCTGTAGTCTGTCCAAAGAAGGTACCAAAAGAGAAATTATGTGGAAGAAAGAAAGTGGTATTAACCAAATATTCTTGAAGCTTATTTAAAATACTGATCCAACCAAAGATTTTTATTAATAAAGGGCTTATATTTTGTTAACTCTTGTTTCTGTTGTATTTTGACTTGCAGGAATGTCACTATTTTTAAAATTTGTAACTTATGATAGCGTGTTGCTGTAGGGCCGAATCCTGCCTGATTTATTCCCACATAAATGTAATGCCTGGTTAGTAAATGTTTACCAGATCAGGCCCACTGACTGCAATAGGACTGGGGAGAAATCAAGCAGAATTCTGTCCACACCTTTTGTTGAAAACTTGTTTTTCCTCTCATTCCTTGGTAGCCCAAAAGATCCAGGAGAAAGCCAAACTACCTATTCTGAGGAGAAATGTTAGGGATCGTCCTCGAAGGGGATTTAATCTGTAAATACTGACCTGAAAGTGTTCCCAACTTAATACTGACATTCCTGTAAATGGTGGAACTATATCCTCAACACATACTTATCTGAATTTTTCATTATTTGCTGAAATCATGGAATAGTAACAGTTGCTTATACTTTCTTTTGTACAGTAAATTGTTTGAAATGCAATTTTGTATATAAAAATCTGTATTACTACTCAGATATCTATAAAATTATTTCATGGAATCATTTTTTAAGAAAAGCAAATATATACTAAATCTGTTTTATTTTGGTTTTTTTTTTTTCCTTTTTCTTTGAACACTTATTTGAAATAAACTTAAATATCCAAGAGTTTCTCCTGTGGGACAGGTTCTGTTCCCAATCCTCCTTGTGCTCTGAATGTACAGACATCTCCCTAAAAATGTCCCAGGTAGGTCTGGAGTTTGAGCTGCTTTAGAGACCCGCTTGGAGATGAGTGAATCCCGCCTGAAATCCATCTCCAGGAGTACAAAGGGAGTTTTTGGCTGCAGAATGGCTCCACTGTGGCTGTCACATTCCCACTGCCCTGAGGGGCCTGTCCAAGCAAGGCTGGCCTCAAAACCTCGCTTGCTGATTGCAATTTTTTTCTTCCTTTCCCATTTAACTGTTGTGTGAGAAGGCAAAGCATGAGGCTTCACACCGGCCCTCCTTTTCTGGATGGAAAATATTAATGCTCCAAGTCAGGCAATTTAGTTTGGAATGTGGGAATTTTGTCCTGAGGGAATGGATATGGACACCAGAAGCAGGTAAACCTCAGTCTAGCTGGTAACCATGTAGGATTGTCAGTTATTAAAGACAAAATAATACATATGAGCTCATTAGATGTAAGATAATCTAGAAAACCATTTGCACTGTGGTTGTGGTACTTTTCCTAAAAGTTGTTTCATATTTGGGATGCAAAAAAAAGAGGTTTGCTTTTAACAATAGCAAATTTGGGGCAGAATTGTGCTAGAAAGGATTTACTGGAACAGAGGGGGAAAAAAAAGAAACTTAAAACAGGGAAGCAGGGATCTGGAAGTGATCAAAGAATACCTGCACATACCTTGATGTGACTCACAGTGACCAGGTTTGATGAAAGATAGCAAAGCAAATATTTCATTTGTGCAAGTACAAAGCTGAATTCTGTGTTGAATTGTATGGCCTGTATGACACCATGTCCATGACATGCCTGTTCTTGGCATGCTTCTGCCCCAGCACAAAACCATTTCCCAGCCCAGATTTGATCAAAGAAAAAAAAGTCTCAAACCCAACATCTTAAGGTATTGAAGAGGAAACTCATGGCATCCATTTGCTTGGTCCAAGAGAAAATGCAGACCATGGGGAAGATTCCTGC
>NW_005054402.1:910441-918514 GCF_000277835.1 Geospiza fortis | reverse complement strand
TTCCTGCTGGAAATGGCTGCAGGGGCCATTTCTGAACCATTGCTGAATCACTGTTTGCTGTTTGCCATGCAAGGTTGGTAGCAAAAACATGACATCAGTCAGTTCATCCGAGGAGGAAGCTGCTCCCACCCCAAGGGCTGCCTGTGTGAGTCTGAATCTCCTGGATTTCCATGTCATTGTGTTTCCAAGATACTGTCCTACAAATATTTTGCAGTCTTAAATAGCTTAAGGGTGAATAAGTCTCACATCAACGCACAGACGCATTTCTATTTTTAACCCCCCTACGCTCTCTGGTCCTGAGCTGTTAATGATCTTTTTGGCTGTTGTGATTTCCAATAAGCAATAATAATTTACTTTTCATCCTGATACCTCCGGAGTCTGACCTCTCCCAGAGCTCTGTGCATCACTTGAGTGCATTTATATTTTCCTACAAAGTTTTCAGAGTACACAAGTTCTCTTCCTCTTACCACTGGAAAAAACCCATCTTAAAATTTATATGAATTCCATTCAAACTCTGGTTCAATTCTTTGCACGTTTGAGCACTATTTATTCCATAACCAAACACAACATGCCATTTTTAGTATAGCAGAGAAAAACCAAAGTTCTTTTTTTAACCTTCTTTTTTTAGCCCAACAGGCCTTTCTGAAGAAAAAACTAACTATGAATGTGGCTTGTTTTGAATTTTAACTCTATCCTAATTTTTAAGGCTATGTCAGCCACCTGAAGCCAAAGAAAATACTCCCATTGATTCCCTTCAGTGTGCTTTGCATGAGGTTAAGAAGTACTTATTGAGTGATTGGTTTCACTTTGGATAAAATAAAAACTCCTGTCAGTTCTTGTAGGTTGCTTTTCTAACCTTCAGTGTCAGCTAAAGCCAAAATAAATTGATGCAGATGTGTTGTGAGAGCAGTAAAGAGTTGGGTGCACCATTGTGCTGGTTGCCATGAGGCAAAGGCCTTGGAAAATCCAAGAAAATTGAAGATTCTGAGGTCATAGCCTTCATCTGGCTTAGTACCATCTCTGGAATAAAAATCATGCCAAAACAGGAAACGTATCTGTTCGGATGGCCATGAGAAAGAAGAATCAAAATACAGAATATTTAGCAGAGTGTTTGTGCTGAACAAGCTTAAGTGCAATAAAGTCCATTTTTCAGAGCAAGAGGCATGTGGTTAAGCAATCTTAGAAGAAAAGGTTATTCCCTATTTTTACTGCTAAATGAGAAAATAGTGGTTATCTTCTGCAGCTGAACTATGAGATGGAGCTAAGGAAAAGACGCAAAGTAGGGAAGAGAGGAAGAAAAGGCTTTTGCCTGCTGTTCCCAGACCCAAGTTAGTTTTTCTGGAAAGAGGATGGATTCCCCTTGTAGGTGGGTGATGGGGCAGCCTCTGCCAGTGTTCCCACGTGCCATCCCACCCATGCCACGCCAGGCAATGCCGTGGGTCTCATGTGGAGATGGAAGCTGGAAGGTTTTGGTCCTGTGGGAGGAATGGAGCTGAGCCTAGAATTCCCATCTGTCATGGCAGCAGTGTGTAATTACAGGAGCAGCTCACATTCCTCAATGTATTAATCTCTGAAATACATCTCCAGGTAATGAAGGAAGGCAATTGCAGGTAATTAACCAGCAAGTGGGGAAGCAATAAATCCCAGCAGGCCAGACTGCTCTGGGTTTACTGCAAGAGGTGGTGTGTGTGCCCTGTGTGTCTGCAGGCTGGTGGGCTCTGACTCCTGGAACTGTTTGGGCATTTTGCTCTCCCCAGGCACTGCTGGCAGTGGAAAAGGGGAGTTGTGAGCAGGGAAGGAACAGTGAAACTCCTGCGAGCAAATCAAGATGAACTTCAGCTCCATCTTCATCCTGTCTTCAATGAGAGAAAGAAGTAAAGTGAGAGGCAGTTCTGAACTCCTAGTGAACTTCTTCCCTTTTCCCTCTCTGCCTTTGGCTTCTGAAACCAAGTTCCTCCACCTCCTCACAAGTCTTGCCTTTTAGAGCTGCTGAGCTAAGCTGGTAATCACCTCTGGGGCTTCTTGGGGATGAGAAGTGGCAATTAATTAATCACTGTCAGGTTTAGGTGCTTGGCAAAGGTGTGGTACAGGCTCCCTTTCAAAAGCCTCACTCCAAAACTGGTGAAGAACAGCAAACTATGGTTAGATGTGCATTTGAGTGATCAGAGAGGGTGAGCTTGGGGCTGATCCTATGCTACAAGTAATTTAATTTTGATTGTATCTACACAAGGAAAAAGAAGAAAACTCTGCGGCTTTTCTGGCACCAAGCTGTGGTGTTTGTAACTTCCTCACTTCTTCTGAAGTATACAGACAGCAAGGAAGATAAATAAATGCTATATTTTGTATTGGATTAATCCAGCCTTCTCCCAGGAAGTCACGCTCCCTTCCTAAACTTTTCATCTCTGGGAACAAATGCAACAAGTTTCCCACATGTTTGTGTATGAAAACGGACTCCAATTGTGGTTTAGGACTAGCTGGTATCTGGTTCTGACCACAGCACTGTGGACCAGTTCAAATTACAGCATTTCTTCAGAAAGCAGAAAATAATACTTCCTCCCTGAAGAATCAAGGGAGAGGGATGATGAAACCAGATTTGCTTTCTTATTTATGATATCTAAATCCATGTGAGTAATTCACCCAGTCATATCCTGTATCACTTGGTGGCCACGTGAAGCTATTCATGTTTTAAGAGGAAATAACCGGATAATAACTGCACTGTGCTTGAGCACAGAGGCACTCCCTCTCTAATCGGAATTGAGTAAAAACTTGCACCTTCCAACCTCCAGGATGGTGACTCAAATGGAAAATACTGCACTGGCACATCCTAAAAAGAATGAAAATCACAGATATATAAAGCAATGCTTGTTTCTAGGAGATAACCCCCACCTCTTGGCTTGTCATTATCTCCAGTCACAACTCACACATTGTGAGTTCACAATACCTGAGTTGAACCCAAAAATCAAGTAAGTGTGACAGGCTCACTCATTCTTATTTATTAAAGCAAAATTTCAGTACCTTTGAGAGACATAAAGATATTTTCTGGTCTCTGCAGGCTGGATGCAGGGACACAGTTGGGAAAAAGTTTCCATTTCTCACCAGGTCCAAAGCAGAGTCTGTTGGCGCAGAAGAGATAAGAGCTGAATATTCACAGACACACACACACAAAAAAAGATAAATCCCTGCTGCCATTATTTCAACTGCAATGCTCTGCAGCAGAAAATGGAGTGCTGCTCCTCAGTAGAGAAAGGGTAAGAAAACCTTTCCTTGGGTGGGAGGATTAAGTCCTGTGGTACAGAACTAATTACATGCTTGTAAGAAATACTCCAAAGTGGTGCAAAATTGATCAATTTTCTGCAAAATAATTATTTTTGTTATCCTAACCTTTATGTTATAGCTGCTCAGAATATAATGTGTTTTCTAATATAATGATGGAGAATGAAGAAAAACACCTCAATTTACAGAAAATAATTGTTATTGTGGTAAGTATTTACCTTTTCATGGTTTTATCTGGTTTAGGGACTGGCAATACAGCAGCTCAGGAAAATAAAGAACAAATTATACATACTCTGCAGAAATGGATTAGTATTAGCTTCCAAGCCTGGCAATCAGAGCTGCTGGATTACTTCCCTGCATGAATAGCAACTTCCAGTTTGGATCTTAATTTGCTTTGCTTTGCCCTCAGCCAGTCACAGAGCAGGAACTGAACTGAATAGAAATAGAAAGGGCCCCAAAAGAGATCTGATGATCATACACTGTTATTTGGGGACATTTTGTCATTTCACAATGACATTCCTCTACAAACAACCCTTGCTCTCTGTCTTCTCTGTTCTTCTGTTTTTCCAAGTGCAAAATTGATGTTGCAGAGCTTAAGTAATAAATGTGGTTTAGAGGAATGAGGTGTGCTGGGCTAATATATGCACACAGCTTTATTGACATGTGAAATGTTTGTTTGAATGATTTCATACTTCCATGGTATGATGAAAATTCACTACAAAAATAGGTAAAAAGTCAAGTCAGAGGTTTTTAGCTGGAGCAAATAAACAAAAGTCTACAATTTACCCTTCCCCTAAAGTTAAACTAACTTCTTCTGCCAACAATAACACAACAGAACTGTATCAACAGAATTATATCAACACTTCTGCTGTTTCAATATTAAGTTCAAGCATCTGTTAACAACTTATTGCTTGTTGTTGTTGTTACTTGGCCAGATTTTTTATCTGTATACAACCTAGTCATGCCAGAGTTCACTCTCTTTTCAGTACTTATTTACTTTTCCCACACTCTGCTTCTAATTTTCTCTCTCAACCCACAATAATTTGACATTTCTTATGGGCCCTTTGTCAGGGACAGTTTTCTCCTAAGATCCTCAGTCTCTTCACAGATGAGTTTCTTTACCAGAGCACTTCTTTCTAGACTGGATGTTATAGCAACAGAGGGGTGATAGCTGACAAAATAAACATGTACAGATCAATTCATTCACAAAAGAAAATACAGAAACTGTCTTCTCTCTGCTGAAAATGTGCATTTTAGGGATTTGCAAAAAATGGGTGAGAGGCATTGGATAAGTACACTAAGAAATTTTATGGAAATCAGTTTATTCAGCGTAGGAGTAAAAAAGCACGCAAGCAAACTAAAAACCTCTTGTAGCTCAATTCTGCTAGTAGGGAGAGGGTTGCTTTTTTATGCAAAATTTCCTCTTATCTTGAAGACAGCAAAGAAAAAAGATGTCATTAATTCCCTTGGAAGACAAGAGTAAGTATGTTAAAAGAAGCGTACAATCACCTGGGCCTCAAAAGAGAAACAGTTCCTCAGCAATGTCTGTGCCCAACCTGTCTCTCAGAATTGTCAGGATAAGGATTTTAAATCCCCCCTGGGATATGTGCTATTGAATAGCATGGGAAATAAAGAAATTACCAAAGCTGCTTCACTTAAAAACACAGCAGCTCCCAAACACTCCAGTTTCTCTGCACCAGCAGAATGTTGCTTGCCTTGGCTGGAAATAGGGAAGGATGTTCCCGAGTTTCCACACAAACACACCTCAGGGCAGCCCCACACTTGGCCATTTTTGCAGTCCCCAGATGGGTGGTTTTGCCTGGATGCCCTGGGGACTGACACCTCCCCGAGGGCGCTGCTGAAATGAATCTTTCCTTGCTCTCTTCGTCCTGCTCCTCCAGCAAGGACCGTGAAGTCAAAGCTTAGTCTGAAGCACTCCCAGGCTTCGAGCTCCCTCTGCAGTATTTTGCAAGGACTCATCTTGCCTCCAGAAACCTGAGGATTATTTGGTTGGGAACCGGATCATTCACAGCGCTTAAATTTCTGGGAAACTTCCACTGAAATCTGAGCTACTCCAACAAATCATTTCTATTAAGTTTTATTCTGAAACAGAAGCGCTTACAATCTGTTAGGCTCACCTAATACTTTCTTTGCCAAAGCCCCACAAACTGCTTCCAAAGGAAATCACTGGAATAAAGCAATTTATTGCTTGGGGTATTTTCATTGGTGAATGCATCCAAGTCAGGCTCAGACAGAATGAAAGACCCTGCTCGATCACTCTGCCTTCCCATAGGAGTGAGTTTAAAAGCATTTAAGAGTCTTAATTAAACACTGATTTGTGTCTTTCAGTTTCACTTTTGTTACTTTTGTTAATTTAGACACCTTTGGAATTACATAAATGTGCAGAGTCACTTTCACATTCAGTGCTGAATCTGGCCACCAGGTTTGTATGAACTGATTAAAATCTCAGTTAATGCTGTTTTCAATTGCATATCAGGGTATAGAGAATAAAGGTATAAATTATGCTGATTTGGACTTCTCTCACACAGATTTGTCTCTGAATTTGGCTGGTTGCCATCACCAGGTGCCATGTGATTTGGTCCCTGCTGTTTTCTAGAGTCACCTTCGCTGGTAAAATTTAAAAGAAATTTTATTTAACTGGATTTTACACTTATAGTATTACAAGGGTTACTCCTGTTTCATAAATTAATGCACACACAGCAAATATATTTCTCCTATGCTACCCTTTTTGTTAATGTCTTTCCTTGAGTTTAAAGTATATTCAGGGCTGCAAAAAAAAAAAAAAAAAGAAAAATACACCTCTTAAATCAGGCACATCTTGTCCCAGCTCAGATTCACCATGGCAATTCCTCTCACTCTTTTCTTTACCACGAGACCCTGTAACAAGTTAATTCCCTCCAGTCTGCAGCATTTAGGGAACAAACAAAAATATCTAGTGGGTTTATCTAAGGAGGGCTTGTGCCTGTGGGAGTTTTAGAAATGTTTTGGGGGGTTGGTCTTCGCATTGGAATGTGAGAGTGGAGACGGAGATGAGGAAGATGATAAAGTGTTTAAGTCCATTTATCAGTCAGAAACCTTTCCATAATGAGAGAACATAGGTCTGTGAGTATGTTGTAAGAATAATAAATTAAAGTGTGCTGGAAACAACTTAGGAACGGGGTAACTTGGGGAATCAACATGCCAGTGCTCACAGAAGTAACAAGGAAATTTCTGAACTATCTATATGGGCTGAGAAGAAAAGCCAAAAATCACCCACAAAACAATAGAATGAACTTGATCTTTCCCATTTAAGAAAAGTTCACAACCTTTCACCTTGTGTAAGAGTCACCTCTAAAATACAGGGACTTAACATTTGCCCTATTTCTTGCCTTTTAAAGGTCAGGAGGTTCTTTGTGTCACAATTAATCTTGGTGAGGAACAAAGGCCAGGCTGCATGCCCTGTGCTTCCAGGGAAAGGCTGGGGTCTCTGGGGGCAGCAGGGGCACACAGGGAGGGCAGAAAGGAATTCCTGGGAAGATTCCCTGGGCAGCTGTCAGGCAAGGATGCCATGGGAATGGCATCTCTTTGGGAGCAGGGCTCTGCTGGGGCCTTTCTTGCTCTTGGTGGAGAAAACCATTTATAGAATCATAGAACAATTAAGGTTGGAAAAGATCTCTAAGATTATTGAGTCCAGCCATTAAGCCATCACTGCCAAGTCCACCACCATGTCTCAAAGCACCACATCCGTACATCTTTTAAATCCCTCCAGGGATGGTGACTCCACCACTTCCCCATGGCAGCCTGTTCCAATGCCTGTCCAACCTTTCAGTGAAGAAATGTCTCCTAATATCCCACTTAAACCTCCTCTGGTAATTTTCTTCTTGTCCAGCCCCTTTTCCTTGGGAAAAGAGACCAAGCCTCTCCAAGGCTGTATGCTCGTCTCAGTGAGCCAGAAGGTACCCCCTGAACCTCCTCATGCCTAGGCTGAACCTTTCATCTTTGTGCTGCTTTTCTTTCCACCTTTTGGAAAAAAAGACCCACAGAGATTAACTCTTATAAGGGTAGGTGTTCACAAGGAGTCCAATGATTCAATATTAACCAGGAAATCTACAGTTTTCCCGGCTTCAGGCTTAGACTGGTGAGGTCACACCTTGAGTCTTGTGTCCTGGTCTGGGTTCCTGGATTCAGGAAGGCCTCTGAGGGGCTGGAGCATGTCCAGAGGATGGAATGGAGCTGGGAAAGGGTCTGGAGTACCAGAAGAGGCTAAAGGAGCTGGAAAAGGGGCTCAGCTTGGAGAAAAGGAGGCTTGGGGGGGGGACCCTGTGGCTCTGCACAATTCCCTGACAGGAGGGGACAGCCAGGGAAGGTCAGGCTCTCCTTCCAGGGAACAAGCGACAGGACAAGAACACATAGTCTGAGCTGCACCAGGAGAGGTTTAGGTGGGATATTAGGCAGAATTCCTTTGCAGAAAGGGTGATCAGACATTGGAACGGCCTGCCCAGAGAGGTGGAGTCACCTCTGGAAATGTTTAACAAAAGCCTGGATGTGGCTCTCAGTGCCATGCTCCGGTCGACATGGTGGTGTTCGGTCACAGATTGGACCCGAGAAGCTCCGAGGTCTTTCCCAAGCGAAGTGATTCGGTGGTTCTGTGACTCTGTGATTCTGCGATTGATTCCGTGATTCTGTGATACTGTGGTTCTGTGATACTGTGACCGGGCCACGGCTGAGGCGATGAGACACTGGAGCTTCTCCTGAAGCACGACACCGGCGGCACCGAGCTCGGCTCCAACACACGCTGTG
>NW_005054402.1:895643-910345 GCF_000277835.1 Geospiza fortis | reverse complement strand
GGGTCGGGTCGGGTCGGGTCGGTACCGTCCCGTCGCTCCGGTGTCTCCCCGTGTTCCCGGGAGGTCACCCTGCGCAAACAGGAATGGATTTGCTCTCCGGAGGGCTGGGACAGGACGCGGAAGTCCCCCCCGCGCGGCCTGTGCCGGGCGCGGGCCCCGGCGCCGTGGATCGTTTCCTGAGCCTGCTGCTCTCCATCTCCTCGGGCCTGTCGGCCGCGGAGGTGACCTCCATGAAGTTCCTCTGCCGCAACATAATCAAAAAGGGAAAGCGTGAGACGCTGCGAGTCGGCCTGGAGCTCTTCAGCATCCTGATGGAGCAGCAGGTGATCGCGCCCGACAAGCTGGGGTTCCTGAAGGGGCTGCTGCGGGACATCAGCAGGGGCGACCTGCTGGCACTGGTGGAGCAGTTCGAACAGGGGGAACTTCAGGCCCCCGAGGATCAGCCGGATGAGCATGAAAAACGTAGGTGGATTATTATATAGAGAGAGGTTTTTTTATATAGTTATATCCCCGTGTGAAAAACGCCAATCGCTTGTTTTTAAAATTTTAAAAGTTTAATAGTAATAAAATGGTTGTAAGAATAGTAATACAATTAGAGTAATAATAATTTGGACAATTTGAATTAGGACAATACGAGACAGTAGAGACAGAGTTACGGACGTCCGGGTACCTTTTTTTGGGCAGCACGAGCCCGAAAAGGGATACACATTAACAGAGGATTAACCCTTAAAAGCAATAGCCTGTTGCATATTCATACACTTCATACATGATGCATAAATTCCATTCAAACACAGGATTCTGTCTGGTCATCATCAGCTTCTTCCTCTGAATCCTAACAGCGCCTTCAAGGCGGGAAGAAATTCATTTCTTCTGATAAGAGGGCAATAAATTATTTTTTTCTGTAACATTCAGGTGTCCTGTGGCTGCTATCTCGCTGTGAGTCCTTTCTTTAAAAAAAAGAACCCTACATAGCACAGTTTCTATTTTAACATTTTTTATAACCTAAAACTATATTTAACACGCTACTTAAGAGAATTAATACAGCATAACTTATTAACACAACACATATAATATTAATTTTAATATTTGTGAAAAGCCAATCATAAAATATGCATTTTTCACACCCGCATATATGGCTCCCCAGCAACCCCAGTAAATGTGTACACAGTCATCTTTTGGGGTGGAACTCCCCCCCCCCCCCCCCCTTTTTTATCTTACTTTTATCTTTTGGGATTCCAAGTCTGTCCAGTGGCTTCTGTAGAACTCTCAGTATGTGCAGTGCAACAGGCATTTTGCTGAAATAGAACCAATAACTTCTAAACGTTTTCTGGAGTTTCTTAGTAACTGCATGGCTAACTTGATGTGCTTCTGCTGTTTCAGGTCTCCTGAAGGTAGCTTTTGATGTCATTCGTGCCAATGTTGGGAGGGATTGGAAGAAGCTGATGCGAGAGCTGGGGCTGCCAGAGGTGAAGCTGGACAAGGTAGAGGCAGCCTATCGATATGACCTGGAGGAAATGGTTTTCCAGGCACTTCGGGAGTGGCAGAAGTGGAAGGGGAAGGATGCAAAGGTGGCTGACTTAATAAAAGCCCTCCAGGGCTGCAACCTGAGATTGGTGGCAGACTGGGTTGAAGAGAAGATCTCACAGGTGAACAGTGGAACCAAATGAAAACAGTGTAAAGCTATGAATGAAAAAAGTCAGAGTGCCTTTTTCTCTTCTGGACCAAAATAATTATCACTGGCTGCTTATCATGCCATTTATTTATGTGCCTTAATAAGTTAATTTGTGCTCAGGTGAAACAGACATGGAAACAGATGCCTTTCAGAGAGCACTTTGTAGTTTGATGCTTATTTCAAGATATTTTAACTTTCACAAGATCTGAACTCCCATTTTATAGAAATTCTCACACTTTTGTTCTGCCACTCACCTGAAAAGATTTGCTTTGCTGCAGACACTTTTCAGATGCATCTCCACTGGAAATACATCCATGGGACACTTCTGAAACAACTGGAATTTAAAATCTCATGGAGAGGTTGGATTTTTTTTTTTATAATGGCCTATTATAAATACAATGTGAAAGGGAGGAGTAAAGCTTTCAGCTGGGTGCTGGCTTTTCTTTTGGAGTAGCAAAAAATTATCTTGGGAAATTTATCAAATATACTTGCTCTCCATGAAAGTATCTTAAGACAACTGTAACCTCAGACTGCAGTGCAAGAGGGACACTAAATAATGTGGTGGCTTTCTTGGGAAAAACGTGCCTGGATTTGAAATGGAAGTCAAATGTCTGCCCCAAGTGCCTTCAGCATCCTGAAGTTCTCCTTAAACTATCCAAGAGAAGATGTTCACAGCAGCCTCTTTCCAAAGCTGGGGATGCTTTGGAGCTTTTTGCTGGGCATCCTTGCGTGGCCTCTGCCACAGAGACTGCTCGTGTGTGCTGGAAGGTGTGAGCCACTCTCAGGGGGAGCAGGATTCACCAGCCTCTGTCAGATGCAGCTCTCAGCTTTCATCTGGAACAACCTTCAGCCAGTGGCCTTCACACCTGACTTACAGCTGGAGAAATTGCACAGTTGCACTGTGCAGGATGTGCAGGGCTGTGGAGACCTCCGGGGGGAGAATCCCATGAAACCACTACTGCTTGAACAGCTGTAGGATCCTGTGTTTCTGCAGACATCTCCCAAGTGCCTGTCCAGATACTGGAAGGGGTTTTATTGCTGCTGCACCTGTGGGATTTCAGCTCTTGCCAAGCTGTTTTTATGTGGTGCCATTGCCGTGAAGGCCGGGTGTCAGCACATAACCTGTCACTGCTCTGCAGAAACATTGTAACACTGATAATTTTCATTGCTCATGGTGCCTTTTGCTCCAACAGTGAGGCTTGAATACTTTATTGTACTTAGTGGAAACTGTAAGTCATTTTAAGTTTACATGACAGAAAAATCATTTCAGTCAGGGGTTTTTTCCCCTTGAATGATTCTTTTCCACATTCCTAGAAGGGCCCCAGGCCAGGCTGGATGGGACTTGGAGCAACCTGGTCTAGTGGAAGGAGTCATCGGTTGGAACTGGATGATCTTTTAGGTGTCCCCCCCTGCCCAAACCATTGTGTGCTGATTCTCAGTATCTTTCCAATTTGGTATATTTAGTATCACTGGTTGTATCCAAGCAAAGGAGTTGCCGCCTGTCTACCTTTTGGAGAAGTTCTTATTCCCTTTACTTGTATCAATTGCCAATTCCAGGCTCCCAGGAGGAGGTGCTGAGCTGCAGCTGAGTGACAAGCTCAGGTGTTTTGGAGATTTTTGTTTTATAGGCATCAGGAGTATGCATTCTGCAGTAAATAAAGAAAAGGATTGCTCCAGCAGCTTTTTCTTCCTGCCTCTGAGCAATCCCTGGGAGCAGAGGAGTGGAAGTGAGCAGGATGTTAGGTGAGTGCTCAAACATCTCCAAGTCCAATCTCTGCTGAAGTGCTTTTCTTATCCACTTTTAATAAGCCTTCTGCTTCACCAAGGAGATTTATGTGGAATAGGAAGAGTATACTGCCAATGCATACAGCCAGGATATTTTGTGAATCAGTTGGAATAACCTGTTGGTTGTAGCCAAGCACTCACAAGAAATATTTTGCTTCAGGAGGTAAAAACCTCTTGTTTCTCTAAGGATTTTGTGCATCCTTTTACTGTGTCTGAAAGCAGTGACCTAGACTGCATCCATCTGTGCCATACTTCAGGGCCAATTAAGATCGTTTTTATGAGATATTCAAATGTTGATTATGTCCCTTTTTATTGGGAAGAGGGATAAAGGGTGCAATTTGTAAGGGAGTGTTTTCTGATCCAGTTGACAATCTTATTTTCAAATTAAACGCCTTGAACGCATATGCATATTTTTTACAACTTGAATTAAGATTTTATATTGTATAATTCTGTGTACATTTCATTAAAAATAATTCTTAAAAAAAACCAAAATAAATGGAACGGGGTTTTTTTCCTGTTTGATGGGATTGCTGTCTGCAGTAAGATCTCTGGCTGGGAGAAAGTGGATGTTAAGGACACTCTGAAAGCAAGGAGTGGTGCTAAACAGGCATTGTGTTACCTGTGCCCTTCCCGGGGCATTAAAGACAAAAAGCAAAGTGTTTTGTCATTGAGCTTCTCAGAAGTGCTAAACAGGCTGCAGTTTGCCAGCAGCAGCAACATTTGCATGCTGTCACTCAGGGAGGTGTAAGGAAAAAAAGATTCCCTGCCAGCCCTCAGGAGCCCAGACTCGAGTGCCAGTGTGCCTGGGACAGAGGCTGCCTGTGGGTAGGCTTCCTTCTCTTCTGCTCTGCTAGCCATGCTGTGCTAAGGATGTTATGTTTGGTTTATAATTAATTAAAAGCCTGGCTTCTGGTTTAGTCTAAGCTCGGTCAAGCTTTTAGAGGACGTGTTCAGAACGAATTGACAGAGGCTTGGGTGCTCTGTGGAGTGTCAGCCTGCACTTAAAGCTGTGAGTGAATAAGACAAATAACTTAATTGCCCATTTTATCAAATCCTTTAGGATGCTCTGCAAGAGTATCTGCCTGTGAGGAATTACTCAAACCTTTTTCCTCTTGGTCTCATGAGAGTAATCTTTCCTCACAGCCTTGAGAAAACAGCACATCAAAACACGTGGAGAGTTAAAAGTGCCATCTCATGAGAATTCTCATCTCGGAGGATTGTTTTTCCATGTCACTCCTCAGTCCCTTTCAGCACTTGCTTGCCATTGCCTATGATTTTTGAAGATATCAATTATAATCACATATTGAGGTGGTTTCCTTTTTTTAAATTGCATTATTTTCATTACTGAGTTAAAAGACGTTTTCTACACTATTAATTAAAAATCCTCTTCCACAAATTGGTTGTTGTGAACATTTCAAATACAATGCTTTGGTTTCCTTTTCTCCATTCTCCACACTCAGGCAGCTGCATTTCCTCCAGCCTTTGTTTCATTCCTAAAATAATTGTCTCCTTTCTGAAATCTAATTGCTTCATTTAATTGTTTAATGGAGGAAGCTTAATAACAGACTGTGTCTCCAAGCTCTCTGTGGCGCTCAGCATGTTCTTAATTCAGGCTTTTTGTCTGAGTATCTTTCAATTCAAATTTATTTCTAATCATACCTTGTGCCCTTCTTCTTCTAGCACAAATATTTTTCTAGGTTGTCTTTCCTCTTTGATTTATTGCTTTTCTCTGCCAGTGTTTTGGTTAAAAAAAAATTGAGAGAAGTTAGCTCACTGTTTCTACCATAAAAATAGGAATTGTGGGGGTGAGCTGAGTTTAGGGGAAGGAGTTATGAGGAGAGGTTCAGAAACTTTTGGAGAATCTGTGTTTCAATAAAAACTGTCACAGCTGAGGATTGCTTCACAGGAGTGGGGTGTGTTGCAATTGTGGGTTCAGGGAGAGAAGGAAGCAGGGCTTTACTCAGCTGCTGGGAAAGGCAGAGTCATGCAGCTCTCTCGTGGGAATCTGCGTGGAACCAACTCTTAATCATTAAAAAGTCCCGTCCACAGACCCATTCCTGCCCCTGCCTCATTCCTGAGAGCATTACACATGCCTCTCTTAAAGCAGGCTGAAGTGAAAACAACAGGCTTGTTCTTGTGCAACGTGATGTAATAGACACCATTGAAATCCCTGAAGCTGGCCATCCAGGTTGAGTTTAGATTCAGTGATTTCTCTGACTTGATGGGTTTTGGGAGCTGAAAGCCTTTTCCAAGTGCTGTGTGTGCTTGTTCCTGTGTGGATGGTGGCTGAGCTCTCCTTTCTTTGGGTTTCTGGTGCTGTGTTGGTGCAGGTCACAGAGCTCCAGGCAGCTCTCCCAGCGATCAGCTCCTGCAGCAAAGTGCAGGGGTTTGTGTGTGTTCTCTACTCGATAAAAAATAACAACTCTAAGGGAGCTCTTGAGGCATCTCTGGAACAATGTAATAAAACAGTGCCTTTGCTACGGAAAGCAGCTTAATGTCAACTTTGTATCTCTGCTGAGTGCTTCAAAAAGCTGTCAGACTGGTATTTTTTATTTACTACATAATGTTCAAGCCTTGAGAGCAGGCGCCGGTGCTGTGTGAAGTTACACAGATATAAAACTGGACCATTGTCATGGGAAATGTAAAAAACACCCAACTGGGATTTTCTGTGAGTGAACCTGGCTTTGGAGAACTTCTGCAGAGAGCAATCATCTTGCCATTAAAAATGCTCATGATTTTTAAAATTATTTCTTCTCTATTTCTTAATTCTCCTAATCCTAATGATCGCAGCAGGAGTATTGACTTTAAGGAAATTATTTGCAGAATTTAATCTGAGCTGTTCTGAGCAGGTCTAACTTCTAAAAGGATTGTACCAGCTATTCTGCAAGCATGCACACCACCTGTGGCAAAAGGGAAGTACAAAGTTTAAATTTCTTTACAAAGGTCGGTGAGTTTTGTAGGCAAACCTGGCACTAGATTTCACTGACAGTGAGCGTATAAAGTGTGAGAAAGGCTTGACATAAAAATGAAACTATAGAACTGTTCTTGCCATTAATGTCTGTATGTGAATAACTGAGCTAAATCTTATCTTTGTTTCCCTCCCAGTCATCTCCTGAGAGGTGCTTTCTGTCACTCCCAGGCAAATTGCCAAGTTTTGAACAGAAATTGCGGAGAAAATGTGAATTAAAAGGGCGCAGCACTGGCAGGTCTGTGCCTCACATCCCACATTGTTTAATTTATGTTCTGCTCAGCGTAAGCACAATTTATTCACAGCTTCTTGGCTGTGAAATCCCTAACGTGGGAAAGCCGGGATAGCCTGAATTCCCCCCAAAGCCAGGGTTGCCATGGCAATCCGAGTGCACGGCAGTCCACAGGGCATGTGGCTGCAGCACTGCTCCTGGCCATCCAGCCCAGCCAGCCCTCAGTGCTGGGGAGCTCTCACCAACTGTGGGATTTGCTGCACTCTCCACTCTGACCATGTCAGGAATCCAAAATGCGAGGGCAGGAGTGGAAATGAAACTTCTTGGTGAATTCCCTCAGTTCCACTTCTCCCTGGAACGAGACATGTGAGAGAGCAGGGCTAAATATTAATTTTTTTTTTAATTTTTATTTTGTCCTCAGCACCAGTTTAGCATATAGTGCTTCCATTTCTGTTTCCAGCTGGAATGGTAAAGCTGAAGCTTGTGTGTGTCACTGCATGTTTGTGCATGAAGCAGCTAATATATATGCAGATGAATTAAAACTAATTAAAGTCAGCAAAGTGCACATTTCCAGCTAACGGCTGCATGCAGCTCTGTTACATGGCACCTAATTAAGTTATTCACTGTGGACCTGCTCATCCAATTTTCTGTAAACCATGTTCTACTTTTTACAGAAAAAGGGGGAAAAAACCCAAAAAACCAACTTCATGTGAAAAAACTTATGTCTGAATCTTTAAATCAGAATGTCAAATTCCACATCTGGCCCGTGAATTTTCAGGGCTATTAAATGTTGAACTGTCTTTTAGAGGACTGTGTTTATAAGGCACTTCACCTCATGCAGTGGTTTTTTCCCTTAATTCCTGAAATGTCATGCTTAAAGGTCTCCAGCCCTGACTGACTGAACCTTTTCTCACATGACTCAGTGGCTGAGGAAGAATTTAAACCCCTTATTTTCACATCAGAGCTGAGCAAGAGGCAACCCCACACCCTAGGCTTTGATGGTAAGAGTAATTCTGTGGAGGGGACCCTTTTTTCCCCACCCTGCATCCAGTTAATAAATATCCTGGGGGATAAAGGTACCTAGCCAAGGTTCCAAATAATCCCTGAGCTCCTCAGGATATGGAACCGATGCCTGTGCTCCCTCCAGCCCCTGGGGATAACTAAAAGCAGCTGGAACATTGTATAAGCTACCCTGATCATGATTTTCTCCCTAGGAATATCTCCTCCTTCCACCTAATTTGCCTTAAAGTGGGAATGGAGGCGGGAATTCTCATCAGAGACAGAAATCCTCAGCTCTGGAAATTCCTGATTCTTCCCTAATCACTTCCACTGGATAAGATGCTGAGTGGTGTGAAAGGACCAGATCATTTTTCAGCTTGAAAGCCAAAGGCAGATTTGACTCCTGTGAATTAAGGTTTACAGATGTGTCTAGACCAACAGACTCAGAGAAGATGCCATCACACAGCTACTTAACCAAATTTAATGTCAACCAACACCTTTGAAAATCCAGAGTTTGCTTTACACACAATGCTTGTCTATATCCTATGTTAGTATTATCACTGGTTTGTGGTTTATTACTATTAGGTTTGATGGAATTTACGTTGAACTGACTTTTTTTGAAGGTGATTTCTTTACTAATGGGTGATTCAAATAGGCTTGAGGTAGGTCTTCTGCCAGAAGGGGCCTCACCAGCAAGTCTGATGTCTGTTCCTCAGGTCTGGCTTGTGGGGAGCTCAATTTGTTTTGTGAGGGCTGAGGAGTTCCCACAGGCTAATTCAGAGGAATTAGAGAAGGAATTATAGAGAAATCAGATCCCAGTATCTTTTATTTAAAGGGTACCTGGAGTGCCCCATAGGCTTGTCCCATTTTCTCCTTTAAAAGGTTACTTTCATCCCTTATCTCCTTCCCACAAACTCATCCCCCAACTCCTCATTAAATGCTGAATAATTCCAACACTCAGGCCTGAGGGAGGACAAACCCTTGTTTTCTTGGTGGTTTGAAGAGGACTCTGACAGTTCTTGAATCACCCCTGGTAATTCAGCCAGCCTGTTCCAGTGGTTTCTCATGCATTCAAATAGGGTTTGACATCCTCATCTGGGGAAAAATGGGCACAGATGGAATTGCCATGGTACCTGTAAGCAGGTCAGGGAGTGTCCTGGCTCTGCAACATTAGCATGTCAGATGTCACAGCAGCAGCGGCAGCTTTCTGGTTTTGTTATTGGTTTTTTTTTCCCCATGCAAAGAGAAGGAATGGGGGAGCTGCAGGCCACAGGGAGCTGCCAGCTTCTCTCAGTGGTGTATTTTGGTACTACAAAGGTGGCATTATTAAAGGCAGACAAAAAAAGCCTCTAAATCATGCAAGCAAAGTGAACCCCAGGAGCTGAAAAACCCTTCCTTTGTGCATTCAGAAACCTTGCTATGACCTAGCTGGTGTCTGGATACAGAGGCTTTTCTGCAGCATTTTGGCTGTAATTGAGACATGCTATCTCCATGAGCATTGAAAACTGGGAGCCAGGAATCATCCCATTGCTGTTGCTAAACATTCTGACCTTGACAGGAGGAAACAACCCAATCCAGCAAAGCATTACTGGATTTGACAGATAAAAATTTAAATTATCACTGTTTTGGCTGGCATAAAATTTGATTATTCTGTTTACAGCAAAAATTTGGTACTGCAAAAATATTTGTTATATCACTTGTGCCTTCATATTCCTTTATTTGCTGAATATCCATGGGTATGTGGCAGCTAAATGCTGAATATTCATGCAAGGAACATCACTGTTTGTACATGGCTCAAAGATATATTAAAATCAAACTGGTGCCATATTATTTGGGTGAAAGGAAACTGCACATTTAATTACAGGAGAGAAAGAAAGTATTGGACATGAAAATTATGTGTCTCCCAAATCCTCATGTGCTTGTGTGTGTGTGTATCCACATATCTGTGTGTGTATAGTGCGTGTTTCCTTATGCATACACACACACCCCTCCGTAAAGTTATTTGATACAATCTGGAAAACAAGATTTTCTTGACAGGGCTATTTCTCAATACTCCTTCTCCAACTTCTGTCTGTCCCTTATATGCTCTGCACTGCATCTGTAAGGAAATATATCCCTATGGCAATCTCCAAGAGCAGCCAAATTCTGGTAGAAACAAATGTGGTGTTTCTGGGCCAGCTTATTAATAAAAAGTACAAATTCAGAGCCATCTGCTGCATCTCCAGGGTCAGCCAGAGCAGGAGTGATTTTGAGCCACTGTTTTATTCTTACAGGTTTAAATGCAAGAATTGGCTTAAATCCTGGTGTACACTAGAACAGTTTCTGTGATTTTCAGCATTTTCCTTCAGTCTAGTGTTTTGGGTCAACACAAAACCTGTGATGCTGAAATTAACCTTCTGTTCTCTTCCCTGTTCCTTCTGCTTTTGCGGGCAGCAGCTGCAGACACTGAGGAAATTATCTAACAGAAAAAAAAAATCAGAAATTTTACGTGGCCAAAGTAAAAGGAGTTCTGCTAGTGCTTTTCCAGTGCCCTAAATGATTCCAGCACCAGGCAGCTGAGTCCCCGCCACTTCAGTCTGCGGCTTCACAGGTAAAAAGTACAAAGAGCAAGTTAGTGCCAAGTTCCTCGATGGCTTTTGTGGTGAGGGCAGCACTTCACCAGACTGAAACTGCCAGATTAATCTCACCTTGGCTAGACTTAATATTTCCCATTTGTGCATAAAGAAATGCTAATGATTCCTGGAAGTTTTATGCATTGTAATTTAAAGTTGTTTGAGAGACAAAGGGAAGGTGTTGTTTGCATTTGGGGGAGGACCTGACCTTTGTTTGGAGAGCTGGATGATTGATTGTAGCACAAAAGGAAAAGGTGAGGAGTGTTCTTGTAGCTCTTTGTGCAAAAGCTGAAGTGTGTTGAGGGAGCTTAACTCGCAGACCTAAGCTAGAACCACCTCCTGAGTCAATCTTTCTGTTGACTCTTTTAGATGTGGATTACAATGCAAACAGATGTGTGGTCAAAGGGTCTTTAATATGAACTGTGTTCAGGAGAACAGGGAATTTAGCTTCAAAATAAATCAGTTCCCCTGCTTGTTATGGCACAGATGAATAATATCAGGGCTGCAGATTTCTGCTATTATGAGTTATTCCCTTTTATATCTTGCACATGTTATTCTCACTTCGTTTAAGGATTAGTGTAAGACAATGACAAGGTTTGTTCAGCTGTTGTCCACCTTCCTAGAAATGATGATTCCTAACCAAGAGCAGGGAGAGGACAACCTTTCACAGTTTTTTCTCTTGTCTTTTGGTTTTTTTCCAAGTTACACATCATGTCACCTTACCTGCAGCAGCTAGATAGTAAATGACTTTTTATTTAGTAACAGCCAACCTTAATTAATTGTAATTTGACAAAAGCTGTGTAAATACCTCTGTGCAAAGGAACAAGCATTCAGGCAAACAGAAAATGGGAAAAGGAGCACTAGAGTGACTAAGAGTGTTATCTCACACAAGGCAGGGACAAACCTTTTGTTGGGAGCTGAGTCAAAAACATGTGGAGACCTCAATGGCAGCTGGGGACACACTGGATGAAACCTCAGGTGCAGATAAAGGCATTCCTGAAAGGAGCCTGAACTCAGAGTGACCCATGGGGATGGATTGAGCAGCACAAGCTGCACACACAAAGCCTGACTCCAGCTGGAGGAGGCAGTATGAGATGACCATAAGGTTTACAGAGGGTGTTTCTGTGCAGAGGGAAGGTAAATTGGGCCAGATTAGTAACAGACACTCTGCCAGCCAAGAAAGGATGCTAGGCTGCACTGTGCTTTTAGTCATTATTAAAATAACAGATGGTTCTGTAAGGACTTAGCATCTGTAAACTATTAATCTCAAAACTAGGATATCATAGCAGAACTAAAATTAAAATTTCAGACAGAAATCCTAAAACTCCCTTACTTTAGGGCACTGTGAGTCCAGCAGTAGGGATAACCCATATGAGCAAGGCTGTGCAAAGGCAGCTTCTGCTTCTGTTGGCATTAGAGAGGATCCTGCCTTCTCCATGAGGATCTCCTCTCCACAGCATGTCTCACCCAGCCCATGTGCTGTGTGCTCTGGGTTCATGGATTTGCAGGCAATTTGCTCAAAGTTATGGTGTTTTCTTCAAAAGCTAAAGATGACACCACTCACAACACAGGGATAATACTGGGTAAGGATAGGCCAATATAGAAGCAAGTGGGTAAGGAATTTACTTAAAAAAAAGCCCCATTTTCTATATTTCCATTATTTTTCTTGATATTTGTTTCAAGTTGACTTGAGCACTGTTCCCAAAGGTCTTGGGTTTTTTCCCACTGGCGAATGTAGAGCTGCTTTTTCTGAAGTATTGTCTGTTTTCCCTGAAGGTTTTCTTCTGACTCTGATTGCTTTAAAATGTCACTCTGCTGCTTCAGGCTGCTGGTAGGTGGTCTGAGCTGAGTGGTTACCATTAGCTGGCTTATACCTATACTCATTTTCTGTGTCAGATCCTAACCTAGTAACCTTCTTCTCCAAATGCCAAAGGTGAGATTTAGTCTGAAATGACCTGGTTGTCTAGGCACAATTGCTACTAGTTAGAACAAGAAATAATATTGGGAACTGAACTTTGACAGCACTTTAATACACCATATCTATTGGCAAACATTTTCATCTGAGCCTTAGGCTCACCTTGAAACTGGAGATATTTTTTTGCCAAACACACTGTTGCCATTGCAAGTGTCCACAGTTTTTATAATCTTTATCTGTTGCAGTTTGCTTTATGACTTCATTTTGAGGCCATCTTGGTTTTTAGTCACCATCTCAGCTAATTCATTTTAGCAAATTAATATTCCTAGTAAATACTGTGAAGACAGTGGGGAGTTTTAAAATGGTGAAAATAAACATTTTAACTCATGCATAAACTGGTGATTCACTGAAAGTGTTATTTACATTTTCATTTGCCTGTAAGCTGAAGCTGGTTGCACAAAAGTCCTTCAGCCTTGTCACACACATATGATTTGGGACTAATACCTTCCCAACATTATTATCTTCACACACACAGGTTAATGCTTCAATTCAGTGTGCATCTGAATAATGAAGGTGGTGATTGCTGCAAACAATTTCATGCAGGCAATGTGCATGTAATGAAAGGTATGTTATCACTTGAAATCTAGTCAGGTAAGGATTAAAAATAGGCTTAAGTACTATTTGAGGTCTCTTTATTTTTCAAATGCTTTTATCTACTTTACTACTCTACTAATAGTAGAGGACACTGAGTACATAGAAATTGTGATCCACTTTGCTTAGTGCCTACTCCAAAGCCACTTGAAACAGCAGGAGCCTTTGCATAGCAGACAAAGCAGAAAAAAAATCCTTTTTTTTTTCCTTCAAACACTGATTTACAGGAACAGAAATGTTACTTCACATGCAAATCCTTTTTGTTTTCCTGTAGCTGGACTATTTATAAAGTTTATTAAATATATTATTAAAATAATGCAATAATTTTATTTTTTTCTCTTACCAGGTGTCAAAACGTTCTAAAAGCTGAAGTCTCAATATTGAAGTGATCCAGGTAGAACCTAATGGAGAGGAGAGGAGAGGAGAGGAGAGGAGAGGAGAGGAGAGGAGAGGAGAGGAGCTCAGTGTCTGTAGACTTCACGCTGCAATCAACCTAGCTTTATACAGACAGGTATTACAATGCTGTTATGAAAATAACAGCATTATTTTCTCTTGGAATGAAGACAGGCTGAGGGATTTGGGACTGCTCATCCTGGAGAAGAAAAGGCTCTGGGGAGACCTTAGAGCCCCTCCAGTACCTAAAAGGCCTCCAAGGGAGATGGAGAGAGACTTTGGGCAAGGGCATGGAATGACAAGGGGGAATGGCCTTAAGCTGGAGGAGGGTGGGTTTAGATTACATATAAGAAATAAATTCTTTGCTGAGAGGGTGATAAGGCACTGGCATGGGTTGCCCAGAGAGGTTATGGACTCCCCACCCCTGGAGGTGTTCAAGACCAGGCTTGGAGCAGCCTTGGATAGTGGAAGGTAGGTAGGGAGGGTTGGAACTGGATCATCTTTAAGGTCCCTTCTGACCCAAACCATTCTGTGTTTCTGTGATTCTCTACCCTGAGAGGCTGCCATGGCTCTGAAGCTCTAGGCTTCAGTCTTGCAAATCCAGTAATTGAATTGCAGACCAGTTAAAATTACTGAGACAGACAAACCGTGGGCTGCTAAATCCACAGCAATGAAGCCAGGACCAGCCCTGCTCATTTCTGTGGACAACCACATCCATTTCCCTTGCTTTCCTACAGCAACAAGCTGTGCTGATCCCACACGTATCCAACACCCCGGTTCATCTCATGCTGCTTTAGACATCCGAGCACAGCTCCCACAGCAAGAGTCCAGCTGCCCTGGGCTCCCTCTGGAGCCAATGGGAACAGACAGGCACCTGGAGCAGGTGATTCATGGACCACACCAAAGGTCTGAATCACTCCTCCCATGGAGTGGCTCTCTTGCTCCACTGATTACAGAGGCAAGCCAGGGTAAATGGGTTCATGCTGTAGGTGGTCAGCCAGGTGGAATGTATCCAGACCTGCTCTAGGCAGGCAGGAGCTGCATTATCACAGCTGGTTCTGAATCCTTCAGTTTCTTCTTCCAATATTATTTACAGCTACATGACACAAATATAGCCTTTCCAAAAATATTATCTTTTTTAAAATGTTTAACTAAATAATGTGCAGCTCTATTGCCCTGAACTTGCAACTGAATGCACTTTTAGCTTGATACCTTTCATTATAGCTATAAACTTTTGGAAGACGTGTTGAAATCAGTCTACACTGAGGGAATGTACTATGTTTGAATTGGATATTAGGGGTGTACTTCATTTCTGATTGAAATAAATGATACCTGGCTTTAGAAATTCTTTCTAGCTCAAGGGGATTTCTGCTGCTGTAAATCCATACAGAAAAGACAGCAGGTGCAGTAATTCTGAACTGCAGATTGCACAACTGAAGCCGAAACTAAGCTGAAAGCCTTGTTGAGTTCAGCAG
>NW_005054402.1:891593-895629 GCF_000277835.1 Geospiza fortis | reverse complement strand
GGGAGTGTGTGGTTTTGGTTGCAGGAGTGACAGCTAAATTTGAAAAACATTTATGGTCTTGACATAGGTATGAGTCCCACTAAAACAAATTATGTAAGTTGACTTGGTCTTTTAAGAGTCCTCTCCAGGTCTCCAGTTGCGTTGTGGAGACTTTTCTTCCTAAGTCCAGGTCAAAAACCGTCTTCAGTTTCAGAGCAGCCAATTCCCATTTGATTTACACCTCCCTGAATCCATCACAGATCCGTGTAGACCCACATGATACAAATAAAATGTCGATGTAAAGGACTGTGCTGTGTGAAGTGATGGCTCCCATCGCCCAAGGGCTGACACATTTACTGGTGCACTTATCTTATACATGGGCATAACCATTAATTACCTCTGTCCTCTTCTCCACAGGCCACCTTCCAGCCTCTTCCCTCTCATCCCTTCTCCCTCAGGCAAAGTGTCTCCTCTGTCTAGCAACCTCTGGAGACTTTTTTTTTATGGCAACAGAATGGTCCAGGTCACGTCTATCTACTGACAAAAGGATAATCAGTGCTGCTGGCAAAAATCCTGTTCTTGCATCTATTCATGTGGATCTGAAATGCCTGAAATGTGTTCAAAATGCACTTTGCTGCTGTCATTAAGTCATCTGTGAAGGACAAGGAGTAAATAAGGTACCATCAGCTCAACTCGGGAGAGGAAAAAAGATCGTGTGGGCGATCTTGGACTATTTTCAGCAGAGGTTTTGTGCTGGCGTGGGGTGGCTCTCAGGCTCACAAAGGAAATTTGGGCACAAACGAAGCGTGAAGCCCTCAGTGGGCACAGCAGAGCTGCGGTGGGCAGCAGGTGTTTGTCCTCAGAGCCCGTGGGCAGGGCAGCCCCGGCCCGACCTCACAGCTCACCCCAGCACGGGCTGGCAGGAAGAGCTGCCTGCTTTGCTGAGCTTGGATAAACATTAGGATCTAATTTATCATGTGACAGGAAAGGAAACCCTCCCCCCACCCCGTTTTTAACAGCCTTTGTTTGAATTTCAGTGTGTGGTTTTTGAGATGCAAAGAGTGGAGAGAGATTTAACCTGGGTCTCTGGACTGATTACTTTGCTGTCAGCTGATGTATGTGGGGCTCTTTCCAGACACATCCACAAGTGTTACATCTCACTAAATGACATGGACAGGGAGCCAGACCTCTTGCTGAACTTACAAAAGAGACATCACACTCATGTAATTAAAAAGATCTGAGCTGCTGGTGCTCTTCATGTCGGATGGTATATTCTGGGTTACATGCCCAGGAGGAAAAAAAAAAAGAAATTGTTTTCCTTGTACTACAAAGTAAATAGGACTGAGAAATATTTTGGTATTTGCAGAGCCTAGGAGTTTTGACTTTATCATTCCACATGTATTTCATGCAGCATGGAGCATTATGCAAAGATCTGGTCATTCACTTTTTTTTTCCTAGAATTTCAAGTCCTGCCCTTCCCCGCTGATCTGGTCCCAGCTTTGGTGTACTGGACATGGGAGTAGCAATCAGCTTTAAAGTCAGACCTTTCAAATATTTTTGGGGCACCTCAGAAGCTCTGCTGTATCCACAGTCTGGGCTCTGTGTGGCATTCAGAGTGTGGTGCCTAAGGAAGGTATTTGCAGTATGCCACATGGGAGGCATAATCCTTAGCTAGGATATTCTGGATGTAGGTTCCCTCCTGGACTAAGCCATCCTGTTGGGCATGAAAAAATACCTGGCTCTTTGCAGCGCCTCCTTCTCATGTAGTAGACATTTATATGCTGTGGGAACTCTGTTCCCACCTGAGGCTGAAACCCATTTCTCAAGAAAGTGCCTAACCACTGGCATTTCCACCCTCCTCTGAAACTTGTGTACAGAGTGATTTGAAGGTGACGGAGATAAAGGTGAGGCTAAGGAGGGTCTGCAGCTAAAACCTCCTGCCCCATAGGTGGGAAATCCAAACATGGATGTGAAGAGATGAGCACGCTGAATGCAATATCTGTGCCTTGTTAACAAACTGGGTGAAGTTTAATTATAGTGGAGTCCATCCATTTTTATTCTCAATTCAGGATTGTGTGCTAGGTTCTTTGCTTTCATAATGAAGCAGGATTATAGCATGGTAGAAATCTTCTTTTTTTTTTTGTTTTAACTATTTAAGGACAAAACAAAACTTAGTTTCAAAAGAAAAACACACGTTCCAAGGCATCCCAGACTGAGAGAAAGTGTTATTCCATGTTTTAGGATCTACATGAATACTGAGGTTAATTAATTTATTCCACATGACCTGGCTCTGAGATCAGTTAATTGGGCTGGATATATTTCAGTGTCCAGTTTGAGAGAGATTATCAACTCTGTGCCCATTACAGTCTTTAACCTTTTGCCCTTTCATCCACAAAGTCTCCATTTGACTCACATGTTAAACACAAATCAAATGAGTCCTTCTACTAACATTATTAATTTTCACTTTTTATGTGTGATGAGCTGAAGTGGAATGGTGTTTGTTCACACAGCCATGAACTCCACTTTATTTTCCAGCCTTGTTTTGATATTGCTGCAGCAGGTTATTTTGAAAATGCTGCCCTGGCAGCTGCTCAGCCTGAAGTCTTCTTCATCCACTGAAAATCTGGATCAAAGCTTATCAATAAAAGCATTTACCTATGTATCTGTTAATTCATAACAATTCATTTTGGACTCTTTTTGCTACTCTTCCGACATTGAAAAGTCAGACCTCAGTTATTCAGACATTCAGCACTAAATCTGTGCTGGTCTATATTTGGCAGAATTCACGGTTTGAATGTGCCTCATCATATTTGGCTTTTTCCTCAAAGTTCCAGTTCCCAGAGTCATGGGATTACATTAGAAACTTCAGGAGGAAAAACAAAAAAGTAATTTAGACCTCATGGCTGTACAGGGAAAACTTATAAAATGTGGCTTGAATTCACTCTAAAGGCTCAGATACTAAAAGGAAAGAGCATAGTGTAGTAAACTTGTAAAGAATTTTGTATGTGGAAAAGGAAATGGACTCATTAGTGATCCTTTCTATCCAGTGTTAGGTGTTGAGATGTTGTGTTTACAAATTAATCCACATAATCCAGCCACAAATCTGCAAACCTTCTGTGCAGGGACTGCCACTTTTTGGTATGACTTGCCTCTGTCTGCCTAAATGGCCCTTGATGCCTTTTAGAGATTTCCACTGTAAAAGCAACAATAGGGTCCAAAATGCAAATACTTAATTCAGGGTGGTAACACAGATGCAAAGAGAGGAAAGAGACTTTTCTAAGCTTTGCCTGGCACACTTCAACTTTCAACTCGTGGGCATGGTGAATGCTCCAGAAGAGAGCAAAAGCTATAGAAATGCAAGTGGAAAAACATTTCTATGGTGTTTTGGAAAAATAACAGTCAATGTAGCCAAACCCAGTTTCCTGTGGAGAACAGGCTATGCCAGAGAAGTCGCCCCTCGCTGTGCTGGGGATCTGGCAGCTCTGCTCCACAGGATCACAGAATGGATTAGCTTGGAAAAGACCTCTGGGGTCATTGAGTCCAGTCTATGACCAAACACCACGGTGTCACCCAGGACATGGCAGTGAGTGCCACATCCAGCCTTTCCTTAGATATGCCCAGGGATGGTGACTCCAGCACCTGCCTGGGAGCTCATTCCAACGTCTGATCACCCTTTCCGTGAAGAAATTCTTCCCAATGTCCATCCTAAACATCCCCTGGCAGCTCAAGACTATCTCCTCTTGTCCTGTCATCACTTCTCTGGGAAAAGAGACCAACTTGGCACCACCTTCTCTCAGGGAGCTGTACGGAGTGACAATGTGCCCTGCTTTTGTCCAGGCTGAGCCCCTTTTCCAGCTCCCTCAGCCTCTCCTGGTGCTTCAGACCCTTCCCCAGCTCCATTCGCTTCTCTGGACTCGCTCCAGCCCCTCACGGCCTTTCGAACGGAGGTGCCCAGAGCAGGTCCCGGCCTTCGGGCTGGCCCAGGCGCCGGGAGCGGGCTGGGGCGGCCGGCTCGGGCGAGGCGCTGCGATCCCGCCTCGCCACATGCAGGCCCCGG
>NW_005054402.1:879022-890953 GCF_000277835.1 Geospiza fortis | reverse complement strand
AGCTGCCGGGTCCTTTCTTCGCCCGCTCTCGGTTGCGGAGCATCGTCTGCGGGACTGGTGCGGAGAAAACAACAGGTCTTGCTCCCTGCTCGCCTTCCGAAGCGACGCCAGCGCCTTGCTCTTGGGATTATAAATGTTTGAACTAAGACGCAGGGAACTGGAAGGAGAGCTTCCCGTTGGAATTAATAGAAGAGAAAAGAAGGGAGGCTTTTCCAAATCCTCTACAAGAAAGCTCATGCTGTTTTCCCCTGCTGTCCGTACTGTGTTTAATAATGCGATTGTGACCTGAGTGGAATTTATGAGCGATGAACTGTTGAAGCTTGTTGCATCCCTGCATCGGACTACTTTGGTGGTTTTTTTTTTTTTTTTGGTCAGCACATGATTCCTCTATCCCAGCTGTTGCAGGACCTATGGGCCAGTAATAGAGGGATGGGAAGCTGAGACAGTTTATTTTCACATTCTTCTGTGCCGGGGACTTGGCGAGTTAGCTGAAGCTGCTGCTTTTTACTGGATCTGCTCTTTCCTCGGCAGGTTTATTATTATTTTTTTCATGTGTTTCGATTAAACAGTCATTGGACTGGAGCTGGATGGGTGCTTTGCGATCCAAAGGGTTTTGGGGGATAACAGAAAACTGCTAAAACAGAGAAGAACTGGTGCTGCAGGAAACCTGGGGCCTGTTTTCCAAGCCTTTTCGTTTTATTGAGCAAGGTAAATAACGTAGTGGTGAAAATTCAGGGCTTATCGTAATCATGCATGAAAACGTTACAAAGCACTTCAGATTGTTCCAAGTCTTTCCAAGCATGGAGAGGACCCACTGTAAGACTAAGAATGAATCATTCTTTTAAAATTTCCAGATGTGAGTGTGAAATTTAAGGCTGAGAACAAAGTTTGTGGTACCTGAGAGGTTTGAGGAGCTACTTCCCCTGATTTTGCCTTGCATTTTTGTAGGTTTGTGTTTTTGAGAGAGGTTGCCTGAAGAACTTTGCTGTTGGGTCAGTGTTCAGTGGTTACACGAGTGGGTTTTTTCCATGGTTTTTAAAACTTTAATGCCTTAGCTCTGGTAGGGATCTGTGAGGGTCTCTCAAAGGTGCTCCCAGTTTAGTGTGCTCGCTTCCACTAGTGCAGTGCTCCTATTTGCATTGTTAACCGTATCCATCCTCTGCCTTTAATTATTTTTGCTTACCTTTATTTTTGCTGTCCGCATTGACAGCTGCTACTGCTTCATAATGAATTTTTTACTTTTTATCTTCCTTTACATGCTTTTATCTCCTGAATTGGACTGTTTGGATTTATTACTCATTTACCATACATCACTTTCACCACCATAAAACTTCTACAGCCAACAGAAGCTCAAAGCACTGTTGTAGATACAATCTTTGTGTGTTTGAAGCAGTGGAAGAAGCAGATAATGTTTCCCAAAATGTGCAGTGTAATCATTTGCTGGGTGAAGTGTATAATTTTTGGTGTCAGGCTGCATGCCTTATCTTTGTTTTTCTTTTTAAAAGATCTCGGCAGCAGTTTACTCCTCACAAAAACATAAATCCATTAAAATGAAGTCACAGTTTGAGACGTAGCCTGCAAAAATCTGGTTTTGCAAGAAGTCACAAGATTCTCATTATGAAGCAAAGCCTTGATTAAGTTGACTGTACCTTTTCTCCACTCTTAATGAAATAGTGGCAAACGCCAAGGTGCTGGCAGCCTTTGCTGATGCTATCGTGGGGAGAGCTAAGTGGGTGTTACGGGCAGCACTCAAAGTTCCTGTTTAGATTCGTTTGACCGAGGTTTCTGGCCTTTGTTGTGTCTCTTTTTGTTTCAAGATGATGTGTGAGGTGATGCCAACCATCAGCGAGGCCGAGATTCCCGCCGGGGGAAATGGAGGCCACGGTTCAGGTTCCCCGCTGCAGTCGGATGCTGATTCCCACTTTGAGCAGTTAATGGTGTCCATGCTGGAGGAGAGGGATCGCCTGCTGGAAACGCTCCGGGAAACTCAGGAGACACTCGCCCTCACCCAGGGCAAGCTGCATGAGGTTGGCCATGAGAGGGATTCCTTGCAGAGGCAGCTCAATACTGCACTTCCACAGGTATGTACGTTTGAGAGGGGCTTTTTCAATGATTTTTGTATTCTTTGTGGTGTGTTGTTGGCTTTTTGTTTGTTTGATTTACTGAAGAGTCAAGTTGTCTTAGGGAAAGATGAATCTATCCTGAAGGATCTTTTGGTGCTTGCTCACTTTGAGAAAGGTGTAGAAGCAAGGAAAGCAGGGAAGAGCAGCCCTTTCCCTCCAGTCTGCTCTCCCAGTTTCTGGAATTTCCTTGGCTTAGCATATACGTGGAATGGTATCTACATCCTTTTGTTTAATAGAACGTGATGGACTTTTTTCTGCAACTAGTACTTTTTAATTGCTATTTCTTAATTGCCTGATTCATCCATGTACTTAAGAATTAATACCTGGTCTAGTGGGAGGTGTCCCTGCCCATAGCAGGGTTTTGGAACTGCTCTTCAAGGTTCCTCCCAACCCAAACCACTCTGGGATTCTGTGAATTCAATACAGACTCTATTAAAGACTTTGATTTAAAACCTTGAAGAGTGCCTGTGAATGCATGCTGAGTTGTCATGGCAATATAGAAGTCTGAGTGTGTTGTTTAACCTGTTTAGTTATTTTTGAAAAGTTTGGATTTGGTTTTTTGAGGGTTTTTTTTTGGTCCTGCTAGGAGTTCCTAATTAGTGCCTTGTGGAGAATGCACGTGGCCTGCGGTGCTGGGTTTGTTACGTAAGGAGCATAGTTAGGAAAGGTGATTGGTGTCTGCAGAACTCGTTGGGTTTTATCCATTCCAGTTAAAAATAATACAACTGGACTTTGGACATGTTGAGAAGCATTTGGTTGTAGGCAAAGCAGGGGCTGCTTTGAAGTGTTGGTTAACTGTTGATAGCCTTGTGCTTTCTGGCATGGTGGTTGCTGTCCCAAGCGTGGCACAATGATGCTGTGACTTTTACAAATGTTCCCATATCCTTAAATGTTGTAGTTACTGTTTATATCCTTTCAAACAGTGGCATTAAATCCTTCTGTTTCACTGCTCTCATTATAATGTAATCACTATATGACTCTTGGTATGGTAATTGGTGCTGGTAATTACTGAGGGATGGAAATGAAAATGTTACATGTGTTAATCTAGTTCTGTTACAATGATGAAAATCAGAAAGGAGAAGTTTCCAACCTTTGCTGCTGCCCGTGTTAACTCGTGTGCTGCAGGCAAACATCATTCTTGGGCTTTTGGTTGTAATAATTGTAGCTTCTCATCTTCTGTGTCAGGTCTGCTGCATTAATGGAGTCCATTAACCACTTGCATGACCTGCAGACTGCTAGACCTGAGTTTGTGGCTGAGCAGAATCATCTCAGCTCTGCTGTTTCCCTTTTGCCTTCTCAGTTCTCAGCTTTCCTTCCTAAATCTAGTAGGCTACTTGCTTGTAACCATCACTTTCTGAACATTTCTGGAAAATTAGTAAACAGTTCCCCTTTTCAAGAATGCTATAATTGCATAATTTCATGTGAAATCTGTTAGAAAAGCAAGTCAGTTGAGGGAGAAATTTTACTGCAATTTTATGTAAACATACAGCAGTGTATGGATTTTTTTTTTTTGTAGATTGCTTTTGGAAAACACTGCTTTCATCCTCTGGAACTGCTGCTTTTGTCCCCAGTGATGCTTAGCTCAAATGATGGTGGTGCTTTCAAAAATCAGAAATATTTTCGTTGTTGTTGCTGCTTCTGTATTGGACAGTTTTTTGTTGTTGTTATGGTAGAGTCAGTTACTTCATGGGTGCAAATTTTTGATGAGGGGAAACAATTTTTTAAAAATTCTAATATGTGTTCACTGTCAAAACTTTGTAGTGATGAATATTTGTAACTATTCAAACTTTTTTGTTAATTATTTTAAGCTGAGCATTCTTTTGAACTACTGCCTCAAATGCTCTGTTGTCAAGCCGTGAATTTCAAGGAGGGTAAAGTCTTAAAATTTAATAAAATAACAGCTGTGTTATATTTTTTTCAGCAAAGAATGGATAGTAGTGTAGATTTTAATTTTTTTTTTGTCATAGTAGTTGTTTTCAGTTTAGTAGACCTGCAAGGTCAATTGAACCAATTGTACAAAGACCTGTGTAATTTCATTAATTGCTAAATCACTCTGTAACCAAAGTCTCAGACTTGGCTTGTGACAAGTCTTTGTAGTTGATTTTAGACTACTTTATCTTAACAGGTATTGAATTGAATTGTTTCTATGTGTACTTTTCCTGGTTTAGATCTTTAGCTGAACCAGCCAGTTTTAGGCTGTTCTGATGGCTGATGGGAGGTCCTGGTCTAAAAGCAGGAATGGCAGGTTGGTTTCTTCTATACCAAAATTCCTCTTCTGGTTTTGCTATGAAGGCAGTCAATTTCTGATGGCATCCCTGTGCTTAATTCCTTACATTCAGTGAGTTTTCTGTGTATAAGAAAGAAGCTCCCACTGGTATATAAAATACACCATATATATATATTTCAGAGTAACTAACAGCGTATGTGATCAATTTCCAAATGGCAGTATTTTCAAAATCAGTGTGTGCACCTCTGAGATTCTAAAAGTAAATGCAGTTTTTCCTGCAGCAGTGATGCACATTTCATGGTCACATTTCTTAGTGTGGTGGGCAGCTGGGAATTCAAGGTGTCAGTTCTAGCTCCATAAACCTGGAACAGTTATTTGGGTTAAGGCAGCTTTTCTGGATGTCTAATTCTCTGAGAGGAGTGCATTTTAATCTTATATAGATGTGCTTTATCTGTTACATTTACTTAAAGTAAATACTTAAGTAATTTACTTAAAGCTGACTTTTTCTGGGTTTTTAGTGTGGACAGCTGGAAGTGAAATACATCACCACTGCCTTGATAAAATAACTGGATTCTTGGCAATGCTCTTTGTTTTCTGGGAGTTTCCTCTATTACAGATTACCCTAGTCAAACTGTACTCTGACCTTGGAAAATGAACTTGAGGAAATCAAAGTGCTGTGCTAGAACTTAATTTTATGCTTTCTAGAATTTTTCACAGAAAAAAAAGAGCATTAACTTTTTACTTGAAGGGCTTTATAGCATAAACACATTGTTATAATTCTAATGATGATCTTAGTGGATTTGATTATGCCCTTTATGTGACTTTTAGAGTGCATTCTACAGAATTCAAGATTGTGTGCCTCAAATTCATAAGTTAATCTGTAAAACTGTATTTAAAAGTTAAATTTTGAACCTAAGGTAGATGAGGCCCAAGTTACTTCACTTCTTGCTATTAAAGTGTTGCAGGCCAGGGTTCATTTTGCTGATAGAATTTCACGTGGATGTTTTCTAAACCATGATGCTTGTTTTGGATGGTGAAGACCAGAGTTTAATCTCCAGTGACTCTGCTGCTTATCACAAACAAAAGCACAGTCGACGAATTCACAGCAGTTGTTATCAGGATGAAAATTTTAATATGTATGTTAATTTTATAAGCTAATAAATACAATACAAATATGAAGCAGCACATATTAAGATCCATCTTAATCTTGCACCTCTGATCTTTTGGCCTTAAATTTATCATGCCTCATTTTTTTCTCTACAAGGTAAGCAAAAGAGGTTAAAGTAAAAGTTGCTTTCGTCCCATAGTGAATATTTTATCAGTACCTCACACTTCAGTTAAAAATTGTGTGTGTCTGTTCATATTTCTATTCAGTGAAGTTGAGGTATGTCCCTATACAGTGATGTTCCTTAGACAATCTCAGAAATACTCAATGCCTCACCTGTAAGAAATAACAAAACACTTGGCCCAAAGACTGCCCTGGCATTGTTTGGAAGTGATGGACTTAAGGATTTCATTGCTATTTTATGAATAGTGGTATTTGGATTTCCTCCAGACAAGTTTTGAGTAATACAGGATGTCATAGATGTAGAAATGAGGCTTTGAATTGTACCTAATATGAAGAACACAGTGGTAGAACACACAAAGACCTGGCCAGACTCTGCAGCAGCTGAAATTTCCTCAGCACTTCCGTGCAGCTCCATTTGCAGCATTCCCAGATGTTCAGCCCTGAGGTGCCATGGCTTGCACTTCTTACTCTGGCAGCAGCTGGTGCTGACTTCTGAATAACAGCCATTAATCTCGGAGAGTGCCCAGGAATGCTGGGGGTGCCAAAGGCTTTCACATGGATGTCAGGGCAGGCACATCCTCCATTGCTCCCACCCTGTTCTGACAGCAGAGATGAACAGGACTCTTCCTGTTGCATTTTCAGACATCTATGTTGAGTTTCAGTTACTAAATCATACTTGGCTCTTAGTAAATTACTGAACTGATTTGGCTTTACACTAGTTTAAGTCAGATGGAGATAAGAGTTAACATTCAGAATTCTTCACTGATTATCAATAAACCTCAGCTTCCCTAGCATTTCTTTGTTTTCAGGACATAGAAACAGATATCTTTTGCTCCAAACCTTCAAAGTATGAACTTGTCTGAAATAATGCCCGGTGTTTGGGCAAAAAGGAGTGGCTACACTTAAATAATGCAGAGGAGTATATTGAGCACTGAGAGTCTCCAGCATTGGTTCTGTCTTCTTGGTTTCTCATGTGGATATGTTTGGGTTTGTTTATTGAAACATCCCACCCCTGCCCAGCAGACATCTGTTTGCCTATTGTTAGCAACTTGCTGTTTATACTGTGCTTTTAATTTAGGTTTGTTTGATTATAAATAGACCATTTAGCTAGATTAAATTTGGAATTCATTTTGGGTTTTCTTTGTATTTGAGGGTGAATTTGACTGCTGTTAAATTTGGAGTGAAATTTACTGCTGTTTTACTGCTGAGTGATGTCCCATCCCTCCCCTTAACAAGCAGATTTGGTGAAGTCTGAAACGATTGTTTTTATTTCCCTTAGTTTATTTGTAGAAAGAATGTTTTGGTGACTGCACAGAAATGCTTTTTTATTTGTTTTGGTAGTGGATGAGGCCCTGAAACAGGAGCTAGTGATTTTTCCCTACTCTTGTGCTACTGTGGACAGATGTCTGTCAGTGGGTTTATTAATGCTAGGGGTGCTCTAGTCTAACCTGCAGCCTAAAAACAGGCTGTATATCAGGTGGAAAGAACTATAATCAAAACAAAGTATTTAAAATATATATTTAGAACCAGGTGAACATCACATGTAAACCCTCATCAGTTGCCTGTAGCCTCTGATGCAAGAGGTAGTGTCTTTTGGTATTTAGAGAATTCTTCCTCTGTTACCTTTTATTTTTTTCCTCTGTTCTTTTGTAAGAGAGTAACTAAAAAGTGCTTTGAAGATGTTTAGTTGCAAGACTTGAAGATTCAATGTGGCTACATAATTGCAATTCCAGAAAAAAAAAAACAAATCCCTTTTCCTTTTATTTTTTTAAGATAAATATGAATTAAGAACACACTTCCCTACCCCTTTACAAATTCTTAGTGTTTTAATGTCCACTGGCCTAAGACTTGGTTTCATCCTTTCTGTAACATATTTAGGAGAGTTAAATGTTGGTTTTATTCACTGTAGGTTTTGATCATGGAATTAGGAGGACACATTGTGTTTTAATGTATGCAGGCCCCTTAGTTATGAGTGTTATCAGAGACCTTGAATTTTTGGAAAGAACATTTTAAGTGCCTATTAGTAATTGTCTTTCCTCCCCCTAAGTTAGCATTGCATCTCATAACTGCATGAATATGCTTCGCAGTTGAATTTGGGGATTTATTATTTTAGTTTTCCATTTTTAAAGGAATATGACAGAGGTCTTTGTGTAAGCTGCTTGTAGCAATTTAGGCAGCTTAAGTCACTTAAAGTTGGTAAAGCTGACTGGTATCTGTTGACATATATTAGAAAATACCATAATCTCTTGTGTATATACATCTCAAGCTAAAAATACTGAGACGAAATAAATTTTTGTTGTGTGTGTCAGGTAATCTGGATGCTCATAACTTTCCAAGTGTTTTTTTTTAATAATCCTGCCTGTGGGTTCCCCAAGTGTAAATGTAATGCAATTCTTGCCAGGAAAAATGTTTTCACATTCTCTGGGCTGAAAGAAGAATTATTATTTTGCTACTGAATAGAGTGAGTTTTTTATTCAACTTGACTTTTTCACAGAGGCACAGGGAAATAGTGTTTCCACATTTTGGAAACTCCAGATGATTGTGTAGGAATCCATATCTGTAGGTCACTTGAGGAGATTGTTCTGGGAGTTTGGATATTTAGAATTGGAGGGGTGTGATTACAAGTCCAAGTTAATGCTCACTTGCATTCTGATGTGTTGTTTTCCTCTAAGCTGATGTGAGTAGTTGGTTCCCTTGGTTTTTTGCCCATGACCTTTATCTGTTTCAGACTTGACCTTTGGTTTCATATAAAATCAGCTCCTTTCTTCTGATCAGCCTGACAGGGCTCTGTGGCCTATTCCTGCACTGGCTGGAGCTGCAGCATTTTTCAAAGGAGAAGCTTTGTTGTTTAATCTCCTCTTTTGCTGTTCCACAGTGGCCTTGAACTTTGTCCATGTGCTTATGCTCCTGTCTACTGAGGATATGGTTTTTGGGGATGGTAGTGCAGATCTTAACAGCAATATAATTTTGGTTGGATCTGAAATGTGCCCTGGCCGTTGATGGATACATATGAATAAGAATGGTCAACATATTCCTGTAATTCATCTGTCTTCTGGTTACGTTTTCTGAAAGATAAATATCTAGAATTAGTCTTTTGTTTTACAAATTCTGTGAAGTGCCCCAAAGTTCAAGTCCAGGCTGGATGGAGCTCTGAGCAAGCTGGTCTAGTGGAAGGTGTCCCTGCCCATGGCAGAGGTGAACTTTAAGGTCCCTTCCAACCCAAACCATTCTAGGATTCTGTGATTCCTTAATGAAAATATCCTTACATGAGCAGTATTGAGCATAATCAGATATCTTCAGGACAGATTTTAAATAAGGACTTGTTTAAAGGGCTGCTTGGAAAAAAAGCTTGAAAAATTTGATTTGTGACCTTTTGAGTTTTGTTAAGGAGAAAAAAGAACTTCTCTTTAGAAAGTAAGTATTTTTTTGTTGTCATAGGAAAATGGGCAGCTCTTGATTTTCTTTTTAAATTTAATTAACTTTTTTTTATTTTTTTCCTCTCTGTAGAGCAGTAATCTCTCTTTGGGTATGGTCTGAGTCTGTGTTTTGCTTTACTCCTATTGCTAGTACATAGTAGAGTTGGGTATCCAATTGTGGAGAAATATTCTGAAGCACAGTGCTTGTTTTTTTAAATTCTATCTCTCACATAAATGCATATAAAATTTGGTTCTATACATTTAAAACATTGTTTTTAGAGGCATATTTGCCTTTTATATAGAATGACAGGGTAGCTTATGTGGTAAAAATGAGTAAAGCATGGAGATTGTTAAACACTGTACTGTCAAGAGAAGTGAGATTTTCTATTCCTACTTCAAATTTACAGAACAGTGCACAGTATAAGGATTTAATTATATAATCCTATGGAGCTGAGTAATTTACATAGTTCAAAAAGCCAAACAAAACAAAGCCACTTTATAATGTGCAGTTTAAACAAAGAATTTCTATGTTGGCCTGTACAAAGTTAAGACTGGCTTGATGTATGGTTGAAAGATCTGTGAATGTTCCTGTGAAGAAACTGCCTTGCAGTTGATGAAGTCTACTGATCATTGTCTTCAACACTGACAGTGTCCAGTGCTGAGAAATTTGGTTTATTTTGGATTACTTGAAAAGGAATTTTGGCCACCAAAATGCTTTGTGTAAAAGCTAAACAAACATTCTTCAATGTGGAGAGGGCTCACTGAATAAAGAGGATCATAAATTCTTGGTTTTTTATTGGTGCTATTTCCATGGTTGTCTCCATAAATAGTGACCACTTTTATTAAGCTATTTCTGAATTTCCAAGCACAGTCATGAAAAGGTAAGGAGAGATCTCAAAGTGAAATTGCTCATTTGCTTTACAGAATGTTTGATATGAAAGTTTTTTCACTGTGCAACCCCAAATTGCCTTAAAAAAGAAAATTGGGTGAAAAGGGAGGTCTGTACACGTCTGAAGGGAGTGCTGTCTTGATCAGTGGCAGGGTTTAAACTGTGGGTTTGAGTTGTGGATTCTCAATTGTCCTATGTGAGCCTGTCACAATTATTTAGCAATATATACTTTGCCAGTAGATTGTTAAGAGTCAAAATTCTCACTTTCTTTGCATTCCTGTCTGTAATTGGGAAACTTTGAGCTAAACATGCTGGGAGTCATGGGACTCTGTCAACTTTGCTGAACTAATAGTGCCAGAGCTAAATTCTGTTATTTGCTGTGCTTTTCACAGTAGCTTGTGCTTGTGGATTTGCTGTTCCCAGTGGGAAGCTGGACTCTGTAATTTTATATACTTTAAGGTTCTCTTGTGTAAGGTATTTGAAGTCCTGGATGCATCTCATGCTTGAATCTCTTGCTTCTACTGAGATTTAAGGCATGGGCTGCTTTGGAAACCCAGAAGTAAAAGAAATTCCTGATCCAAATGAAATATTTAATAAACAGGATTCTGATGTTTGGAGTTCCTCAGTTAATCTAATTTGAATGTAAAGAATGATGTTGCACTCAGGAGACCCAAGGCTGGAAGAGCAGAGCCCGTGTGGAGGGTGATATTGGATGTGTGGGTGGATCTGGTTGGGCTTTCCACATGTTTCTGCCTGTGTAAGGTGAATTCCCTTCAAAGCTCTCTATTTTCTGTACTGCATTTGGGGGAATGACTAAAAGTTTGGTTTAGATAATTTCAGGGATGCCCTGGGATACCACTGTGAATCTTATTGTTATTCTTAAGTAATGTATTTTTCATACAACATGATCACCTTTTTGTAGTTCATGGGAAAGAGCTTGGAAAGTCCTAACATTCTTCTAGCCTTGTGTTAAAGAGCACGAGGCAGGTGCATCCAGTAATTTATTTTTTAAAACATGCTGCTTGAGTTTTCAGAATGTCTTTGCAGGGTGTGGTTCCACACCATTATCTTCCAAAAGCTGAGTCTTTGTCTCAAGAAATCTGGAATTACTTTGCTTCATGTGAAGTGGAAATGGAACAGCTTTTTTAGGATTTTAGTTGTCCTTTTCCCCTCCCAGGGTCTCTTTTATGCTGATAATGACATTGGTGTAACTCTGACCCCGTTGGAGCTGTAGTTTGTGGAGACTGCATAACCCTCTCCTGAATTTTGTACAATGGTTATAAAAGATTAAGTCCTGGGAAGTAGAGGAGGAAATATGGGCCAAGCATTTCTTTTGTCTCAGTGGAGTAGGAGGCTGTGGGACTTCCCTGTTGCATCATCTTTCCCTTGTTTTTAGTCCAGTGTGGAACAGGAGCTTCACAGGTTCCCCACTAACCCATCCTTCACTTCAGCATTTGGTAGTGGTAACACCATATTGACAGCCTGCCCCTGTCTTTTATTAATTTATTTCTTTTTCATTTATTTATCATTTATTGATTGATTTTTTAAAAAAATATTTCTTCTCTGCATTATAGCCTTGCTCATCTCCCTGGTTTCCTTCTACTGGCTGGGTTCAGGTATCAAGGTTAGAACTGTTCATGATGGATTTTTTTTGTTTGTGGCAGACACAAAAATGACTTTGAACTTTAAATAAAGCTTAACCCCTCCCCCTAAAACAGCCCTTCAATGTTTAATCTATGTTGCTGATTTTTTTTCCTAGTTTTTTCTGTGTTTAAATAGCAGATGTGTCTGTTGTAGGACCTGAGATTGTGGTTTTTTTGTGTGGACTTTGGAATTGCTTTGTTTTGGAGTATTTGCTAAAATGGAGCAACTTTTCCATGGAATAGTACAGTAGAATTTATTCAGAATATCACAGATTTGGACATATTTAGCTTCACTTATCCCAATAAATCCACACAGCCTCTAAACTGGGGTGATGAAGTACAGAG
>NW_005054402.1:859709-879002 GCF_000277835.1 Geospiza fortis | reverse complement strand
CTCTGTCCTCAGTGAGTATTACTTGCTTAAACAAGTTTGAAATTATAAGACTGAAGTGTTCATCACTTGGCAAAAATAATAAATACAGATATATATAATATAGGAGAGCAGTGAGGGGGAGGTACATGCTGCTGCTTGTTTAATGAGGGTGGCTTGGCCAGCCTTATTCAGATATTCCCAAGCATTCCCTCATAACAGAGTGTGAAAAATGTACTTTTCAGCTGCTAGCCACAGAACTAAAGCTGGCAACCAGAGGCCAAGATGAACGATTAGAATAGGGCAGGGCCTCAGCTGCTGCTCAGAGTTTTTGCAAGCAGGAGTATCTTGTCATTGAAATAGTTGTGCATGATGGGTCTTGTCCTGGGTCTGCTTGTAAAAAACTGTGCAGTGTTAGTCATGTAACATGACTAGAATGTAGCATGTAGGGTTAAATAATTTTTAATTCTTAAAAGTCATAGAAATTTAATATTTAATGCCAGCTGAGCTAGAATTGTGCTGTTTCTTGTAAGTGCAGTATGTTTAGAGTTGATGTGCAGAAAAATAATTTTTCTTGCCCAGGTTAACTTACAATTCGATGTTGTTTACAACTTAAAAATCTTGCTACAGCTGCTTAGTCTCCAGAATGGGGGTCCTAGGAAAATTACAGAGCTTCTTAAATCTTCTCAGCACATCTTGCAGTTGTTCTTCAGTTTGGCATCCCCAAGGAAGATTGCATGCTGTGCTATCCAGCATGGAATCCCAGGAAATCTTGACCAGCTTTATGTGAGGAGAGGACAAACTTCAGTGAAATCCCTCTACTCTCATATTAAAGATGGAGACTGCTTTTGGTCCCATACCTTGTCAAACTGGTAATGCAAGATTCTTGCTCTTTAATTAAGTACAAGTGTATTCTCCTTTTGCCATGGTGGGTATGGGTGTGGGTAGGTTTCTTCACTAACATGGACTCCAAAAATGGAGATGCCTAAAGCTACACCTAAGAAGTTGTGCTGCTGCTTTACTGTATTAGTTCCTCATCAAAATAGACTAGGCTGGGGGTGTAGGAATGTGGTAACTCTGATTGTGAAACCCTCAGAATTCATTGATTCAGTGTGTCACTGAGAGGCTGTTGTTTTTCAAACACCCCCCCAAGTACTGTAGCCTTATTCTGTGTTAAATTAAGCTGTTGTTCTGGAATCTTGGTGGTTGGAGTGGTACAGTATTGGAAAGGATTAGTTTGTTATCAGCTTTTCTCAACTCTTACTGCTCTGCACAAAGTAGCCATCCCAAGCTGAAAAGCCCGTTTTTCAACGATGACTGAAGTTTTCCTGATGCATATTTTAGCTGATTTGGACATTTTTCCAAGAAAAACAAGCTCGGTATGGTTCTGAATACTTTTGTTCCTTATCTGCCCTTTCAGGGGGCGTATTCCTGTACACTGAGGAGGAGCTAAGGTGGAATTCTTTGCATAGCCACACCACAGTGAAGTGATTGCAAGGTTTTCTGCTACTGTTGCATATGAATAGATGCCAAGTTTCATGCACGTCTGAAGGCTGCTTCTGTATTTCCTGTGCTTGCTCTCGTAATGCTTCAGCTTTTGAACTTCCTTACTGAGAAGATCCACGGTGTTGCCTGAATAGAGGCAATATTTCATGAGTATTTTTACAAAGACAAGTGAAGAAAATAACTTCAAACTGGTATTTCAAGTTAGTGCTCAGTATGTTCATTTCTTGTTAATCCTCTGTGCATGCTGCTAACTTGCAGGGTTTGCCCTCTCAATTGAATATTTGGAGAATGCCCTGGGGGGAGAACCAGGTACTTTGGGAGAGTTTTTCACTGGTTGATTTGATACACATCTGTAGCTTTAAAAGGGGTTTAAAAGGCTGGCATAAAAAGGGGTTGTGTCTGCTCTGGGTTAAGTGATCACCCTGTGTGATCTGCCCTGCTTTGAACAAGCTGTGTTGATTTGTTAAGGCTGGTGCAAAGATTAACAAACTATCTGGAGGAACTGGAGATTCTGAATGTTGTGATGATCCCAAGGCTGGTTACTCTACAGAAGATGCAGAACAAACTGCAGGTTGTAATAGGAGTGACTGGATAAGCTTTTCTGCCTTGTTTAAACAACCTCATGTTCTCTTTCTTTATTTTCTCAGACTAGAGAGCAGTTGTACGGTCCAGCTGTGGCTTGGTTTTGCTCACATTAGCTGCAAACAGTCTTGTAGGGACTGTTTGCTGTGTCACATGTGTGACTTGTGTTCCCCATGGTGGATGGATGCAGCTCTGGCTATAACAGAGGAGCCTGGAAGGTTGCCCCGTGTCCCTTCGGTCCCAAGCATGGTGTGTGACCAGGGAATGCTGGCTCTCCAGTGCTGCACAAAGATCTGCTTTTGCACCAGGCTTTGCCCCTGCCCTTGTGTACATAACAGCTCTGCTGGGTTTGGGGGAAATGAGATGCAGGAGGCCAGGCAGTGAGGGATCTGCTTGTCCAGGTTTGGACAGGCTGCAGTTAATGATTCCAGGGCTCTGTGCGCAAGGGTTTGCAGGCTCCCACTCCAGACCTTGCTGCTGTGTGTGTGATGTCTGAGCAGGGATTCATGTGGTGAAAGGAAAACCCCTCATTCTCCAAGGAGCAAGAGGCTGGATCCAAGTCTGGGTTCCAGCACTTTTACCTCCTGCAACCCAAAGAGACCATGTCTGGAATGTGTTAGTTAGATTGGGGAAGGGGAGTTGCAGGGGGAGAACATGGAGCTGATGTGTTTGTACCTCTCTTTTCCTCCTGCATTCCTTTTGCCAAGCTGCCAAATCCTACCTTTCCCTACTTATATTTCCTTGTGCTTCTGGAAGCTCCCAGCACTGAAATCTGGATTTTGTGCTTTGTAGTTCAAGCTCAGGGAACACTGTGCATAAATTTTGGCAACTCACTAAGGATGGTAACTGGAAACCCACTTATTGCCATGGAGACTTGGGCTTGCTATGTAAGCTTTTCCATTTTTCCCTTGGGCACACATTTGGTACCTGCTGGCTGTGAGTGAGGAGTCCTTTGGCTCTTGGCTTGTCAAATGCCAGGCAGTGGATTCTGCTTCCAGCTCCAAAGTGGGCTGGGAACAGCCAGAGTTTCATTCTAGAGCAATAACATTATGCAACTGTAAACACGTTAAAACTTAATTGCCTGTTTAGGATTGAGCAGCGTTAATGACAAAGCCTAGATAGGTCAGTCCAAGAGGGACACTTGAAGGAGACCTGCTAAAAAAAAAGGGATGGAATGGTAAGAAGTGACTCAGCTTTAGTATTGATCACTGGCTGGCAGAAATATTCTCTTCAGTGTTTTCATGCACAGTGTTGTAATTTTTGATAGAGGAAAAAAAGAAAGGTAGTTTTTTTTTCAAAGCAAATACAGATTTTTGAGATTTAACCAGAGGTGGTATTAAGCTTTTTCTATATCTCAGTGCCACTAGTTGGAAGGGGAGAATTTTTTTGACTGAAAAGAAGTCTGAACCTCTGTTTTGGTGCTTGTGTTTTGAGTTATAAAACATCTTATGCGTACACAGAAATAGGAAAGGAGGCCAATACACTAATTATGTAATGAGCTCCAGTGTGTTCTCACTCTGGTGGGTAGTTAGCTCCACTTGGAAAAACAGCTACTTTGAGACTGAAAAGCCTTTCAGTGTTCCAAAACACCAGAATTCATCATATCCATGTTTTAGTGTTACTTGAAGTATTCTCTTACACTCCCTTTTAAGTTCTGGGGGTTTTGAGAACAAAAGATAAACTTGTTTCATAGAATTAATTCTATTAATGTTTGAAATAAGTTTTACGTTTCTAGCTTAGTAATTTCAGGCTGCTTGATACTCACTGGAAATTAGTTTCATGAGGTGAAAAGGAAAATATTTTTCTTTGCACACTGCATGCTTATTTTTCTCTTTCCCATCAGCAAGTGCCAGAGATATGGAAAGGTTGAAAGCAATGTGTTTAACTACATGGAACAGGCAAAGCATAATCTGTGTTGGTGTGTGACTGTGTTTTTTTCCAAGGTTGGATTTAATGGTGAAAACAAGTCAGTTCTCCTCACTTTTATCTCTCAATATCCTTGAACTGTTTCATCATTTTATAGTTCTGATTCTTAGCCTAAAAAATCCCAAAACAAATGTGTGACTTTATAGGTATGAAAATTTGCTTGCTAGGAACTTTCAAATATACTGGGGCTCTTGGTCACTGTGTGCTACCTAAACCCCTTGGATTTAAAGTGAAGTGACTGTGAAATACCCTAGGGAAAAAACCTAGATAGTTACATTTTCTTTGCTTGTTTTTTTTTTTTTTTTAGACTGTATATTTGCCATTTTCGTGTAGTCATCATTTGGAATAATTGTGATTTATATGTAGTACAAACATCATGATGGAAGCTTATCTCAGATCCCATTGGTTTTCACCCCTGATGTCCTGCACTTCCCCCAGTTGTTCTTTTTCTGCTCTCCTCAGCTGCTCAGATTTGTGAGTGGCTTGCTTGATATTCAGTCTGCAGACCAGAATGATAACAGTAAACCAAAATATCACTTGGAGATTAAACAGATAAATTCCAATCATATATTTGGGTGAGAGATGTTCCTAAAGATGTCACAGACACAACTTTATCTTCTATTGCCTGAAGTTACTATTTTACAGTATTTAATAATATTTGATGGATTCAAAATGTTTCTCTTTTTTATGACATATATTTTCATAATTTATGTAAATTTTCTGGCCATGTGATCACTTGTAATTCATGATTGTTTGTGCACTCGAGTGGTGATGCATTTTCTTGTGGAATAAGGTTTTTTTTTTGCTTGATCAAATTCCAAACAAATTTAGTTATTTGTGGAGCATCCCTAATGCACAACTTATATTAACAGGCGTTCAGGAATTACCTCTGTTTCTTTCAAGTGTTTCCCCTAGGTTAAATACTATCTTCCTGTCATGTAGCATTTATTGGTCTGTGATGTGCTACCTGTGAGACCTATGAATTATGTTTGTAATGAGCATGAAGGGAACCTGTTCTCTGAAAGCTGGAATGTTCCTGGATTGGGATCTTGGAGTTCCCAAGTGTGTCAGCTCAGCCAGGCTTGACAGCTCAGCACTAATAGATCCAGCTTTTGGAAGGATGTTTATGTTGTGGCATCTAAATACTGAAGGTTGAAGGTCAGCTCTGAAGGTTTAGGTAGAGGAAATGCTCTTGCTTTAAAAAATCCTGGAGTTTGGGAACAAAAAAAAACCCCAAAAATGAATTACTGAACAAGAACCAACTTACTTGCTCAATGTGACTTTTTGTTGAGAATATTTATTTCTGGCAGCAAGAGTGATGTGTTTGGAATGATTCAGTTGGGTCAGAAAGTTACTTTCTTCAGTAAACATTCCAGTTTAGTGTAGAGCATGGGTGTTTGCCAGAATGTTCTAATCAGCAGGGAGTATTTCCCTGGTAAATTCAGCACTCTCCCACCGATTTGAGTGAGTGTTCTGAAGTGCTTATTGTGAGTTCCATTCTTGTCAATCTCCAGTGCTGTGTAGTTATTATTTTAATGGCAGCCAGAAACTGAGCAGAACTTCATTCTGTTGCCCTCAGTCCTCTCAATTACAGAAAAGTGATACAGCTTTGTGGACAAGTGGGAAAGTCTCTCAGGATTCTTTCCTTTTTCTTTTAATTCTTTCTGTACGTTTATCTAATGCCAAGGAAGAAATTATGAGACAGCTGGAATTTTTTTGAAATTATAAAGCTGCAAATAGTTTCTCTGCTTTTGAACTGCTTAAGGAAATCATAAATTGTCTCTCATTGAAGGTAAGTATTAAAACTAGAAAGGACATGTCTTTTGGCAGTGTCAGCTGAAACTAAGGACGTTCAAATGTTCCTTCTTAGGCAGCTCACGGGACTCAAAGCAACTCTATTATGTCAAAACAAACAGCAGTGGAGGTGTTATGCAATGGCAGCAATCCCTGTCAGTGTGTTTATGCAGCAGCAATATAAATTCCTGTGTGCACTCTTGCTCTGGGTCATCTGACAGTGTGATGGTTCATGTCACAATTGGGATCTATTTGTGCCACAATTTATATTTACACAGGAGTATGCAATGGACTGGAACTCTGTGTCCTGTAACCATCTGAGGAGTGAATAGCCTTCCTTTCAAATATACAGCTGGTTTTCACATGGGGAAGCTCATACAGATAAAAGATATCCATATATTGATGCTGTGCAGTGATTTGGAGTTGAAAAAGGATGATGAGACAGTGTCTGGTAGTCCTTGCTGTGCTCTTCGTCCTGTTCTCAAGACTTGAGATAGATAGATAGAGGCAGGAAAAATATAAAACTTCAGGCCAGTGTAATCTGGAGAATTGGGCGATATTGATGTTTCTAAATGTTGATGTTAGCATTTTTAGGGTTTTAAAAATTACTCTTCTTATATTATTATTAATTTGGAAGGGGAAACACACCAAGAAAGTTCATACCAAGCTCTTCTCAGTATTATGTACTTATCTAATCTGTAAAGATAAGTGGGGACTGCCCTTGAAAAATGGGAGCTTTGGTTTCTGGTTTACCTGAGCTCATGTGAGAGCAAAAGAGGAGTGTGCTGCCAATTCCATGGGAGTCTTGGAAGCTCCCACAGGTAGGATGTTGAAGGTGCAGGAAAAGCTTGGATGTGAAGGAGCACTCTGCTGGGAAAGCTCATGGTAGAGTCTATATTTCTGTCAGCTTCAGTGAAGCTTGAAGCAGGTTTTTCCTCTCTTGGTTTACCTTGCACTCAGGACCCTTTTGTAGCTTGTTTTGTGTGTGTAAAAGTTCTGGTAGCTGTATTTACAGACGAGGTTGTTTTGGAAGTATTTCCTAGCCATTTTGAAAATAATAGGCCTCTTTTTTTTTAAGAATGCAAATGAAATACTGCAGTGAAATATTTATATTAATGTAATTATTAAGTGTGTTAGAGAAATCAAATAATTTAGCAGTTGAAAAAGGAAAATAAATGAAGATGTTTTGCAGTTTTTTGCTGATTAAGTGGGGGGGACTGAAACTTTTTTCCAATGAGCAGGGATTATAGGGATGGATTCTGCATCTGTGGTGGTGGTCGTGTTGCTGTCTTTTTCACAGCAACTTTTAAAAGCTTGATATGTTAGTGATTCCAGAGTTCACTCCAGGTGTATATTGTGCAATGTAGTTTTTGTCTTTTCAGTTGTGTATATTTTAGAATAAGGTTAACCAAATGAATATTGGAAATTGCAGTGTCTTTTGACCGTGGCTGCTTATTTTAGCTGCATGCTAGAATTTGCAGATGTGCTTAGTATAATTAATTGGCTGATGTGGCCTTTTGTTTTTAAGCATGTGCATTCTGTCACTTTGAATTTTGCTGCAGAACAGCTCCATCTTAAGCTTTCACTTGATATGCAGCTGCTGGCTGATAAGCAGTGTGTCTTGCAGAGTTTGGAAAAAGTAGAGAAGCAGCAATTGTGTCTCCACTTAGCTGGCTATTTGTGTTCACCTTGTTCTGCTAATCACCAGTTCAGCTGTGCAAATCCATTGTTTATTAGGCAAGGCTCTTGTTTATGAGTATTTCCCTTTTTTTGAAGAACAGAAATTTTGATAGCATTTTGATGTTTTCTTATGCAAATGCTCCTGGGGTGTTCACTGGCCACTGCAGTGACTGAGGCATATTTATTTTCACATTATAAAGTGCATTGACAAGATATGAGGGTTGCTTTCTTGCAAGGCTCTTTTCTAAAGGATGGACTTGTTCACATTCACACTGTCAATTCTCATTTCTAGTGCAGTTCAGATTAGACTTTAAATTTTTCCAGGGTAGATTAAGTTATGCTTTGTGTTTGCTTCTAAATGTGGTGTATAGTTGTACCTCTTGTTCTATTCAGAGTATGCTCCCTGAGTTAATAGAACATTTAAATGTCTTTTATATTAAGTTAAGGTTTATATTATTTTATTTTTAGTGAGGCTGTTGATAGAGAGGGGATATGGTTTAGGCTGCAGTGGCTCTTGCAGATATTAGTACAATCATTTCCTGGCAGAAACCCCTAACTGTAGGAGGATATTCTTCCATACTGACCATGTTCACTGCAGTAATAAGCATGCAGTAAGTGTTGTGAGTTAGCTCCACTCCTGTTCCCTGTTGACATTTCACTCTGTACTATTTCACTTTGGTTGGGTTTTGTTTGGTGAAATCTTTATTGAATTTGAAGGGTGAGCCTTGTGAGGACTTTGAGCCCCTGGGCTCAGCTTTCAGAAAATTCTGATTCTAATCCTTAGAGATTTCTAGCAGAACTGTAAGAAAAGGGCTGCTTCATTCCCTTTTGTGAGATTGCAAGGAAGGCTTGAATGAAATTCCTGTATTTAGCTGTAATCTGGTACATGTCAGGATTATTCATTGTTGCTCACAATTAAATACTGACTTGAAATATGTCATGTTATTTTGCTGTGCTTAGTGCTCTGTTTTTTCATGTCTCCCTCAGCAGTTGTTAAAAAAACAACAAACCAAAACACACAAAACTAACAACTCTTTGAAACTATAACAAAGCATGTTACAAATATGTTTTTCCTTTTGCTTACCAGGGAAACCCCAACTCAAGGCAATATAATTGCTTTGAGACACAAACAAAGTTTTCAAAGTCCTGGTCAAACATCGTTTGTCTTTACAGTTGGCAGCATAAAGGTTTTAAATGTTTGAACTGAAGCTGGCTTAGCATGACTATACAGTTGTATTGGCTTTGCACATCTGAAATTAATGCCTTAAGGAACTGTCAAGTGTTCATATGAATCCACTCTCACTGTGTGCTGATATTTGATGTGCTTATATTTCTGTCTGGTTTGTTCCAGGAATTTGCAGCGCTCACAAAAGAGCTGAATGTATGCAGGGAGCAGCTGCTTGAAAGGGAAGAAGAAATTGCTGAACTGAAAGCAGAAAGGAATAACACGAGGGTCAGTTCCTTGTCTTCTCCAAACTCACCATTGTTAAAGCATCCAGCTACAGGGCGGAAAACAAATGTTGAATTTGAAAAGCTACAAGTGTTTTTCCCCTGATACTTGTACATGAATCCCCATGGAAGTGCAAATGTGTGTGTATTGATCAAGAGGGTTTGGCAGCTTGTGCACAGCTCCAAATGCTGCTGTGCAGAATCAGGAAAAGCTTGTAAGACTGCACTGCTATCTGCCATCCAGATTTCTTGTTGTTAGAGTTTTGTAATCCTGCAGCTCTGGGATCAGAGGAGCAGAGTGGGCAGGTTGAGGTGATGTGTTTGAGCAGCTTACACTGCTAATACAGCTGAAATGTTAAAAACAGTCCTTACATTCTATACAATATCCTTTGTCTCTGAAATTTGAAGTTTAGAACTCTACACTTGATGTTCTAGGAGGCAAAGTTTTCTGCAGCTGTACAGAACTGGAATAAACATTATTCCTTTCTTTTTGTTTCCTTTTGCTTTAGCTATTACTGGAACATTTGGAGTGTCTTGTCTCCAGGCATGAGCGATCCCTCAGGATGACTGTGGTGAAGAGGCAAGCTCAGTCTCCAGCAGGAGTTTCTAGTGAAGTAGAAGTTCTCAAAGCACTAAAATCCTTATTTGAGCACCACAAAGCCCTTGATGAAAAGGTAATTATTGTACCTAACACCTTTTCATCCTCTTTCCTTTGTGTGGGCTAGGCAATTTTTGTACTGAAATTGTAGAAATCTCTGCAGTGTAACTGCATTGGTAAATGCTCTGCTAAATTAAGGTGCTGCACTTAACTAAAGCAAGGTGCTGTGGTTTATTCAAGCATTTCATTAACTGTGTTAATGTAAACTCAGCATGGTTCAGGACCAATATATTTGCTGTAGGAATGCACACAGCTGCTTACCTGTACAAAATCAGGATTTATCCTTTTGATTATCTAATAAAAGAAATAGACTAGAGAGGAATCTGCTTACACTGGGATAGAAATCTGAATTAAAAGAGCTCCTCCCTTCAGTTGTGCCTGATATTAACAGCAGGATATGCAACTGCTGAAGTTCACTGTAAATTTTGTTGCCAACTTGCACTTTACCTGTCTTTGGGACCCTTGTATATAAAATGTGGCAAATGATTTTAAGTGTAATTTTACTTGTTCTTCCATGTTGTAAATGAGCAAAAGCAAACACAGTCTGTGCCTTGCAGAAGGACGAGCAAATTCTGGGTATGTTTAGTTCTTTAGTGCCTAAACATACAGGTCATGTTGCTTATGACAAAAAAAGGAAAAGCTAGATAAGACACAGATTATTTGGTTGTTTTTTTGGTAGCATGTGTTGTAATTAGGACTGACTCCAGATTAAGAAGGTTTCTAAGTGTAATGGAAACAGTGTCATTTATTGTCTGTAAAGGCATGGCATCAAGTAAAATTGATTTCTTTTTGACTTGAATGATTTCAAATAATTTGAAATTACCCTTTCAGGTAAGGGAGAGATTACGAGTAGCCCTTGAAAGGTGTAGCTTATTGGAAGAAGAACTAGGTACTACACATAAAGAGGTAAGTTTCTGTCTTAAAAGAAGGCTTCATATGTCCATTGTGGGTGTTTCAGTCAATATTTGTTCAGAGTAATTTATTAAGTTTCACTTTCACTTCTTCCTTTTGATTTCTTGCCAGACAGAATAATTGTTAATTTTTAACTTAGCTGCTTTGAAAGAGCAGGAGAGGAAAAAACCAAACCTCAACCTCCTGACACCCTCTCTGCCCCCAAAATACCCAACCAAAAAACCCCAACCAAACCAACAAAAAGAGTCCCTGTGCCTTTAAAATAAGGGTTTGCAGTGGCATAAGGTATTTGAGTGCCTATGCCAGATTTTATTAATACATACCTGGCAGTAGAATCAGTAATTGTTTTGTTCCTTTGCTTTTGCAGCTGTTCCTTATATTATTAGTGAAAAAGGAATTGGCTTGAAACATGTGTCTGTAAACTTTTCTTTCAGTTAATGATTCTGAAAGAGCAAAATAATCAGAAGAAAACACTTCCAGATGGGATGCTGGATATAAATCATGAACAAGAAAATACACCAACTACAAATGGGAAGGTACAGCTATTTACTTTGCTTAGCAGACATATGGGTTTTAGTCATTAACTATAACATTTTAATTTTAAACCATAATAAAATAATTCTGAATGATCATCTAGTTAAAAAGTCACAGTTATTGAAATTTCAGCTTTTGCAGTCTGTTCAATAATAAAATTATCTTTGGGGAGGGATGTTTACAGGTGAGTAACAATTTGTTTTTCAATCTAATTAGCATCATGCTAATACACTTTTTTTTCTGTTTAATAGAGATCCTCTGATGGTTCATTATGCCACGATGAAAACCTTGCTAAAGTGATTGAACTCCAAGACATCATAGATAAGCAAAACAAAGAGCAGACACAAATGAAAGAACGCCTCACTGCTTTGTCCAGCAGAGTAACAGAGCTGGAAGAAGATCTAGACACAGCAAGGAAAGACTTAATCAAATCTGAAGAAATGAACACAAAGTTACAGAGGGATGTACGAGAGGTGAGGAAGGAACTGTCAGGATCTGGGAAGTCACAAATGCCGTCTTTATAAAATTTTAGTTTCACTGGTGCTCAGTTGAACCTTTATGTTTTTGGAAGTTTTTGGTTTGATAGATGAGAAGAAAATGGTTTTTTAGGACATGATGGGTGTCTGATTTTTGCTTAAATGACCAAAGGGTCCCATTGTCCACTTAAAAAAAAATCTGTCTTCAGGATAAACCTATGACTAACTACAAATTTCATTAACAGATTGGAATTTAGCATTGCTAACTTCAGCATGTTCTGGAAGAAATGCTTGATCTTGTCATACATGCTTAGCTTATTACTTTTGCTTCCTTTTTTAAAAGCTGCACTTGGTTGAGGAATCCCTTTAATTTTAGTGACGTGGTTGACAGTTCCTGTCACTGCTGAATCCCTAATCTCCAGGGTCCCACATATCCTTATTAGATAGAAGGGGAGCTTAATTAAATCCCAGAATACTCTCTGACCATCCCCAGCAAGTCAAGATTTGTGTGTGTACCATTGGAAAGGAAAGAAGCAGATCTGTGGTGTAAGGTAATAAAGACCCAGTAATCATTAACTGTTTTAAAAAGCCATTTCTTTCCACTTAAATTTTTACTGGGAAAAATAACCTGATTTTAAAAATATTGTATTTGAAATTTTCCTCTCACATTCTGACTTCTGTTGTGTGTCCTGCCCAGACTCTGGCCCAGAAGGAGGACATGGAGGAGAGGATCACCACTCTGGAGAAACGCTACCTCGCTGCACAACGTGAAGCTACATCCGTGCACGACCTCAATGATAAACTTGAAAATGAAATTGCCACTAAAGACTCCATGCACCGACAGGTTGTGGTTTCAAATGAGATGAAGTACATTTTGCTCAGCATAAAGCTAATGGAGATAATTAATGTTCATGCTGTGCTCAAGCACTTTGCTTTTAGGGAGATAAATATCAGCTGTAATGTGCTGTTATTAGTGATTGTTTTTCAGGAGCTGGAGTCATACATTGCAGAGATTTTTACCCTGGGAATAAAGATGAGACAGCTTTACTGGGAAGGGGAAATGGTTTTGAGAAATTTAGTGCACTTTATCTTGAGGCAGCAGGGCTGTTGTCCCTATTAATTGTGAATTTTTAAGTTGCTGTATGTGTATCCAAGCATCTTTAGTTTTGTGGGTGAAAATTACTCATTCTGAGCTAAACTTTTAAGATTTGCATAGCATGTAGTGGTTTTTACAGGCTATTGCCTTAGTGAGAGAGGAACTTTGAGAAGTGCTTGACATGAAATAGTCCAACTTTATAAGCCAGAAATGGTTGTTTAGCCAACCACTTTCTAACTAATCACTTCTCTAACCTTCAACACTTGCTGGCCATGACCCTGTGCAGAGTGAAGATAAGAACAGGCAACTGCAAGAGCGACTGGAACTGGCTGAGCAAAAGCTGCAGCAGACCCTGAGAAAAGCTGAGACTTTGCCAGAGGTGGAGGCTGAGCTGGCACAGAGAGTGGCAGCACTTACAAAGGTGAGGTGGTGGCACAGTGTCATCCAGACTCCCTCCTCCATTGGTGTCCCACTGCAGGAAATCTGTTCCTAGTGTTGGTTTGGTTACATTTGATTTCCAGTTTTACCACAAATAATTCAGAAAATATTTATTTCCTGCAGAAAATGTTTATTTCCTACTTTTTTTCCAGTCATCTCTCTGAAGACACTCTGATTTACTCTTTTTTTTAAAAAAAAATTTAATATCTTTTTCTTTAAATTTCTGCTCTTTGGAACTCAGGCGGGTTTTCTGTTAACTCTTCTACATCATAAAAATTTATTTCCCTGAATTATTATTTTGATACTTTTTATTAAAATTATTCAATAATAGGTATAAAGTCTTCTAAACATAAACCTAAATTTCTTACACTGCCAAGTGAAGCAAGTGGGGAGAGAGAGAAGTTGTGGTACTACCAAATACTAAGATTTTTAGAGGGCTGCAAATGGAGTAATGAAATCTAAAGAGTTATATTTAGTTAACTACAAATGAGCCTTTTCAAGTGTGTGTGTGCATGTTTTCTTTCAAAGCCTTAGTTTCATTTTTTTTCCCTGTTATCTTTCCTATCCCTAACTGGCTCTGTAGTCTGACCTTTTGTCTCCTGGGAGCTCTGCTGCTAAAGATGCTAAAGTTTTGGAACTTGCCACCAAGCTTAGGAAGGTAGAATTTGTATCTTAGTCCTTGTCTCTGCTTGCTGCTTTCTGCTTTGCCATGATTACTAACAAAGAGTCCCATCGTCCAGGCTAGTGAGGAGAAGCTGAAAATGCACTCAGTCTTTACTTTTATTTATTTTTTTGTTTTATTTCTTGGGGATATGAATGAACTTTGCTGTTGCAAGCTTGTTTGCAAATAGTAGTAGTTGATTCATGATGGTACTTAGGGGTGAGAGGTTTCATCATTTTGCCACTTCCCATCTGAACTCTTGCAAGGTCCTTTTGGTGACAGAAAAGCATCTGTTCTGCATTGTCCTTTATCATAAATGGCAGTTGTGCAAAGCATGTTAGAAATATTCCTGTGCCTCAGTGTTTCTGTGCTGTTGGAGCCTAAAAAACCCACCCAAATTCTAATTTTGCTCTCAAATTGACAGGCTGAGGAGAGACACGGCAATATTGAGGAGCGGCTGAGACAGATGGAGGCACAGCTTGAAGAGAAGAATCAAGAACTGCAAAGGGTACTGCACATCATTTTGACAAAGATAAAAAGCTGAAAGCAAGAACCTAATCCGCTTTGTTTCTCAGCTTTAAAATAAAGCTAGAGTTTAGGCTGGCTGCTAGTGAGTCACTGTACTGTGGCTAACCTTAAATCTCAAGGAGAATGTGCTGAAAGTCTCCAATAAAAGTTTGAAGAAACTTGCTGAATTAAATGACGATGGAAAAATTGGTTCCTGGGTTGCAGATAATGGAATCCATTCTGAATTGTGCCTTTTAAATTTTTTGTTAATGTAGGCTTGGATTTTTGAACTTCTGATCTTGGATCACTTATTAAAGACTGAAGTGTCCCTTAGATTCCCTTTACAGAGCCCTGGAGGCACAGGCAGTGTTCCTCTGTGGAAAAATATTGCTGTTAAAAAATGCATTTGGATTAAAGAAAGCTTGATGCCTTCATAACCTGGAAATTATTAGAGATACTGCAAATCTGAAATTTTTTCAGCAGCTTCTTTGTATCTCAGGCTAGACAGAGAGAGAAGATGAATGAAGAGCATAATAAACGTTTGTCAGAAACTGTTGATAAGCTCCTGTCTGAATCCAATGAAAGGCTCCAGCTTCATCTCAAGGAGAGGATGGCTGCCCTGGAAGACAAGGTAACAAGTCACATTCCAGTAATGAATGTGTAATTCTGTAATGATTTGTGCCTTTTGCAACATGTCCAAAACTTCAGCAAATAAACACAAAATCCTTATTAGTAAGTAGTTGCTGTTAAGGCTCTGTTTTAGTGTGGATTTTGAAAATATGCTCTTAAAAATAATTTCTGAGATTGTCCCTGGGCACTGCACAGTGGTGTTGAGAAGTCAGCTTTTAAGAAGCTTTATCCTTTTTTATTTGACTGGTGCAGATTGCATAAATAGGCTCATCCAGTGTAACACAGGAAGCCTAAAGCATTGGAACTTTGACCTTTCCAGTTCAGTTTCCTTTGTTTCCCACTGCTTTTGGCTGTACAAGTTCCCCTGAGTCATTGTGGGATTCCTGCAATTTGCCTTTCTTCTCAGGTAGCTCATTTTGGGACTCGCTATATGCATGTAAATGGGCTTTTCCTGCACTGTCAGTGCACGTCTTGGAGCTTTCCCCTGCACTCAGTTCATCTCTTCTGACACACTTTTCACTCTTTTTCTTCCCTTCTGCTTTTGGATCTAGATCCTTATGGATTATTTTTCCATGCAGAGCTTGAAGTTAGATCCCTTCATCCAGCAAAGCAGTGTCTTCTAAAGTTGATGCTGACTTTGAGTTGCTTGGTCTTGGCATAAAATATATTTGGTTTCTTTTACTAGAGGGTGAAATGACCATCTGGGGAAATGGTTCAGGAAAAGCTGAGTGTCTTTGGTTTTAAAGTCATGGCAATAAAATGCTTTGGAACACAAATGGTGTTTCCAGACTTGTACTGAATGTTTGCTTCCTCTTGCATTCACGCATAATGTTTGAATAATAGGTGGTGTCTCAGGGTTAACCTTGACTCCCTCTTATCTTCCAAACCATAACTACATTTGCAAATAATGAGGAAAATCTACTTGTCCTTTACTGTAGTTAACAGCTTCTAGAAAGATGTTCTTGTTGAGGCATCCAGCTCATTCTTTTATGTTAAGTTGGGAAGAAACATTCAAGTAATATTAAGACTTTGTTCTCATCATGTGGTCTTTGTTGAATTACTTTTAATTATTCCATAATTATTCCCTTTTTTTTACTAGTTAGACTGTGAAATGGAGCTTTAAAAGGCTGCTATTGCTATTAAAGATTTATGGAACCAATACTATTACTAAATCCATTATTTAGCGAGCTGTACACCTGGAAGGAGAAACCTTCAGCTATAATCAAAGTGAAATGATGGAAGCAATCAAGGATGTGTAATTTTAAGATGCATTTGTGTAGTGTTGTCTGCATTTTTTTTTGATAGTCATCATGGTTATGATTTAAAAGTGTAAAGCTTATGAGTGACTTAATTTGTGATGCCTTTTATTTCAGAATTCACTTCTACGAGAAATTGAAAATGCAAAAAAACAAATAGAAGAACTTCAGCATGAAAAGGTAGACTGCATTTCTGAAATATTATCTTGGAACTTAATTGCTGCCTTGCTACAAAGCAGGATTAGATTTTAATTCCTCATAAAACTTAACATTTCCCCCTCTGTTTAAGAGAAAGGAATTGTTATTGCTTATTTTATGGTATTGTGTGCCACAGTTTTAGGGGGATTTTATAGATAATACATAACCTTTTAGATGATACGTAACATTTTTGAATATGTGAAGGGCTTGTATATGTTGGCAATTGGCCAAAGTTTGGAGATTGTGTAGAATTTTTATACTCTTGTACATATGACCTTGAACAGCAAAACCAAATGAGAAATACTTTTAATGTTGGGTGTTTTTCCATGAGGTTTTCTCAAAGCATTGAATATCACAAAATGCTTGTGCAACTGCTAAGTTTTTTTTTTTTAATTTTAAGAACTGGGGAGCAGAGGGAGAGCTATTTATTAGACTTGGCTTCTCCTTAGCAATAGCAGCTTATATTCTGCTTGTCCTGGAAATGACAAGGTCCCTCCTTACAGATGTTCATTATCAGCCACTTTTTATTTTATTTAGGCTTTTGCTGTTTTCTCATTCATTGTATTTCTCTGCTGTTAAATTCCGAGTTTCTAGAGCATGTAAAACTGTCCAAATTAAAAGTGAATGCTTGTAGATCCTTTTGTGCAGAAAGATTGAGTAAATCTTCTTGTATCTTATCATCACTTAATTATAATTAACTTTGTAGCATGTGAACTCATAGCTGTTTTTAAAATACATATTGTCATTATTAGAGTCAGGGTAGAGAGGCAGCAGGATTATTCTGGGATGTCCTTTTGTGACAGTGCTGTATTGTGTGTAGCAAAAACAATGTTTAAATAGATAAAGGCTATATCTTAAAATCTGTTATTTCCAACTTTCAGGGAAATGAGATAAAAAACCTAAATGTGAGTTTATAAATTTGTATTTGACACTATTTTTTTTTTTAAAAACATATGATATGTTTTTTCGATTTATTTTTCCAGGATCAACTTGTATTAAATGTTGATGCATTAAGGGCTGAAAACGACCAAGTGAGGCTCAGAGCCACATCACTTCATCATAGGTACCAGCAGTAGTTTGGTTTTTTCCTATTTTCTTTAAGGTCACTATGGTAAATACAATTTTGCATATTATAAATGAAAATATTTCAGTCATAGCTATATATTCAGTTTTATAGAGCATATAAAACAACTTTTATACTGCTTAAAAACAACTGGCAGTGGTGGGACAAGATAAATCCTGTGGGTCAATTTTTGTTTGTTTCTTTCTCCCTTAGTAAAGATGAAATGTTTGTTTTGCGTTGCAGCAGAGCAGATTTCAGATTCCCTGTGCCATCCTCCTCTGTGGGGGACAGCCACACAGACTCCTACAGCTCCTCCTCCGTGCTGAGGCGGCCCCAGAAGGGGCGTCTGGCTGCTCTCAGGGACGAGCCTTCCAAGGTAAGGAGGGAAAATACAGATAACAAAACAGATTTCTTCAGTGCATGAGGCTAATCAGGTGCAAGGAGGTTTTAGAATTGGGAAGACCTGGGAGAAAATTCCTGAGTTTTATAGATCCTGTGTTACCAACTCATGAACAGCTGCTGGTCCTTTTAATTGTTAGCAAAGAGTTGCAAGATTATAGTTTGGAGCTCCTATTTTGTTATGTTGGTTTTTTTCTTTTTAATTTTTGTTTTTGTTTTTTAATTTTGATAAGCCTGTAAAGCACAATTTGAAGCAGTCCTGCTTTTGTGTCTGTACACTCTAATCTAACACATTACTGTTCTGCAAGCAGTTTCCATTACCTTTCAGGATGCATGAGTGCCCATTATATAAAACTGATTCCATAGTTCCCATGGAATTGATAGCAAAATTCTGCTGTAATTAAATATGTGTTCTGCATCTTGCAGTTAAATGAAGTTTAAAGCTTCCTACATTATAGCTTTTTTTTTTACATTTCTCTAAACATTGCTGTCTTGATGGATGCATTCAGCATGTAAGTGGACTTACATAAATTATTTTAAACATCTTGATAAGTAGTAGAGATGTCACTTTTTTCCATTTGAACTTGGATTTATTTCTTTAATGGATTCTTCTAGGTTCAGACCCTGAATGAGCAGGACTGGGAGCGGGCCCAGCAAGCCAGTGTGTTGGCAAACGTGGCACAAGCATTTGAGAGTGATGTGGATGTGTCTGACATGGAGGACGACAGGGAGACCATTTTCAGCTCAGTCGATCTGCTGTCACCAAGTGGTCAGGCTGATGCTCAGACTTTGGCCATAATGCTGCAGGAACAGTTGGATGCAATCAACAAAGAGATCAGGTATGGCCTGTCTGCTGTGGAGCTTTTGACAAAAATACGCTGAAAAATGGTAATTTCCCCACGGTTTTCTGCTAAGTGCCGCTTCTGTTTGCATGGTCCTTTATGGTGTTTTCTGGGGTCCCCTGACGAGGGGAGGAATGATGAATCTCACTCCATGTTCTTAGAAGACCAATTATTTTAGGATAGGAGTGCTATAGGATAGGAGCACTATAGGATATTATAGGATAGGAGCGCTATATTAAACTATACTCAAGAATAGAGAAAGGACACAGACAGAAGGCTACAAAGAATGATAATGAAAACTTGTGACTCCTTCCAGAGTCCTCACATAGCCTTACCCCGTGATTGGTCATGAAGTTAAAACAATTCACATGAAACCAATCAAACAACCACCTATTGGATAAACAATCTCCAAACCACATTCCAAAGCAGCAAAACACAGGAGAAGCAAATGAGATAATGTCGTTTTCATTTTTCTCTGAGGCTTCTCAGCATCCCAGGAGAAGAAATCCTGGCAAACGGATTTTTCAGAAAATTTGACGGTGCCAGTCCTTGTTGGAATGTCACATTCCTATGGGGCTCTTTTTCCCTCAGGCTGATCCAGGAGGAGAAGGAGAACACGGAGCAGCGCGCGGAGGAGATCGAGAGCCGCGTGGGCAGCGGCAGCCTGGAGGCGCACGGCCGGTTCCGCTCGCTGGGCTCCGTGGCCCCCG
>NW_005054402.1:836117-859699 GCF_000277835.1 Geospiza fortis | reverse complement strand
CTGGTGGGTACCCACGGCCTGCAGGCTCCTCCTGGGAGCGCTCCTGTTCGCTAGGAAACGGGCTGTTCTTTCCTCTCCTGCTTACTCAGCTGTATTTTTCCTTTCTCTAGGTTTTTCTACTGCTTCCTTTCAACTTCTATAAAAAGTGTAAGATACATAATGATTAGGAAAAACGTTCAGAGCTCGAGTCTATTATTTGGTCAACATCTCGTGCCTAAGTATTTATTCCTTCTGTTGTTATGGTCTTTCTTCAGACTCCTCTTTCTAGAAGAAATAATGTTTTCTTTTCAACCACTTTCTCCATCTGCTTTAAACTTTATTTTTAGCGGTCCAGTATTCCAGTAAACACCCAGCTAAAAAGTGATTTGCATATTAATCTTGAAGACTGGGATGGTATCACTGCTGTTTGAATATTAATGAGTGCTAGTGTCCTGTTTTAAGCTATTAAAGCCTGATAGGTAAAAGAAATACCTGTTAGAGCTTGTGGTTGATAAAGTAGTTTAGTCTTAGGAGTTCAGAGAGTAGAGAAAGATGTTTTCCTTCTTTTGACATTGCTATGACTGCTGAGGAAGATTAATCCTTCTAGGAGCTGCCTTATGCATGTGAACACATCTGTAAAATTAAGATACAAATCTCCCCCTTTCTTGTTTTACATAAGTGTTAAATAAAACGAACAGTTAAAACCAAATATTTCAGCTAAGTAGTTTTCCTGGCTTTTTAAAATTAATGTGCACATACACCAAGAAGTATTTTTTCATAAAAGGGAATAATTTTGCCTTCTTTGCATTAAAATAAAAATCATTGTACTAGCTCTAGCCATATGTCTAAGGGCAAGTAGTCTTCTAAAAAAAAGCTATTAAAATTCAGATTGTGGAGTATTTTATCTTCTAACATTTCACAATTATTAGTTAAGCTAAATACTTCTTATGCAGAAAACCATATACAAATTTAAGTAGCTCTTTTCTCCAAAACTGGACCAGGAGAATTGTGTCTGGTCTGAAATCCAATGCAATTGAAGAAAGTGAACTGTAATTAAGTTCCCTTTAGATCCTAATTGTGCATTGAAGTCACTTGATCTGGTGTTTGTGCTGTATTTGATAAGTTTTGTACCTGACAACTGATTTGTGAAAGCTTGAAATCAAGAATTAGAGAACAAGAGCTTTCTAGAAACTCTAGGAAGAGCTATCATGGATTATTATACTGAGTTCTGCTGTGTCTTCCAACGTTTTAATAGAGAGTTGCCTTAGGTTTTGATCATGTAGGCAAATGAGCTTAATGCCAGTGGTTATACAGCTCAGTCAGTTGAAAGCCCCTCATGATTAAAAAGCATCAACATGATAAATGGTGAAGCCTGCAGCTCTCTTGAGCAGTCCTTGTGGGCAGTTCATTCCATGTGGTGAACATTCTCATTTTTATGCTTATCAGATTTAATGGATGAAAGATCCAGTAATGGTAAAATGAGTCTGCAGTGCTTTGTCAAGAACTTGAGGAGGAGCTAGATCATCCTTAAAGGTCCCTTCTATGATTCAGTGAATTTGATTTAGTAATGTAGTACTCTACAGTCAGATTGAACAAAACTTTCCATATTAATGCTGCAACATTTACATGTATTCTAAATCAAAAACAATTAAAAGTTATCCTTTGTGGGAGGGAAACAACATCCCTCCCCCATGTCCCACTTCAAAGGGAACCAACTTTATTTTTGGTTGCAGGCTTTTTGAATAATGAGAGCTATTAAACAAATTATCTAAATTTAACTTTTGTCAGCATCAGTCTGAATAAGCTGTTTGTGTAACTCTTGCTCTGTGCACTGGCAGAGGTGAGCACTCCCTGGGGACTGAGGTACAGTGGATGGAGGATAAAATAAAAGTGGTGGTGAATTCCTGCTCAAGCATTCCAGCACTGGAAAGCTGGAAAAAGAACAGAATCCTGTTACTGTATAGAAATTGGCTATTGTTGGCACTCTTTGACATTATTAAAGTCTTGGCTGCTTTTTGTGCAGTGTAGGAAACAGCTGCAGGAATCCCAGGCTTGTGAGGAGGGATGAGTGCAGATGATTTATTAAGGCTCCTGTGGCTAACCTGGAGGTTCAAAACAGGTCTCACCTTTTCAAAGCAACACCTTGAACCCCCCCATACTTTATTGGGGTTTTTTTGCTGCACATATTTTGTGCTAATTTGCCAACGGTCCCAACACTCTCAAACATCTCTGGTACTTTGGTAGATAACCAACTCTAAGTATTTATTTCTTGCTTCCTTTTCCTCACTTTAGGGATACATTTACTAGTCTGTGATTTAAGGAGTACTTCATACCCAGTATCTCTCTGTGCCATTGTTGTAATTGTTGTTGATATTCTCCCCAAGGTGTGTTGTCTGTACTAGTTGTCTTAGTCTGTGCTACAGTTTACAATAAATACAGCTTTTCCAAATTTCTTTTCTTTGCATGCATCTGTCAGCCTAGTGATTTAAGGAAACACCGTAGAAAGGTAAAAAAATCTTTAGTTTATTTCATGGTGTGCCCCTTCATCTCCCTCTCTGTCCCCAAACTCATTAATGGATAACAGGAACATAAAGCATTTGCAGGGTAGCTCTGTAACAAAAGAAGATTATGGTTTATCATTTTAGCCTGAGTGTGGGTTTGTTTTGTGGATTTTTGTGTTTGTTTGCCTGTTTTTGCTGGTGTGGAGGACTGCTGTGCTGCTTTCTGTTTGCAACCACTGCTTTGTAGTCTTCATGCATCAGTGCTGAATTTTAAAAGCTGTCAGTGCACACACAAATAAGTTATTCTTTCTGTTCCTCAAACTTTTGTAGCCACAGGTGTGTAAAAAGTGACTTCACAGAGTCAATGATCTTGCTAATAATTCTTTCCACAGGTCTCTTTAGTTTTTCTGTCTTTGCACTTGCTTGAACTGGGGACAGGTATAATCATTTTATGGTGCTGAAGGCATTAATTTAGTTCTTAGCCCTATAAATGAATAAAAGATAAGTGCTACTTTCTCATTTCATGAATTTAGTTATTTGTCACTGAAGGTAACAAGAAATTCAGAAAGAAATCAAGCAAAAAATAGCTAACTGCAGAATGGTAAGGGCAAGAGAGATCCTTTAACACTAAAATAAGATTCTTCCTTTCACTGTTTTGTGTAGTGTTGCTATTGCCTTCATGTTTTGGCATTGCCCCTGAAGTTTTCCTTCCTTTCCCACCAGTCTCCAGCTTCCAGAGAAGAGGTACGAGATGACAAAACCACCATAAAATGTGAGACATCGCCCCCTTCCTCACCTCGCTCCTTGCGCCTGGACAGAGTCCAGAAAGGAGCTCTGCACACTGTGAGCCATGAAGATATCAGGGACATCAGGAAGTAAGTGAGCTGGCAATCACTCACACCTACCAGGAATTCAGTGCCCCACAGCATCAGGATAAAACCCCAAACTGCAGAGCTGTTCAGCCTGTAGGATTTTAGTCTGAGTGTTAAAGTGTTTCTCCAAAGTCAGGAGTGTGAACGCATAAATGGGTGACTGTTACCTCAGCATTAGGAATGTAGATTTTGCTAATGCTTAGAAATGGCTTCATGGGAATGCTTTTGGTACTCAAAGTTTGCATTAAGTTTTCTTCATGCTTGGGATATGAAAAATGTAACTCTTAACTCTTTTAAGTTTTTATTTAGCTATAAATTGAGAAATAACTTGCAAAATTGCCATCACTTTGATTGACAAGATACTCTTTTCAAAGTACCTAAGTATCTGAGATGGATTCCACTCAAGTATTTTGAACTTTGTCTGTCCCTTTCAGCCAGGAACTTGTGCCATCAACATTTCTTTTCATAATTCATAAAATTAAATGAAATTAAATGTCATTAGTGAGTTACTGAACTTCTATTAACTTGCACAGAACCCTGAACTTATCTCTGGTGAATTTGTTGTACATGGGCTCCTTTATGACTCTTTTTTTTGGTACAGTTCTACAGGTTCACAAGATGGCCAAACAAGTAATCCTAGTAGCAGTAACAGCAGCCAAGATTCCCTTCACAAAGCCCCCAAAAAGAAGGGGATCAAATCCTCCATTGGCCGCCTCTTTGGCAAGAAGGAAAAGGGACGACCTGGACAAGGAAGCAAGGAAGCTCTAGGACAAGGTTGGTTTGTTTTTTCTTACACAGTGAGAGAGATGGCCTTGAGGCTTGGGTTTTACACATTCCTGATCAGTAATATTACAAAGGATTTAATTGAATTTGGGGTCTTTCGTAGGTGGCCTGGGAGAAGCAGATGGTTCCTCTCAGGATGCATTAGGCCTCAGCAAACTTGGAGGTCAGGCAGAGAAAAACAGGAAAATGCAGAAAAAGTAAGTGATCAAATATTTTTAATCCTGTGTTATTCATGTGTTGCTTTGTTTAAAAATGCTGTGGTTTTATTTTTTAGTTTGGTTTTGGGGTATTTTTGCCTAATATGGTGCTATGGCTAATAAGCCTCTGTAGATTTTATCTTTTTTTTACTATTTTTCCAGAACATTAATAGCAGCATAGGTCATGGTAGATTTGAAAGGAATTCAAGCTGAAAACTTACAATTGGAGTGCTGTAATAAAGAAATTTGGAGATAGAAGTGGACTCTTAACAAATTCCCCCTAAATTTATTAGATTTCTTACCTGCTTTGAGAGGTATTAAATGTAATAAATTATAAATACCTTTAATTCAAATGGGAGATTTCCCAAAGTTGTCCTTGGCTGTTCTTTGCTGCTCCAGATTGTGGAGGAATTGTCAGAAGGGAAGCATGAGATGCTGTGGGCAGACATCCTTCCCTGTGTATGAATTTGCTGGATCCTTTCTCTGTCCCTTTGTGTTGCAGCTGCTGGCAACTTGTCTCTTCTCTAATTTTTTCACTTCTGTTTAAGATTGTCTGTTGAAATCTTTTTCTTTGCACCACATTGCCCTGGTTTCTTAAATTTTTTTTAAAATCAATTGTTACTATTTCATTTTTTATGGCACCTTGTATGCAGTTACCCTTTCCTAGTCATGAGAATTTTTTCTCTCTGTCCCAGAAAATCTTTAGTTTATTGCTCACCTTTGGAGTGTCTGTTTGCATGCTTTGTTGTTTCCAGACTTGGAACAGATGAAGCAAAGACTAATCATAGGTGAAAAAGAGATACTGCTGCTGGTAGAAATCCTGACTGGATGCTTATATGGGAATACAGGAAACACTCATATTTATATAAGTAGGATCAGGCATTCCTTGCATTTTTTTCTCCACTGCTGAGCCATATACCTTAAACTTCTGCTGCTTCTGTTCTGTTCAGAACAAAAAAACTGATGAAGGTCAGACTTGCTTTCTGAAGACAGACAGTAAATGTTGAAAAGAAAGAGTGCTAATTTTCCCTTTGAGAGGGATTTCTTGCAGTACCTAAGTTCTCTTAACTAATAAGAATAATGCCTGGTGGCTGCTAATGAAAACCAGCAGCGTGTTGGTTTGAAAAGTCAGAATGGAATGTGGGTTTGTTTGGATAACAGAAGGCTCAGCTGTTTTTCTTCAGACTGCTGCTCTGAAGGCAATCATATATTATTATGATCTGGTATTTTCCCTTTTCTACAGTGCTTTAAAGTCATACCACATCTTGGTTGAATAAATAGTTTTAGTCTGGTCATATCTAAGGAGTGGTAAGGTCTGTTCTTTGAGCAATATAGGTATTTCTCAATACCAGCCACAAGTTTCATTCTCAAGTGAAACAATCCATACTGTCTTGCTTTAAGAAATGCAAGAAGTGCAGTTGCAGATAAATCATGGCTTTTCTTGTAAACATTCTGCTTTTCAAAAATGTGCTGGTATTACTTAGAGTATAATTTATGGCTGCATGTTGCAGATTGCTTAAAAGGCAGCTGTCTCTATTAAACAAATGAAATCTTTTAGTTTGGAATTGCTTTCCTTAGCTCTTCCAAAGCCCCTCTCCATCTCTTCCACAGCCCAGTTAGGTACTGGAGGGGGCTTTAAGGTCTCCCTGGAGCCTTCTGTTTTCTATCACTGAATGAAATGAAAACAGTCTAGATCTATCATTTGAAAAACCCCAAATAAGATGGTGTCATGCCATTGTTCAGAATCCTGAGGGGTGTTCTGAACATGGGAAGCACTATTATCACAAGGGGGTCAAAAATCCCTTCCTGCCTTCTTGAGATGCTCCTTATCAAAAAGAAAAAGTGGCAGAGGTGCTCTGAATTGTTTTTCACTCTGATATTGGAGGAGGGTGGGTTAAAACAAATTCTGCCTGGCTGTTTGCTTACAAAACCTTGTATTCAGCAAAAAGAATTCCAGCTACCTGAATGCTTGGAACAACAAGAGCTCATTCTATTTATAGCTGTCTCTAATCCCTATTTGCTCATTTATCTTTCTGATTTCTGCTTGCATGTGCACAAACAGGCTGAGGGCAGTGTTCAGTGTCTGCTAACAAAAATGTATTTAGAGTTACAGAATTAAATTACAGTACACATTATTTGTCTGGTTTTGTATGCCTTTGAGTTTGGTTTAATCCTAGTTTTATATTTGTCTTTCATTATTTTATTTTCCTTTTGTTTACCATTTGATGTGGTAGTGCAAAATCAGGGTAAGTTTGTATTTGTTTATATTAGGATTGTTGTGCAAGTATGATTAAGCTAGTTTGGATTTTTTAGCAATATATTAAACCCTCTATCCTTTCTTCAAAAAAGTCTGATCATAAGAGGAAATACTAGATTCAAAAGAATATATTGTGAAAATGTGTTGCTGAAATAAATCCAGTGTCACCTAGTTCAGTGTGAAAGCTAGTTTGATGTCTTGTCTAAATTTGCATGGTGTGAGCTTTTATAGTGCAAATATTAAACCCTCTTAGATTAGTTTTGTAATCTGGGATTTGAAAGTTGTTTAGCAATAGTAGGTACTTGTGTTTCCAAGGTAGATGTATTTCTGTAGAAGTGTTGTTTGGTGTTTACTAAACCCAAGTGGTTCATAGTGCTGTGTTCATCTCCTGTGTGAGCTGTGGTAGTGACAGTGTTTGCCACAACTGTGTTTGTGCTTTTCTGGCTACAGCACCACCAGCTTAGTACTGTATTCATCAAAAAGGAAGGCAACCCTAAATTTAAGAGAACTGTCACACACAAAGCACTTACTACATCCCCAAACTCAGTCTACAATAAGGATATTAACTTTCCCCTGATGCTCTGCCTATTTCCATCTCATGTTTTACAGCTGTTGCTTCTCAGTTTTTACACCCTGAAGCTCTGTCGCTTCCATCACTATCACTCCCTTCCCCACACTGCAGTGTTTACTGTTTCTGAGCTTCTTCCAAGTCAGTCCTCTTCAGTTCTGTCCAAGAAATCTGGGATGCAGCATTCCCCTCTGGCTATGAGCTCTCCATGTATCCATTCCCATGCTGTCCTAATCCAGGGGCCAAGTGATCCAGGCTGCTTTATTTTCCTTGTGGGGTGAGCGTGTGCCCTCCTGCCAGGAGCCCTTCTGAGCACAGATGCTTCACATGGTCTCTGGAGGGTCCTGTGCACTCTGCTGCATCAGGTACCACCTGCAGCTTTGACATCATTTCTCACTCCCTGTGACCATAGCTTTTGTCCTCCCCAGCTGCTGTGAGATGCCTCTGGAATGTGTCTAACAGTGAGCCTTTCCCCCTTGCAGCAGCATGTTTGGGCTCCTGTTCCAAGGGAAGCTCAGCCAGGTGTTTTATTAAATCTCCAGACATCTCTCCCTTGGTTTTGTCACCCAGGAGTTATTCCAGTAGCCAACTACTCTTTTGGCTCTCTTTTATCCTTCACAGGGCCAGGTTTGTACCAGCTGTTAATGCTGCTGACACCACTGCAGTATTTTTTCCTCACAAATATTCTGGATTTGGCACCTATTTCCTAACTGGATGGTAAAAATAATGGTTGAGCTGTGAGACTCAGTTGGCTGGGCAGTTGTGATCTCTCAGGGATCTGATCACATTTTACTGGAATGCAGTGAGTGCCTTGGTGGAGTTTGAAGGGAATAGTGGGAAAAGAGTCCTCTGCTATAGGAAGAAAACATCAATACATCATTTGCAGATGAAACAGCAGCTGCTTCTGAATTCTTCCTATGAGATGTTTTGTGCCTGGGCTACATCTTGAGCTTTGGGGTTAAGGATTTCCTGTGCAAGCAAGTTTTTTATCTCTCACTGCATATGAACAAATTCTGCAATTAATTTTCCGCTTCATGGTTGCTTTCCTCTTTGGATCCATTGAATAATTTCTGCATAAACTCATCTCATAAACATTTTTTCTTTGTTTGTTTTTATTTTTATGTGTTTTCCTCCATCACATAATTATTTTCTTCCTACATTACCACCATGAGTTTTAAGTGTGCATCACAACCCCTCCTTACATTTTTGATGTATTCCTTGTATTCTACTCCAAAGGATTCACTGTTTCATGGTTACCATGAAGTACACAATGAGACTTATAGAACTACCAGAAATGACACTGATATTCTCTGAACTCCACACAATACAACCACCAAAAAGGAAGGCATAGACACCAATTTGGAAGCTAAAGTACTTGGAAGAAACTTTGTGTTCCTTTCTGGCAAATACAGTATTAAGCACTTTATTCTGTTCTTACCAAACATGTTTCATGTGATCTTACTAATTTATTTTTCTAATTTTTAAATATTTAAACAACAAAGAAGCAGAACGAAATGTGTTCAGGGCTAATTAATTGTGGAATGAATGTAATGTGTTCCACAGTAGCAGGGAAATAGCTGATCCTTTATTCCAAATCCAGAAATATGTGTCTTTTTGAAATGTACAAGTGTGTCTAAGCTTTGAGAGTCTGTTTTGGTAGTCAAATTCAGCTGCTGACTGCTGAACACTGTTCCCCCTTAATGGATGGATCCCAAAATGGTACCTGAATGATTATTTGTAACCAGTTGTCTGGCAGTGCCTTGCTTCCTCCCCCTTTCCCATTCCTGGGAAGCACATTTAATTAGCACAAATTACTGGGAGGTTCTTCCAGAGCAATAGGAATTTATTGGTGTGCAGGTGAAAAAGTGCTATCTACTGATAAAGCAGTGCTAGTATATTTATTGCTTCATTATTGCTTTTTAATATTTAGTTATCTACCAATATAACATGAGGATCCCAGATATGTCTAAAAGAGCTGAATGCTGCATTTCCATTTTGTAGGAGTAGCAAAACAGCTCCTTGTCTGTCAGTAATCACTCTTCAAGGTGCCTTGTGTATTTTAATACCTATAACTTCTAAAACTGTTATTATCTTAGATCTATCCAGGGAGACAGTTCAAAAGGCAAGGAGATTTTATTTGATTGAAATAGTGAGGAAATGGTAAATACATAATGTAAGGTCTTGACTCTGTAGTATTGCTGCATATCTTAATTCTACACTTGCAGGCATGAATAAAGAACAGAAAAATCAGTCTAATTAGGTGCAGTTGTTTTTTCAGATTTTCAAAGGACAATGAGTGGAGATTTAATCATATATAACTGGCTTTCAAAGGCAGTGTAAAAATGCTTTTTTTAGGCTTTCTCCATGTTTTCAGCCAGACATATCCAAGCAGCATTGCATGCTTATACCCGCAGTGCTAGTTTTTGTCCTTTGGTTTATTAAACATTTTTGGCAGCTATTTATAGGGAGCTTGTGAGCTTCCATTGTCTCTGGGAGCTGAATTGTCAATATGAAATTTCAGGGGCTTCTGTTTCAGCACAACAAAGGAAATGGTGTCATCAGGGGAGATGAAAGCTGAGTTTCAGTACACAGCCTGTCAGGACAGAATTGCCAAACACAACTCTGGTTGTGTGAAGCTGTGCCAGACGTTCTGACAGGCTGATGTTCACCAGTGGAATGGTCACTGTCCCAGTGTCCAGCCCTGACAGCATGATGGACAGGCGTGTCTGATGGGCTCGTGTGTGGCCACAGGTTTCAAATCTGCACACGCTGAGGAGAAATGACTGCTTTGGTTCAGCTTTGCTGGGCAGAAAACTGAGCAGCTGAGAATCTCATTGCCAAATAAGCCTGACATCTTCACTTTGGGCTGGGAGTGTCAGTAGTGACTTCAGAAACTGGGTTATGAAAGGCAAGATCCGTGTCTCTGCTGCTCTCATATTTCCTGCTCAGCTCAGCTTTCATCCCTGCATAGTCCCTGTACGTGTGCTGCCTCAGGAGTTGTGTCATATCAGGCTGGCTGGAAAAGAAATAAGTTAATTATTGGAAAGAAGATCGTGAAGTGAGTCCAGTGCTGGAATTGTAACATCCATTATAACTAATGACTGTTTCTGTAATTGTAGGCATGAGTTGCTGGAGGAAGCCAGAAGACAAGGTTTGCCTTTTGCACAGTGGGATGGGCCCACTGTGGTGGTGTGGCTGGAGGTGAGTGTTCCTCCCAAAATGAATAAAAAGCCCCCTCAACGTACAGACTTGTAAAGACTGGGTGGGTTTGGAGGCAGGAATGTTTTCCACATCCTGTTTACTTCCCTCTCTGTGTTGCAGCTGTGGGTGGGGATGCCAGCCTGGTACGTGGCTGCCTGCCGAGCCAATGTGAAAAGCGGTGCTATCATGTCAGCCCTGTCTGACACGGAAATCCAGCGGGAAATCGGCATCAGCAATCCCCTGCACAGGCTCAAGCTCCGCCTGGCCATCCAGGAAATCATGTCCCTAACCAGCCCCTCTGCCCCTCCCACCTCGAGGACGGTAAGCAAACTTACTTGTGCAGCAATAAACACCTAGAATTTCCCCATGTTAGACTGTGAACTTAGAACTGAACTTGTATTAAGAATTTCTGGAAAGGAACACATTATTTAAATATAGGCTGTTCCTTCCTTTCATGGAAATTAACTAAAGGAATAACTGCAATTTTCTTTCTCGAGGAATAGAGAAGTTTATTTCAGTCTAAGTGTGTAATCCAAAGGATTTAGAGTATGTGTTATTTTGGCCTCCAGAGAATTTAAAATACAGATGAAATCTACAAGTGTGTACAGAAATTTGTAGGATCGTTGGAGGCTCTTTTAATGTAGCTGTAAAGCCATTAACTCCAAATAATTCAGACTACATGATCTAGGAGGCACCTGTCTCTCTCTAGTAAATTTAGGCATGTAGTGGGAATTTTCTCTCATGAGCCTGTCTGCTCTGCAGTCTAAAGTTATTCCTGGGGCTATGTGCTAGGCTACAAATGTATTTTTCGGATTAGAGCAGAGCAGAGTGTTTACCCGTTAATGAAATCCTGTCAGCTGTTTCTGCTGCTCAGTTTTGTTAATATCTGTGAAGGAAGTTGATCCTGTGAGTAGGCTTTTATTGCATGCCATGACTGTCAGTAGCTGTAGCTGACTAGAGACCATTGCTTTGCCCATGCCTGCTCCTTACATGTACCGATTGCTTATCTGTTCTGCAACCTCTCCTCTTTGTTACTGCTTTCCTTTCACTGGATGGGATTGATTCCCTGTGGGCTCATGTTAGACCACGGGAAATGTCTGGGTAACACATGAAGAGATGGAAAATCTTACAGCCACACAACAAACGGTTAGTTTACAGTGTTGCCACTTCTCTTCCTTAGAGTGCTTTTTCCACTTCTTGAACATTTGAATCAAGTACCTTTTGGTCTTTTTTTTTCTTTTTTCTTTTTTTTTTTTTGTTTCCTTCAAATTAATGCACTAAAATTCTGGATCATTGCTTCTTCTAACTATTAACCTTGCAATCTGCATCTTGATAGCTTTTTTCCCAGAAGGGAAGAAGAAAAAAAATCAATGTTGATAAGATTGTAAACAAAACTCTAATCTGTAAAATGGAGCTCTGACTTGATTGACAAATAGACAAATTGAATTATTGGTGCAGAAATTTCTTCTCTCCAGAAAACTTAATCAGTAGATGGGGTTTGCAACTTCTCATACAAAAATAAGTGCCTTGTGTATAATTTTTTACATTGCATGATGCTTGGTTTATCTAGATTTTTTTTTTGGTAGGCAGTAGATTTAGAGTCTTGCAGTGCACCATTAACTTTGACCTCCTTACTAAACTTAACCACTAATATGTGTGTGTTCTTTTGCTTTCCTAACCACCTAACAGGAAGATGAGGAGGGAAGCTGGGCTCAGGTTGGAAACTTTATCTCATATTACAGACTGTATGTAAACTGTCACAATCATTAGAGCATGAAAGAATCTGTTTTTCCTTTAGGCCAGCATCTTTTAATGATTCTGGGTGTGACCTGGGGATTGGGAGAGGGGGAAACTGCAGCCTTATCTCTCTACCATGCACACTTGGGAAATACATGTGATTTAAATATTTTAGTGTTTTGGTGGGGGATGGCTCTCTGAGGAAGCCAGAATTCCAAGAGAAATATCTGCTCTATGTAGAATGTCCCTGTCCAACCCAGCCACCATCCCAGGTGTGCCACAGGATACCCTGGGCCTGGATGGTTAAGTAGATTTCTATGCACTAATTCTGTAATTCCCCTTGATTGATTGTTTTGCCTTAAAGTGGTGGCAAATCCTAATTGTATTCTCAGGCATTGATGTAGCTGAGTATTTATACAGGGATAGAAAGGTAACTTGGGATTTACCCATGATCCATATCTTTGCACAGTGTGGGCTCTTCTTTCTTGGCTGCCCTCCAGCTTAAAGCTGCTTTAAGTCCCATTAACTACATCTCAACTACTCATTTGTTGATTGTCAGTGATAACAAGTCCAGAATAAGGAGCTCTTTCACTCTTCCATATTCTGATGGCTTGGAGAGGTGCATTTCCTTGTGGCTTTGTTCCTTTCTGGAAGGTGCTTCCTTTAGAGGAGAAATAAAGCTTTTGCCTTTTAACAGAAAAATCTCAATTATTAAGCTTTTGAAAAAAGGAGCTCCTCGGTTTTGTTGCTCAAGGAGTGATTAGATGTATGATTACAAACTCTATAGATGTTTTCTCTAAAAAAATGCCTGGTGATTTGCAGATCAAAACTGTAATGAGAAAAGTCTCTTTTGGGATAAGGACTAGCATTTAGAATGGCTTGTTCTTTGGTAACAGGGTTTTATCAGTTTCTGAAAACAGCTAACTGTATATAAAAAGGCCTGCAGTTATTTTTCTGATATCTTTTCTTTATAAAGTCACAAGAAAAATAAGATTCCCCCCCAGTTTTCAAGAGCAAGAGTATTTACAACATCTCAACACAATGAAATTCTATGGCTTTTGCTATCCAACCATGTAGATTAGTCTTTCTGTAAAATTTTATTAGCTCTTGCATATTTTGTCACGCTAGTTCTTGATATAAATTGAGGCAGTTTTACTTGCTGATGTGAATATCTGAACTTGCTTTTCTCCATGAGGGTGACTTCTTTGTAAAACACACATGTAGTATTCAGTATTCTGATGTGATTATCTTTACAGGCTAAGAATCAAATAAGCGATTTCTTTAAACTGTGCTGTCTACAACAACTTTTCTTTTCTCATTTCAATAAGCATGTCCCTTAATTTTTTTTCAAACCAGACATTAGCCTATGGTGACATGAACCACGAGTGGATTGGCAATGAGTGGCTGCCAAGCCTGGGGCTCCCTCAGTACCGCAGCTACTTCATGGAATGTCTGGTGGATGCTCGGATGCTGGACCACTTAACTAAAAAAGACCTGCGTGGGCAGCTGAAAATGGTGGACAGCTTTCACAGGTAACAAGGCTGAAGCTAGAGACCTCACCCACAGTTAAGTGTTTCCATTATCTCTAAATATTTTTTCTGATTTTTTTTTCTCTGCTCCAAACAGGAACAGTTTTCAGTGTGGAATTATGTGCCTCCGAAGACTGAATTATGATCGAAAAGAACTGGAAAGAAAAAGAGAAGAAAGCCAGAATGAAATTAAGGGTAAGTGCATTGTGTTCACCTCAGTCTGATTCTGCCATGTTTTCACTGATCAGCCTCAAAGATTCCTAAACAAAGAAAAGGCTTTAGAGGATGGAACCATTTATAATATATCAAGTGTTAAATGCACAAGGCATGTCTGGATGTAGGCCCTGAACACTGAATGATAAACCACATCATTAAATCACTTACTTATGCCACAAATGTGAACATTTTTGAAACTCATACTGCTCTGAAGTTTGAAATGAAATGTTTTAGGAGAATGAGAGTTAAGAACATGTTTGGGGAGGGGTGTCCTTATTTTCTTCTTTTCCCCCTGTTTTGACATAACTTGACATCTGCATAGTTTTATTGTTGCTTGTGGCTGGTAACTTTTATTGTCCAGCAGTTGATGAAAAAATATCCAAGGGACTTAGGTAATTATATCTTCCAGATTAATGATGATTCTTGTACAAAAGAGAAGGAGTAAGAGAAAGTAGGGTGGGAATTCATGATTTTCCAAGATTTGCCATAGTAATTTTGTTCCCTGCTTAATATCAGAAGCATTTTTTGATATCCCAGTCTAAAAACTTGCTTAGAAGTTTCTGTCCCTGCTCTTTCCTTTTCCTTTCAAATCATTGATAACTTTTTGGTGGTTAACTTGGTAATTGTGCCTGAGATAATTCCCAGCAGCAAGCCAGGATTGTGGCTGGTGGGTTGCTTTTCACCTCCCAAATGGAATGGGTGCATCTCTTGCATGTAGAGAATTGCTCCTTGGAATATTTAAGTTACGGTGTGAAATGTCTTCCAGCAGACTTCTAATATGTTTCCTTTCCACTCCACTCCAATCATGCAGTTCATGACTGTGGATGATTTGGTTCAGAGAAGTGATGCTGTAATGAGTCTGGCACTGTGTTTTTGCCTGCCTAGATGTCCTGGTGTGGAGCAATGAGAGGATGATCCGCTGGGTGGTGTCCATCGGCCTTAAGGAATACGCCAATAACCTGCAGGAGAGCGGCGTTCACGGCGCGCTTGTGGCCTTAGATGAATCCTTTGATTACAATGCATTGGCTCTCCTGCTGCAAATCCCCACTCAAAACACACAGGTAACCAAGGACGAGGCACTTTAGGCCTCCAAGGAAGGTTAAAAATGGATGCAAAGTTGTCCATTGTCACACACAAGACAAAAAATCGTGCTTTGCTAATGGTTTTCCAGTTGTTAATAACAATTCTCATTGGTAAATTTGCTTGAGAAAAAAATTGTTTGAATATTTTCTTCACAGCCCATCTTCACAACAGTAGTGTAAAACTCATCATTTTTGTTGTTTGCTAGTTTTTACTCTGAAATAATTAAGTTTGAGTCAGAGTCATGACCTTTCATATCACAAATAGAGGAGTGCTGTTAAGTTTTCCTTAAATTTTTAATAAGTTACAAATTAAATTGTAACTTTTCAAGTACTGACCTTTCAAGTATGAAGCGTGTTTATTAATCTGATAAGAAAGCACTAAACACTTTGGGTCCTATTAAGTTTTTAAAATCATTATAGGTTACTAATTACTAATCTTTTGGAATTTACTTCCATTTCTTTCATACCACAAACTTCAGGCTCGTGCTGTTCTGGAGAGGGAATTCAATAACCTCCTTGCTATGGGCACTGACAGAAGACTTGATGAAGTAAGTTACTTGAGTTGTTGACCCATTTTATGGTCCTGGAAACTTAATCAGAACTGCTCAGTGAAAGAATTTAGCCTGAATCTCTCTTCAAGCTTTTGACAGAACAGTGACAGAAACTTTAACTTGAAACTCCTTGTCTCTGATGCTTTCTAAATACAGCAGGGTTTGTGTATTTTGGTGAGATGACTTTGAATATGAAAGTATTGTGAAGATTTGCAATCTAGCTTGTGTGGTTAATGTTGAATAACAGCATTTTGGGCTGAATCCTCTTTATCTAAAATATGGGAAAATTAGTGACCAGCATTGCAATGAACAAGCTGTGATAGAGAAAGGCACTTTATCCTAAAGAGCAGTATTTCAAAGAGCTTTGAGTGGTTTTTAAGAAATGTTCTGTTAATTTTGATTCATACTGGTGCAGAAGACCACCAGGTATGTTTACACATCAAAGGAATTTCTGTTGGGCAGCCTGTGCTCTCATTGTACAAATTGTGCAGATCTTATTGTACAAATTGTATAAAACTCTCTAAGTGTGTAGCTGTTCTGTGCACCCACAGCATGGAGGAGAGAGTGTTGTATCTTTTACCTTGTAGGTTGCTCAGTGAACAGATTCAAGTGGTGTTACTTCCCCAGGAGAGCCTTAATTAGCTTCATGCTGCCTCATCCTTGGTGCTGATGGGATTTGATGTGGTAGCACATGTAGGCAAAAGTGTTGCAGATTAAGGCTGAAGTGACCAAACCCTTCTGTGGTTAACCAGCTCAGGAAACCAGTCTCAGAAACATTGGTGCTGGGATGAGGAAGAGGACAGGGGAAGGGGAAGCTCCTGACAGCTCTGTTCCCATGTGCATCTCTACCAAGGTTTTAACAACCCATCAGAAAGCATTGATGGTTTTCTAAAGTATTTTTCTTGGAGATTTCAAACTGCAAAAGGAACTCTAAGGAACAGATGTTTGCTCTGTTCTAGTGGCACAGGGCAGTTTGATCATGAAGATCTCTCCAAATAATATAGACACTTATCTCCTAATTGTACAAGGGAATAAATATGAGCATTCAAAGGATTGAACTGGTTCTAAATGGGAAGCTGGCAGATGGAGCTGCCCAGTGGGTATATTTGCATTGACACAATATTTTCTCTACCAAAGACTTTTCTGGAAGTGTATTTAACTGTATTTACTAAGTGTAGCATTATATTTCTGAGATGGGAGTATTGCTTGAAAGATGCAGATATATTAATGGGGGAAGGAAAATGCACTTGGGTAATTAAATTACATTTACCCAAGTGCTTAAGGAAAACCCTGCTTAGCAATGCAGTATTTAATACACTTACTTTTTGTTTCCTCACAATTGCCTTCTTCAGTGGTGATACACTTACTTAAGTTTGTCAGTAATCCTTTTAATGTCAGTAACAATCCCCAATAACACTTTTTGCACTGCTAATGTTGTTTGTCAATATGACAGGATGATGATAAGAGCTTTAGGAGAGCACCTTCGTGGAGAAAGAAGTTTAGACCAAAGGACATAAGAGGTTTAACTGCTGGATCAGCAGAGACTCTTCCTGCAAATTTCAGAGTTACAACCTCAATGTCTTCACCCTCTATGCAGCCAAAGAAGATGCAGATTGATGGTATTGATTTTGTATAATTTTAAGCATGATGTTCTTTTTTTTTGCCTGAGATTCCAGGGGAATTAAGTCCAAATGACCTTTTTGCTGCATAAAAGCATCTGCCTTGTGCATGGTTGTATTTATAACACTGTGTTTAACCATAGGGTGCTTTGTCATTTCAGGAAGCTGTACTAGAGGTGGAGTTTCTTTTTTACATCACTAGGAGAATCATAGCTAGAAGTAAATGTAATTTAGGAAAATAAAATGACAGCTTAGTAGGAGTCTTTTAATCATGATGCATAATTTCTGATTAGCAGCAGTTAGACCAATATGAACCCCACTTCTGAAATGCACTAAAATGCATTCAAAACTGATGTGAGTAAACCTCCCCAGATAATTTTGAGATGAGTAAAACTTCAGTAATGGGTGCATTACCTCCCCTGCAGTGATCACTTCAGTATTGACCAGACTTGAAATCACTGTTTTATTTATTGCTGTGTACTTAATGATCTTTGGGCATATGTGTGCACACACAGATATGAGTTAAAAAAACCCAAACCAACAAAAGCAGACCCTAAAAATCCCACCTGGAAGTGGAGGTTGATTACCTGTCACATGAGGGATCTTGTCTGTTTAAAAACCATATCTGTAGCAACATAAGAATAAACTTTGGCTTGAATTTAGTTTACAAAAGACACATAGAAACAAATATGAAATTTTTTTTATTGGAACAGACTGGGTGAGAACACAATCTGTTGGAGTTGCCTCAGGTTCTGAAAACTCTTATTTATTCATAAAGCTCAAAAAACCAATTTTTGCATCTGATGCTACTCTCAGTAAGCTCTTCTAAATTTTAGGTACTGTCACTAGCACAAAATATTTACCAAAATTCTTGCGGAAAATTCTGTAAATGAAAGTAGGTTAAGCCTTTACCATGTAAAACCACTTTCTTTTTTAAATATTAGACATTTACAAACTACATAAAGTGGTAAATAACTTAGAAAATCACCTTTGCCAATTTCTCTGTGCTAGTTGGCAAGCAGATTTTTTTAGAATGTTTTTTGTTAGCCTGTGGAACAAGAAGTGGTTAATATGCAAACTGTAAAATAAATTCTGCTTTTCTAACTTGTAACCTTAGAGTTGGGTGAGTACCAAAGCTGTAATCACCATTGCTGTGGAGGGTTTTTTTTTTTGTTTTGAAAACTAACATGCATGCTGTGTTCTGCATGTCTTCCCGTGCTTCTTGGAATAGGCAGTGTATCAGGAACACAAAGATTGGATTCTGCCACAGTAAGGACCTACTCCTGTTAAAGCCTTCTCCTGGTGAGTAAAGCTGATAGGAATAACACTGAAGCAGCTATTTATGCAATAAAGCAGCAGGGATTTTCCTACAGTGGTTTTACACACTTAGAAAATAGTCCAGATTTTCAGGGTAGGTCATTATATTGGAAATCCCAAGTTTATTTCATACAATAAGACTGACTGTTGAAATACTGGGTTTTGTCAGAACTGTGTTCCTGTGAGGTTTTTAAAACAGTTTCAAAAAGGACGTGTGCTAAACAGCTCTGTAGAAAGTGTTGAAATCAAAGGCTGGATGAAGCACAGCTAGTGGAAGTTGGGATGAGGGAAGAGAATAAATTAGGGATGAAAAGAAAATAATCCATATGTGACACTGCAGCTCAGATTGCTGATCTCTCACAGTCGTTGCTTGGTCAGAGCTGTCCCACTAAAACCTGCTTCAGTACTGAATTGTTACAGGGATAATTGCAGTTTTCCAGTTCCTGGACACTCCATACCACTATGATTGCTTGGGCTGGCTGCTTGGATTTAGCTACCTGCAGCCTCAGTTTGGGGAGCAGTGCTGTTGATGTGTTGTAACACAAAATCCATGTATTCTGGCTTGTGAAAGAGCTGTAGTCCTGTCTTTCTCCAGGATCTGGAATGTTTTTTCAGCAGCCTCTGCTGTATTTTCTCATGGCACAGTAGTTCTCTCATTTTGCAAGCAAGACCAAAAATTATTTTTTTTTAATTACAATGAATTTAAGAAAATAAACTCAGTGGCTCTTTCCCCCTCACTGATATCTTTCATGGACTGTAAATTGCCTGTCTTCTCTGCTTGCAGTGTCTTTCTTCTTACTGGTAGCATCCCTTCCAACTCATGTCTTTCCTTCCTCAAATTCAGAACCTTTTTGCATGTATGAGTTGAGTTCTAAAGAGTTCTTACATGTGAAATGCTGACAGAGGAAACTCCTGCACGTAGCAGCTCAGACCACACGAGTGTGTCAGTTCATACATAATCACAGGGGCTCTCTTTAAAGTATTTTTAGTTGCAAGAAACTGAAGTCTCTTCCCCAGATTCTCCTCCCTGGTTCAGGATTTTCTGTAGTCAGATGATGTGGGATGGAAATCCTCCTGGCAGAAACATTTGCCCTCATTGCTTTATTTGCATTGCAGCTGGAGATTGCAGGAGGCAATAAAATGATATCCAGCATGGCATGGCAGTAATTCAGTGCATCACTGCTGAGCTGTTTGTGACAATCTTGGAATGCAATGGTGGTTAAAACCTGCTAATGGAATCTTCTGTGTTTTTTTTTCTTTTTGTGTGTTGTTTTTGTTTGTTGTTTTTGCAGTTTACCCACACTATTTCTACCGGTGATATGCAGCATTTTGAACATTTGGAACCCTTAACCTGTTAATACTTGTTAAATGGACACTTTGAGATATTTTATTACAGAGTTTTTAATTAGCAAATAAATTCATGAGTACTATAGAGAAAATATTTTAGAATCTAAATGTTTCTTATATTTATGTGACTTGTCATTTATATAGTTACTTACTTTTTCTGTTTCTATTCAGTCTACAAATCAAATCATTGCTGATTTTTTATTCTAATTTTAGTCTTTCCAGCTGAATGTACTGTAATGCTTGTATGTATATGTCCCTATGAGCAATATAGGGTTTTTGTAAATTATGCAGTAACTGTAATTATCATTGTTTTTTAATAATGAAACTGAAGGTGAAAAGGATTTTAATACCTTTGTAAAAGTATCATGACACCGAGCAGTATATATTTTGTCTTTTGGAGCGCTTAGCTTAGATCTGAAAACAAGTCCAGCTTTTTTTCAGGTGAGCCTTTGTTGACGTAGGAGGGACGGTACACGAGTGTTGTTCTCCTCAGAGCTGTACCTTTCCACACAGAGGATGTGTCAAGTAGTGGCAATTTGTCTTTATTTAAAGTAGAAGTGGTTGGAAAAGCTGGGAGGAACTCCTCAGCCTGCAGGACGCATTGTAGGAGCGATTGCCTCAGTGCTCACACCCTCTGCTGTGTTTGTGCAGCGACTCTGCGCAGTGACTCAAAACAAGCCATAAACCGAGGACTCTTTTTGTTTTTGCTTTTCCTTCCCCGAGGAAGATAGACTTCATAATGATTCCTGGTCATGAGCCACAGGCCACAGAGAGGTTTTTTTTTTGTCCTAGACTTTTTTGCTTGAAAACACTTGGTGGAAAGATGCTGGTGGAACCAGTTTTAATGGACCAATCCTAAAGCACTGCAGCCTCCTGTCAAATGAGTAGTGAAAGATGAAGGTACAATGGGCTGAAAACTAAAGCAGTGCATCTTCTAATAAAGGCCTTACTTTTCTTATATAAGTCATCCTATGTGTTTTGTAAACTTGTTCTAAAGACTTGTCTGGACTTTAATTTGGATGGTTGTAGCCATTTTGGACTGTATGAGTAGAAAATGTATCTGACACTTGTAAATGGCATATTAAAAAGCCAGCAAGAATCTGTTCAGATGGTGCATTATTTATTATGCAACAATATATATAGCATGTCTTTTTTCTTATTGTTTTCCACTTTTAACTTGCTTGTAAAACTGAAATTCATTGTTACTGTTCTGTTTTTCTATTAATCTTTTGTGTATTTTCAGATTATGTAACAATATGTACAGTCTACTTTTGAACTATTTTTATCACAGTATTATTTATTGCTTTCAATAAAGTACTGATGCATTTTCCACTGCCTAAAACACTATGGAAAAGCTAAGATCTAATTGTATGCAGGCAGAAACTTTGCAGTGAGTGGATATTGTCAATAAAGCATCTTAATGATTGTTTGCTGCCCTGTAGATCTGGTTTCAAATGATGACCTTTTTCCAGGAGCAAAAATATTCAATTAGATGTGACATTTTCTTTGGAATTGTTTGAGTTCACATGCATTAATATCAGTTTTCTGGAAAAAAAACTGCTTTATTGCCTACTTCTACTCATCTTTAGAGCTATGATTTGCTTTTAAAAATAATAAACCAGACCTGACACACAACTTCAGTGTATTCTGGTCCACGTGGTGAAGATGGAAATGCTGTCCTAGACAGCAGCAACAGTTCCTTTGGTAATAAAATGAAATCATGGCCATAGTGATATTTGGGGAGAAACATAGGACTTGAGGGAACCAGTGCAAAATGGGGTCACAATAGGGCTGTTCATGTTAATGTTGATATATTTGTAAACCATTTCATTGAGTAGAAGACAGAGGGATGAAGTTGCAGAATGATGAAAGGAGTAGTAAAGCATATTTCATCATGTCCTCCAGATCAACAGCAGGACGTGGAATGCCTGGAGAAACACTGCCATGGATGCTCTAAACCTTGTTCAGTGGTGCATCTCTGTTTGTCTGGCTTGTCTGTACGAGTTGCTGTCTGTCCATTTGCAGTCTCTTTTATATTCTCAGAGAATCTATCTTTCTAGAAAAAAACCCTAAAATGGAACTGCAGAAGGAAATCCTGACTCACTGCTCAGCTAAACTTTGCTGTTTAGAGAAACCTTGCCTAGGCGTTGCTGGTCACTGATGTGAGTGATAGTAGGTGTTCAAAGTCATGTATTGTTGCTTCTCAAAAGTGAAACCAATGCGGGATAGACTTGTAAAATGTGAACAGAAACTGCGTTTTTTATTTTGAGGCTGTAAAACCTTAACTGTTATGGAACAATGGAACTGACATGAGAGGTAGAATAAATGAGTGAAATGGCGAAAGCTTTCACAAACTGGCAAAACTGTGTGCGGTGACTTCCTTCTGAGTTACACAGCAGAGCTGTGCTGGAGAGATCCAGAAAAACGTGTCTTGCTCAATTTTAATAACTCCCACACACCCTGCTGAAACAAAACTGCACATGGAAAAGGCACCTGGGTCTGTTACAGTGAGCTTTAGATAACGCTTGATTAAAAACAATGTTTTGTAAATTGCCAAATGTCTTTAAAGTCTTCAGTTGGAAAGAGGGCTGTAAAAATTAAACTCTGCATCCTGTCTGCATGCTTCAGAATTATCTGAGTGAACTTTAAACTTGCAATTTTTGCATGTCTAAAGGACAGGGACTCTCAAAACAGATGTTTTAACTCTGTCTTTTAAACTGCTGTAGTAGTGTCTTGTCTTGTGGACAGTTGTGATTTATCATGCCAAGATTTGGAGAACAGGTAAATTAGTTCAAAGCAGAATTTATTTTTAGAGCTTGGTAGGCTAGAGATTGAGAGGGAGGGGCAGCAAAATTAATTTTCAGGTAAATAAAAATTGACACTATATGTTTGGGAGTGGTATTTTAAAAGAAACCAAAGAGTTACTTTGCCTTTAAAAGGAAAGTTTTTCACTTCCCACTGTCAGGGAAGTTTTGGTGCATGTTATTCAACATTTTGTTAATTTCAATGTTTGTAAATAGTAGGGGACTTGGGAGGGAAAGGGCAATTGCAGTTAACTGAGGTGGCAGTACCTTTTGGTTTTACAGGAGACGTTGGAACAGATGGGTGAAAAGTGATAAATAAATGTGGCTGGTATTTCTACCTGTACATGGAGGGACAGGTAAAGACTCCAAAAAGACACAGAAGAGACAGAAGTAATGCCCAAAGGATTGAGGTTCTCTGCATGTGTGTTCTCCTCTAGCAGACAGCGTTTTTAGAATAAATTCAGCCCTTTTCAAATATGATGTATTCGGTTTTTGGGGTAAATTGCATCACATGTAATCCTGGATGAAGTAACGGACCTATCTATGACATGAACTGGCTACATTTGGAATTAAGTTGTTGTGTTCACCTGGATTTTTTATCATCTTGCCCTCTATTACAGCCTGAATTTGTGTGTTTATCTGTAGAAATAGCGTTCCTTGGGGTCTTCCCCTCGTTTAGAAGGTGCGAACAAACCAGCACCTCATTCCACAGTGTTTTAAACTCCCGTAGTTCCCATTTTGGCATCCGTTTCATTTGGATCGGATCCCGACCACGGGGGAACAACCTCTTGCCCACTGATAAAAAGCGATGAAAACCCCTGGGGCCGGACTAGACGCGACTTCCAAAACATGACGGTGCAAAAGTGAGTACTAAAAAACAAAGAAGGATGCTCACAACTGCACCAGCAACTCCCCTGTGGCCATTTTAAAACTACTGATGCTGCATTTTTTGAAAGAAAGGGGGGACGGAGCAGCTCCAGAAATAAGTACGCTTTATGGTTGTTGGAGCGGCCCGCAGGCCG
>NW_005054402.1:832278-835746 GCF_000277835.1 Geospiza fortis | reverse complement strand
GTCCCTAGGCCCGGGCAGCGGGGAGCTGCCGAGGCTGCCGCTGAAGGTGCTGGGTAGGATGATGTGTGTGCTGATTAGTCATAGCAGCGCCGGGCAGCGCATACATCCGAGGCATATATTTAGCTTGGGTTTGTGTTCGAACCGTAGCGTTTGCTCCTTCCTTCAGGAATCATGACCACGTGAGCCAGTGAGTCATGAATAGATCGCGTTTCTCCTCGTTCTGCCCTGGAATCGGTGCTGGAATAGCAGGCGGAAACCGGGCTTGTTCGTGCTGCCTGTGGACTGGGAGCCCCGGTCACTGGGGCTGCTCTGCTCCTTGTGGAATTCACAGAGTGCGGGGTTGAACACTGAAAAATGCTGGCGTTGAAACATGGAAAAATGTTGGCGTTTGTGGGCATGGTTTGCAGAGAATCGTGGTGTGTGCTGGATTTCGCACGGGGGTGCGTGTGAAATCCTTCTTCCCTGCGCTATTGTTTGTGAGAGCTTGAGGAGGAAGCAGTGAAACCTAGAGTGAGGGATCCAGCTTTTGTTCTTTGAACAAAAATGAACACAATGCATCAATCAAGGGAGCATAAGAAACAAGTATTTGGGGGAAAAAAAGTTGTGTTTGGCACAAAGCATATCGAAATTCACCATACATAGCACCTCTGAGTCAGCTCTCATCACTTGAATTCCATTCCTAAACATCTTGCACAGCGTGGTGGAGCGCGTAAGGATGGATACGGAACATCTCCCTTAGGAGAAGTTAGAAAGAACTTGGACCCATGTTGAATTTCATTATTGAGCTGGTTGGTTTGTGCTTTCAAAGGCTTTTGGGGATTTTTTGGTGAGAGATTGGATTTTAGTAGGAAAGAGTAGGACAACCAGACACAATCATGTGAGAAAAGGCTTTAGACAGAGTATTTTAAGGACAACATTAAACCACCTGTGTTGGGTTATGAACTCATAGTCTCAGAAGTTTTTTGGATATGAAGTACTATTATAAAGGTTAGTTCCTTAACTACGAGAGGAACTTGAAGATGTCAGACCTGAAAAAACATGAGGGGAAATGTGCTAATACTGTTAATATGTCACCTGCTCAGCTTTTACACCCTCCTTCCTGGCTGCTCCAGCATTTGCTACCCTGGTGTTTGACTGTCAGTTTTCCAGCTGCTCTCACTCACGTTACCAGTCCTGAAATTTCTGAAATGCTCCATAAAAGTGGCTCATCAGCTCATTCTGCCAGGCTGCAGAATGAGCTGTGGACTTTACCCAGGCATTATTAGATATGCATTTAAGAGGAAGTGAGTTTTCATCCCACCCACTGATTTATGCTTGTGTGAATTAAATAGCCTATGATAATTATCTTTGTAATCTGTTCTTAATTAGAAGGATAAAGGTAAGTGGACAGAGTGCTGGTATGTTACAAAACTGAACTCTAGTTGAATAGCAAAGAAAAAATAAAATCATTTCTCTGAAGTGTATTCTGAAAAAGCTGGGAGAACAGGCAGCTTGTAGTTTGATGTTTCAGTTTTGCTTTCTAGAATGCATTTGTTTTGATTTATGTAGAATAAAGGGTATAAAATCCAGCCACTAGCACCAGGAAGATCAGGAATTCTGCTAACTAGCTAAACTGTTAATTAAAGGCATCCAACTTGATACTCCATGGGGAATAAAGTTTCCAGAAACTGAGAGGCCCCAAATCATTAACCTCTTGAAAGTGCTGGGTGTTGTTTCTAGAAGTCATTGTTTGCTTTTTTTATGAGTCTTGCTTCCTGCAGTCGCCCTCTGTTTCCCCTGAAAGCCAGACAAGGTGCTGAGTTTGTGAGCACCATGTCTGAATGGGGATTACCCGAGGAGCACAGAGCTCCTGTTCTCTGTCGTTTTTGTTGGAGCAGTGTCTGGCTTGTGTGCAAGTTCTTAGAGTTGTTGGGATTTCTGTCACCGTGTTGGAACTCCCTGCACTGCAGAGGAGGCTGTGCAGGTGTAATGCAGGTGAAGAACAATGTTGTGCTCATCATTTTTAACGCCTGGGGGGGAAAAAAAAATCACCTATTCCTACACCTTAATTGTATGCACAAGATTCAGAATTAGCAGCTGTCTTTGGAAGTGCATGTTGGCTTGGAAACCTGTGTGAGCAGAAGTCTTTGAGTGCAGTGACTGCGCAAAAGGCACACATTAATTTGAGCAAAGAAAGGTGACTTTGTTCTCTTGAAACAGCAATTGCTCCTAATCTTTTTACAGTGCAAATGGGAGAGTTAAGCAGGTTTGTAAGGCAGCTTGAGAAGACAGCCTGAGCTCCAGTGGTCAAACCTGTTTTCACTGCAAGCATAGCTTTTGGTGATGTGGTTAAATAACATACTATTGGGAATTTTGGATTGCATCTCCTCTGTCAGCTCCTGCACGAATCAAACGAGCTGGCAGGTGAGTGGAGCATGACCCTGCTTCTCCTGCTGCTGTTGCAGATGTGGAAGGCTACTGCAGGCCACACCGTGTCTGTCAGCCAGGATGATGGAGCTGATGACTGGGAGACAGATCCAGACTTTGTGGTATGGCTTTGGGGTTTGCTGATCCACCAGGAACTTGTGCTGGGACAGTTCCAGAGGAGCTCTGGGGTGGGGGATGAGGCTTGGCCAAATAAACTGCCAGGAGCATGTCCCTGGAGTGGAGGGGAAGTGAAGCTGCTTTTCCAACACTTGTGGTCTCAGTGACTGCTGGAAGCTTTTGCTGTGAGCTCTGAAATGTGTGTGACTAGTGATTCCTTTGGGTTTTTAACTCTCTTTTGATATGTGTCCTTTTGATATGTGTCCTTCACAGAACGATGTGAGTGAGAAGGAGCAGCGCTGGGGAGCTAAAACCGTGAATGGGTCCGGCCACCAGGAGCACATCAAGTAAAGCAGCTCTCTTGTGAAATGTATTAACAGGCACAGTCCCTGGCAACTTTTAATGTGATCTCAGTAACTTGTGTCTTCATAATTAAAACAAGAGTCCCTGAAGAAGATTGATTATTTGCCAGATGGCTGGTCTTTCAAATCTGTCTGTCTTCAGAGTTGAAATTAAGAGCAGAAATATGGTGCAGGGACCCTTAAATCTTTCTTTGTCACTGGATAAGTGATTTTTCTTGTCTCTGTATCTGAAAAGGGTCTTTTTTTGCTGTTTTGGTGCAAGAGCAAGTAGTACCAGGGGATAAGCAGAGGGTTCTGAGCAGTTTCAGTTTGGTACTTTAAGGAAACGTTTTGTCCCTTAATTCTTACACTTTGATTAGAAAACTGCTACAACCAAACTCATAAAAACCCTGACAAAGTAACAAACTGAGCTCTCTGATGGAAAAGCAAATAAGTGCATCACAGAGGGATATGTGAAAAGAAATTAAGCATCTCCTGAATCCTGTGTTTATTACAGAAAGTGTCTAGGACAGAAGTTTAAAGCAATTTTAGGAAATGTGTGAAGTTGCAAACAGAGGAGAGTGAACTCTGGTTACTTCAGGGA
>NW_005054402.1:829099-832225 GCF_000277835.1 Geospiza fortis | reverse complement strand
CGCCTGAGAAAGCTTAAAACTCAGGTGGGAGGTGCTTAAAGTACAGATTACACCTTGGGTTGCTCTTCTTTTCATAGCCTGCACTGCCCTCAGTTCAATTCTGTGAATTTTAAGAGATCACCTTGGGAAGAGGAGGTGCAAGTTTCCTTACATCTTTATTTTGCAGTACAGTGCTCTCCAGAATGCTGTGTTAGAATTAGCCCTGATACCACAGGGACTGTGTGATAAGAGATGATCCCTGTTCTGAAAAGTTGCCATCCAGATAGAAAGTGTTGGGAAGAATTTAAATTAGCACACAAGGAAAAAAAAAGGTTTCAGGCACAAATCAATTCTAGGGAAAGGATTGTTAAAATACCAAAATTCCCTTCCACATTTGTCCTAGAAGCAGCAGTTTCTTTTCTTTTTTTAAACAACATTTTGCAGTGGGACAAATCCAATGTCCCAGAATATGAGGAAATGTTTCATACACTGAAAAAATGGGAAGGGCTTGAAAAATACAAGTGATCCAACTTCTCATTAAGATGACAGTTTTGTCAGCTTTATATTTTGCATCTTTTTGAAGTTGCTTGCTGAAACCTCCTTAGTAAAAGTTGCTGCTTTGTTGTCTTTTAAAGTATTCATCAGCTGAGGGAGAATGTATTCCAAGAGCACCAGAACCTCAAAGAGAGGGAGCTGCAAACAGGACCAAAAGCTTCCCATGGCTACGGGGGGAAGTTTGGCGTGGAACAAGATCGCATGGATAAAGTAAGTGTGGGTGGGGTTTCCTTGGGATGAAGGGATCAGGGAAAGGAGAAGCCTGGCCAGCACCACTCTCTGTGTGAGCTGAGCTTGTCCCAGCTTTGTTCTGGGCTGTGCAGTGGCCCCACGTGGTTTTGATTGATGCCAAGTCTGGAGATGATTCCCCTGGAGTCAAGATGCAAGTTTTTAAATTTATTTTCTAAATTAACAAAGGGCTTGATGCATTAATAAATCCAGTATGATCTTTTTATTTGGATGCTGGGCCAGCTCTTCTATGCATATAGATAGAGACTGCCAAAACAATGAAAAAAGGATGTGCTGCTGCATTAAAATCAGAGTGTAGCTCGTGTGAACAAACTGTGAACAGTGACAAATAATCCCAGTATTTGAAATATTGTACTTCAATCAGATGGTAGTTTTTTATATAAGGAGTTGATGGCTGCTTATGTTACACTGTTAAATTCTAATTCTTAGTATAACTCCTTTAGTCATGTGATAAATAGGCTTATCAACTTCTGGCTGCTTTCTTTCATGAGCTCTGCTAGAATAAGAATCAAAACATTTCTAAATAAGAAATTTTTCTTACTTTGCTTTCTGTATTCTTGGTAACTCGACAGCCTTAAATTTTTGCTGGATTCTCATATTCCAGAGTTAATTGCTGTCTAGTTCTCAGTGGGCCAACCTTTGAATCTGAGAAAAGGAATTGCTGAGCAGATTCAACCACCAGGCCTGTTCTGCTGCTGCTCTCTAGTGTCAGCAGTTTATCCCTCACCTGTGTCTGTGGGGAAAAAAAGGAACAAAAGTCAGCAGTGTTTCCCATAGGCCAGAATTAATCGTGGGGAAAAACATGCTGGTCATGCCCATGTGAGTGATGCTGGTGGCAGGAGGTGTTCACAATTTCTGTTTGTAATGAATCTTTCTCCCTTGTAACTGTAGTTCTGAAGCCTTGTGGCTGAGATGTCTCCTTTGCAGGTATCTGTGCAGGTGTGCTGCTCCTAAAGCTTGGCTTTAAAGCTTGGCCTTTAAATCAGGGTCGCTGTAGCATTGTCATGCTGCAGGGTTTTGCTGCATTTAGGGCAAAACCTTGGTTCTGAGTTAAAATGAACATTTCCATCACTCTGTGTGCCATACCTCCTGAGCTGGTGTAAAATGTACAGAAAAGTTACGAGGGTGTTTGACTCTGAAATACAGATTACGAAAAACAATATTTTTCTAAGGGGGGTTTTGTTGTAATGCTTGGTATTTGGTGAAATGCAGAAAGTCCTGGTACCACCAAGAAAACACCACACTTATACCTCAGTTGGTGTAACAAAAGGGAGATCAGGTAAAACCATGTAAAAGCTAAAATTTTCAGAGCTGCATATTTTTCACAAATGCAATGGGAAGAAAAAAGGGAGGTGGGAGTGTTTTCTGACACATTTCACAGATGCTGTGCTACAAAACACCTGCAAAATGGACAGGAGTGTGGTTGTTTCAGTCAGGAAAAGAAGGGACCTTTTTAATGTTTTTGAGCTAAAGTAGTGTCCTGTTATTGCCATCCTTGGTCTGTTACCTGGCAATGACTTCATCCAGTAATGCTTTGCTTCCCAACCTGTTGGGAATGTTCCCTCCAGCCCCTGTGTGGAAGAAAAAGAGCAAAGACTGTAAAATCCAAGGTGTGCAGACACCTTGTGTCCTCGAATTAGTTCACCTTGGTCCAGCTGCCTGGCACAGATTATGCAGTGTTGGGTTGCTGGTGAGTTCCAGGTGGCTCTGGCCAGTTCCCAGTGTTGGCACTGGGCAAGGAAAAACATTTTTACTTGAGGTGTGAGGCTCCAGCATCAATTTGAGGAGCTGGAAGGGCTCCCTAGCACTAGGTCAGTGTAACACTAGCAAGGGCTGTGTGGAGGCACTTCCAGGTGTGTAATTACATATCCCTGTGTCCTGCCAGTGGGGTGGAGGGAGCTCAGCCTCTGTTCAGCTCAATTTCCAGGGTCAGCATGCAGGGTTGGATGCCTTTGGCACAGGTGTGGATGCATCTCCTCATGTTCAACACCATTTTGCATGTGAGGAAGATGCCTAATTGTGATTTATGCAGGAGACTTGGGTGCCTCCCTAAACCAATGGCAGCTGGCTTTGGTTGTATTTGTATTGTTGTACAAAAATATTGTTGTATTTGTTGCAGTCCCCTGTCAGCTAAAACAGATCCCTAAATAAACACAAGGCTGTGTGTTTCACCTGAAACTCACTTCAAATTCTGCATGAACACCATCAAGATTCCCTCTGTACCTGTCTTGTTTTCATTCCTGTGCTTTTGAAGTGCAAATGCAGGGCATAAAGTAGTTCCCATAAAATGCAGTCACTTCCCTTGCCTAGGCTGGATTGGTAGCATGGCAGCATCCTTGTGGA
>NW_005054402.1:780338-829065 GCF_000277835.1 Geospiza fortis | reverse complement strand
GAGAAGTGGCAGTGATGCATGCCGGTAACAAAACTCACCCTCCAGTTGCTTGGTGCAGTGTTTTGTCTGACACACAGGACTGGGTAGAACTGCTCTCTCTGAACTTCACTAATTTCTTCCAGTCAGCTGTTGGACATGAATACCAATCCAAACTCTCTAAGCATTGCTCCCAAGTGGATTCAGTGAAAGGGTTTGGTGGCAAGTTTGGAGTACAAACCGACAGAGTTGACCAGGTGAGTGATTTCATCTCCTCCTGCAGCCACCCACGGTGGTTGATTTTTTTTCCTTTTGTACATAAAACTGCAGAATTCCAGTGCCTTGGGATGCTGGTGTGGGCTGCTCTTCCTGCTCTTTTTGAAGTTTAGCAGAAGCTAACGCTGACTGTTAGGGAGATAAGTTACTGTTTAAAGCAGAGTAGAAAAAAGCCCTCATGGGAAGTTGAGATGAATTGAAAAGACAGATGAAAAGAGATGTTAAAATACTATTTTTTTGTGTTCTTTGACAAGGTCAGTGTGAACACTGTAGAATGTTTGGGGATGGTTTGTTCTGTACTACAACATGAGCTACTGGCCAGGATATCTTGTTCCAAGACTGTGTAACAATCCCTGCATGGAAATGCTGGATTTCTGTCATACTGAATTGCTGGACCTGGCAAGGCCAGGCTGGAGTGTGCTGCTGGTACAATTTGCCTTGGCAAGGGAGGGCAAAACCCTGGCCATGAACACATGCACTGAATTGCCATGGAAATGAGTATGGCCCATAAGTTAAAGAGGTATTTATGCTCTCAATCCAGAAGGTCAGAGCAGTATGGAAAGACACAGGAACTTACCCTGCTCTGTGTCCACTGGAGTGGGTGCAGTTTTTCTCCTAATGCCTAACACTGTCACAGTTGTCATTTTATTTCTCTTCCAGTCAGCTGTTGGGTTTGAATATCAGGGCAAAACTGAGAAGCATCCCTCCCAAAAAGGTAAAGTGGGGAGGTGGTCACCTCTGTGGGCACGTCTTCTATAAAAAATAGAGTAGATTCTTTCACTGTGGGGGAAGTACCTCTTTTAGTGAGACCTCTGCATGACATTCCAAATGAATCAAATGGTGGGTTTGGTGGAACAGAGGAGGAAAAGTGAACTTCCTAGCAGTTTCATGAGTTGATGAGGTTTTAAGATGCAGAAATAGTGGAGTCAGGAGTCTAATTTTTCTTTCAGAAGTGAGGTTCAGGGGCATGTCAGGAAGACTGAGAGTTGCTCTTTGCTGTATTGCACCCTGTTGGAAATAGGGAAAAAATTTAAAGGGAACCATCATAAGCTGTAGGACTGTTGCTTATCTTGTGTTTAAAATTAAACTGAATTTTATGTGCTAAAGCCTTCATAATACTTGAGTTCTGAAATAACTTGTTTTTCCCCTCAATTGCTAGGCTATGCTGTATCCATGGCAAGTTGCTTTCATGCTGTTTTTATTGTGCTTTACTCTCAATGCAGACTACTCAAGTGGTTTTGGTGGAAAATACGGAGTACAGGCTGACAGAGTGGACAAGAGTGCAGTGGGGTTTGATTACCAGGGGAAAACTGAGAAACACGACTCCCAGAAGGGTGAATAGTGAATAATAACATGTGTTAGCAGGCTCCTTGCCTCGTGCTGTAGGCACTGCCCATAGCCTATGTTGTAAAATACTCATGTTTTACACCTCTTGCACTCCTAACCTGCTGAAAGGTAATGCTGGGTAAAATTTATGTTGCTGAAAACCTCAACTTCTGGGGGGAAAAAAGGTCAAAAAAATCTGCCTGGTTTTAAGGGATGGTCCAGGGCACACAGGTTTGTCTGGAGGTTTTTACAGCTCCTTCTGAAAAGCTATAAATCAAAGTAGTCAGACTGTGAGCAGCTTAACCACCACAGAGAAGTGCTTCTAAAAGAATCAGCTGCTTGTGGATTAGAACACTTAACAGTGTTTAGAGTTAATATTGTGTTGCTGCTCAAGTTTCCAGGCATATCTAATCAAAAATTGACCATTTTATGGAAAAATGGTGACACTTTTGCCATCTGTTTTCTGTTTGTCCCAAAGAAATGTTTGAACTCTAGAAATGCTGACAAGGAGCAGGGGGTGTTTAAAAGCATCCAGGCTGTTGCTGACGTGGGTTTTGAAGTCCACTTGCCCATAAGTGTCTTCAGAATTTTACCAAGGAGTCAGGCAGCTGAACTGCTAGTGTTGCCCAGCAAAATGCTGTTTTATTTTCCATCCTGGAGAACGTGTTCTGAAGGATTTCTGACTTCAGTGTCTGAAGTCAAGTTTAGCTGTGGGTGTCAGTGCTTCTTTTAAAACACAGTGCAGTGCTAGCAGCCCTGATTATCACAGTTTTGCAAGGTGATGATGTTGCTGAACACTTACAAACAAAACTCTTCCCTCTTATCTCTAGATTATTCCAAGGGCTTTGGAGGTAAATACGGTGTCGACAAGGACAAAGTGGATAAAAGTGCTGTTGGCTTTGAATATCAAGGCAAAACGGAAAAACATGAATCACAGAAAGGTTTTTATCATCCTCTTTAAAAATAATAGCTCTGATCCTTTTAAACCTGGGAAAAATACTTTGGGGTTTTTTTTGGGTGGGAGTTTTTAGTTTGTTTGGGTTTTTTTTTTGTGGTAAATGTGTGTTTACCCCATGTGTGTGCAGATTTTGGATCCCCTTAGAAAGGTGAATGCATTATTAACAGGGCAGCTTATCCCCTAACATATTCCTGGTTTTTTTTATTAAATGCGGTTTACAGCTACGAATTGCAATAATGTTTTCTGAAAACTTCACAGATTATGTAAAGGGCTTTGGAGGCAAGTTTGGCGTGCAGACAGACAGACAAGACAAGTGTGCCCTTGGCTGGGACCACCAGGAGAAGGTGCAGCTGCACGAGTCCCAGAAAGGTACCTGAGCTCTCAGCTGCTTGCTGTTCTCTCTGCCTGCCCACATTTTGACCTCCTGTTGCCTGTGTGAGCCCTGCCCTGGTGTCTTTGGGCACAGCCCCCCAGGAGCTGACATGGGGCTCCTTTCCTGTGTCAGGTTTTGCTGTTGTTGGGTGGCTGCAGAGCAGCTTTGGCACAGCTGACACCCAGCCCCTCAAAGTCCAGGCTCAGGACTAAATTTTCCCTTTATGGGCCTGCAAGTATGCTGGATTATTTTCATTTTTTCAGTTGAGCTGTGCAAACCACAGGTTAGGAATTCCTTTGTACTTTCTACAAATAAATTTTCCCTTCTGAATTCTGTTGTGTATATCCCTCTTTTCATGCAGGAAGAGTCTAAAATCAAATGCTGATCTTTTTTGTGGCCTGTGAGGTACCTTGTCCTGTGAAATACTTGGTTCACAGTAAAAACAGAACTTCCTGTAAAATGCAGCTATTGCTCCTCAGCCTTCTGCCTGTCACTGCTCTTGACTTAAAGAAATTAATATTTTTTAAGTAATGACATTAATATTGTTCTGTTGGGTGCTCAAACAGACTTGTTTTGAGAGGATTACCTGAATAACTTTTTGCTGTGCCATCCCTCATTTTATAGTATACATATATATTTATATAAATAAATATAGATGTAAATGGCTGCTCCCTAGGCAGCAGTAGGGAATGATCAGCTTTTAGCTGAAACCTTTTCTCCCTCAAGCTGTGTGGCAGCAGGAACATTCCCCTTTCCTTTAAGGAGGGTGGTCTCTGTGGGGCCCATCTTCACCCCTCTTTAAAAGTCAGCTCTGTACAAGTGTTAACCATGCTGATGAGGGAAGCTCATTTGATTCTCTTGTACTGTTTTGGTGTTTATTTTGTTTATTCTCTTGTATTTGTTGTTGTTTTGTTTGGATGAACAAATTACCTGTGTACCTGTGTTCATACCTTTGATCAAATGCAAGTGCATTCTGCAGTATGGATGAAAAATGTTGGGAAGTGCTTTTTTTCTGTGACTTCAGAATGGTGTTCTTATATCTGATAAATCATCTCAAGTTGAGACTTTTTTCAATTTACTTTTGCAGAAGTGTCTTGATGTATTTTTTTTTCACCATCCAAAATTGCTGATAATTGAAAATATTGCAAGAATTATTTTGAGTGTCTCTGACTGAACTTTGTTTCCCTGCCTTGGTTTTAACGTATCCCATGTGGCTTTTTCAGACTATAAGAGTGGTTTCGGAGGGAAATTTGGTGTACAGACAGAAAGGCAGGACCCATCTGCTGTGGGGTTTGATTACAAGGAGAAACTAGCCAAGCATGAATCTCAACAAGGCACCGTTTTCACTTGTTACTTTCTTACCAGTGCAGCCACTTCTCACACAGTCTGAAATAGTTCTCTGAGTAGATCAATGCCAGGAATGTGCAGACACTTTATTGCGCTTCTATTCTTCCATGATCCAGCTGTTTTCTTTATTCTACCCTTAAAACATTACCTCAAGCAAGCCTGTGTTCAGGAAACACCCAGTGTTTAGTCAACAGCTCTGCAAAGTCCTGAATTAGTTATAGCTGTACATGCAGGGGAATAATGACATTATTGTTAGTATGGTGTTAATGAAATCAGATTTATAGACTAAATAAAAGTTTTGCCTGGGTAAATTCGTGGGAAAATATTCAGATAACAACCATGCACATAACCATTAACAAGAAATGGGCTGTGGCAAGATCATTTAAAAATGATTGTAGTCTTTGAAAGAAGTAGGGAATGTTTGTTCTTGGGTGAGCAAATGCTGTTATAATGCTCTGTTTATTCATTGTGAAATAGTTGGGGTACAGCCCACGAATTCCTGGTTTTCCATTATCTTAAAGTGAGGAGTCTGGAGCAGGAAAATGTAAGTGTAGTGTATTTATTCTGGCTGAAAATACCTACAGAGCTGAAGAAAATGAGGTTGTTCATTGATAGCTGGCATTTTCCTGTGTTATAGTGACACATATTCAGACTTTCAGAGCCCGAGTGCAAGCACTGCAATGGCTGGCAGGGAGAGCCAGTGGTTTGGGGCTGAGAGGAGAAAGGATTCCAGGGATGGATAGGAAACATGGACAGTGCAAGGGCACATTCCTACAGCTCACACACCACAAAGGGGTCTTTTTCCAGTCACACACTCTTGCTGCTGCTGTTGTGCTGCTCTGGTGCTCCTCAGACATTCCCATGAGAGCAGAAACCCTCTCCTGTCTGGGTTTGTTTGTTGTTTTTATCAATGTCACTGGGAGTGAATTTGGGAGTGTGACAAGTGCTGAGGGCAGCAGCAGCTGGGAGGAAGAGTGTGCAGCTCAGGGCTGGTATGGGATAGCACAGCCACCCCATTTCTCTGCTGGTGAGTTGCTTAGGCAGCCAAAGCTGGCCTGTGTAATTTCCCCTTTTTGTGTGTAGAGCAGGAGTTACCACCAGTGGCTTTAATATTCACCAGCTGAGTATCTCAACCAAAACCACTGGAATGAGAAAATTGTTACATTTTCCTGCCATTCACAAAGAGTCAAAAAAAAGCCAAAACCAAAACACCTCTGTGGTCACTGAAGACTCCTTTGAGCAAAGCAAAATTGCTCAGGCTCCCTGATTCCTGCAGAGGGCTCAGAATTGGTGCTGTCAAAGGCTGTGTTACAGAAGTGATGCATCAGGAGGGTTCCTCCCTTACTCCTTGCTTGATACCTGTTCAATCCTCAGCTCTGTGTTTATTCAGGGAATGCATGTGGCCCACTGTCTGTCTTTTGCTGCTGTTCCTGAGGGCTCCTGGGCTTCTGTGTCCTCTCTGCATCAAAGTTGAGTTGCATTTTCTCTGGTGGCTGTCACTGTGGCTCTGCATGAGGCTGAAATGGCTCTTTGCACCTGAGGTGGCTGTTTGCATTTGGCAGCAGGGGGGGAGGGATACCCAACTCCCTGCTCTGACCTTTTTTGTCCTGCTTTTAGATTATTCCAAAGGATTTGGAGGCAAGTATGGTGTCCAGAAAGATCGGATGGACAAGGTAAGTTGCTTCAAAGAGCCATGACTTCTGACCAGGCAGAGCAGCCTGCTTAGATCTGCATTACTCAGCTCTCTATTTATGGACACTTCTCCAGTCTTAAGGGCAGAGTTTTATGCTTTTCTAAACCTTTAAAAAGCAAATTTATACACACAGAGCTTATGCCAGCTTATGTGGATTAGAAGAGCAACAGCTACTCAGTGAATTTTATTGCCTTGTTTTTACACTCCGATGAGTCACTTGTAAACTTTTTTATTTTTAATTAATAGGATTTTGATGTGTTCAGAATTGCCCCTTAAGATTAATTCTTTCCAGCTTGACTTGCAGAAAGGATTATTCTGTTTGTAAAGTTTTGATCCTTCCTGATTTGGTTGTGATGTTCTGCTAAATGCCTTAGGGATGGTATCACAGTAAAATATTTCAGGTTGAGGCTGTGTGAATGTCCTCATGAATTTGTGGGGGTTTTTACATGTATCCTTTTTGTCCTTACTGATAGAATGCAGCAACTTTTGAAGATATTGAGAAACCATCATCAACTTATCAGAAGACCAAGCCAGTAGAAGCTGGTAAGGCATTGGCCCCAAATCCTTTCTTTGGAGGTGATTATGACCAAAATCCTGGATTATTGATGTAGTAGTGCTGAGTAAGGGTCATCCAGAGAGAACTGCTGTATTTGCAGCTCTTTAGCACCTCAGATATTCTCCCTCCTTCCTTTAGAGGTGGTTTTGCTTTGTTCCACTTTGTTTCTTTCTCTCCAGGCTCATCAGAGTGTTAAGGAAGGGAGAATAAAAAGCATGAGAATAAGGAAGAATAAATTGTGTAGGGTAGTGGTGGGGCCTGTACCATGAAGGAGAGGAGGGAGAAGCATTACAGAGGTTTTTTGGAAGAGAAATAAGATGCACAAGAGGTTTGAGCTGGGAAGGGAGACGAAGAAAGAGGGATAGAAGGACTTTGCTGACTGAATTATAAACTCAGAGGGCAGAAAACCAGAAATTTGTAGCAAAAACTCATTCCAGGCTACTTTTCTATAGAACCCCGATTTGACCTGAGTTCTTTTCCCTGTTACAGTTGCCAATAAAACAAGCAGCATCCGAGCTAACTTTGAGAACCTGGCCAAGGAGAAGGAGCAGGAAGACCGAAGGAAGGCGGAGGCTGAGAGAGCCCAAAGAATGGCCAGGGAGAAGCAGGAGCAGGAGGAGGCTCGGAGGAAACTGGAGGTCAGTAAGATTGAAATCCCATTGGAGCAGCCTGCTTTCAGTGCAATGCTGGGAGAAAAGGGAATCTTTGAGAAAAGGCTCCTTCTTTCCAGCTGGCCTTTAAAGCTCCAGGTGTGTGTTTGTGCCTGTGCTTCAGCTGTGTTTAACTCCAGCCTGGCCTTTTCCTCCTGTCCTTCTGCCTTTTGGCAGTCCCACATTCCCTTTGGGCACAGAGGAGCTCCTGAGGGGAGAGCTCTGTTGTCCCCAAAATGCCCTGCATGTTCAAGAGCTCTCATGCCATGGTGAGAGCTGGTGATGCTGTTCCTTTGGGATCAGTGTTTTGGGAGATGGAGGTGGTATAACACACAGCCAGGAGATCAGGAGAAGATAATCTTCCAAATGTCAATTGAATGTTAGTTAGGGAATTAAAAAAAATTGACTTTGCATTGGTATGGGTAAAAGCTTCATGGTTTTTGTGTTATTCATAAGCAAGATAATTCTGGGACATGTTTAGTCAGAAGCTGTATCTTATCTGCTTTATGGAATTTGCATATTTGTTTGTATTAGTTTGTGTTACAGGAGACTAAGGCTTGATGTAATTAATTTGTTTTAAGAGTACAAAAGACTGCCTGGTAGGCTCTCTTCCTCTAAAGAGATTGGGGTTTTTTTTTATTTTTTATTTTTCCTTGTTTCCCCCTTTTCTCTCAGCTTATCACCTATTTTGCCTTACGGCCCCACGATGTGCAGTGTGAGCATATGTTCACTGCAGACATGTGTCACGAGCTGAATGGGAGCTCATCCTCTGTGCATCATTCTAATGCTGCCTTTCCTCCACGTGGACTTTTAGTACCTTCCCCAAACACTCCTGGGGTTTCTTTACTCTGCTGGAGAAAAGCTGGGAGAGGAAGAGGTCATGGAATGGTTTGGGCTGGAAGGGGCCTTAATTGCTTTGTCTTTTTTTTGTTTAATTACTTTGCTATCTCAGTAATTATGTTATTTTTCTGCTGGTATTTTTGCTGTGAGTGTGGGTTAAATCCAAGCCATTTTGCTGGATTTTTCTTGTGCTTCATCAAAGATTCTGTTGCCTGGACACATTTGAAGTTCTTTCCCCCAGAGCTGGTATTTAGATTTCCCTGTAACCAGATGATTAATGTTCTTACAGCCTGAACATCTCCATGGTTAATTGTGGGATTCTGCAGACACAGAGAGAGGGGGATGAGGTTGAGGGGAACTGAAATGGCTCTGCTGGCACTGCCCCTTGCTCCCAAGCTGAGCAGGAGAAGGGCAGAGATGTGATCCACAGCATCCACAGAGAGTGCAAAGGGCAGGGATGGGCTCTGACTGGAGTGAACTTTATTTCTGTCAGTGAACTTCTTCACTTCCAGAGGATATGTGGGCATACACCCTCCCACAATGGGAATGTACATATGGACTGCATTCCTTCCAGAGCCCTGGTTACTGGTAATCCTTGTTCTGGTTTGCTTTTCACAAATGTCACACAGGCAAAGAGTGCTCAGGGAGCTCTTCTTTGATGCCTGGGTTGAGTCAGTGCTGCCTCATGATTTCACTGTGCTCTGCTGCCTTGCAAAAAGAGGCAGGATGCTCTTTCACATGGAGCATTTCACTGTGGAACAAAACCCAGCCTGAGGGGAGCCATGCAATCTAAATGTTTTATGGCAATTACACTCTGTCTATCCTGAACTAGAATCTGGATTGCAGAGCCATTTCCTAGGACAAATTAGTCAAACTGTTGCCACATGTGCCATCATTAATGGATTGAGGCTGCTTAATTTGTCCCCAAACTTAGGTTTGACTTCTAACAGTCACTTTGCTGGTGCCTTTTTATCCTTTTATCTCTAGCACAGGATTTAAAAGTGAGGGAGGTTTTGCATCAGGACAGACTTTTCCCATAAAGCACAGCACTGGCTTTGAATTGTCTTCAAAGCTGGCTCTGCTCTCAAGACACGCTTTGCTTTCTTTGTTGGGTGTATTTTTTTCTGAGCTGTGACAAGCAAAGGAAACAAGGAATTTTTTGCAAGAGTCCTACCACTACATCCCTGTACTGCCATCTCCTGAGAGTCCTCTGGGGTGTTACAGCTTGATGGGCCTAAACTACTGGAGTGCACAGATTCCCGTTGCACACATCCTCTCCTCCCTTTTCAATGAACAAGACAGTTTGGCCCTGGATTCATGGTTTACTTTTCACCTGTGGTAAAGACAGGCAAAATGGAAGTTACCTGTTGCAATAGTAACCCTGTTTTGTGTCGTCTTAGCAACACAGGATTTCTTGCATTTCTGTGTCCTGCCTCCCTAATGAGTGGCTTTCCAATGACTGTGGAATTGCCCTGTGATTCACTGCTGGGATGGCACTTGAGAGAAGCATGAAGCACTTGAGTGCCAGAACAGATCCACGTTCTTGGTGTCACAGAACACAAAAGCAGTACTGCTTTTATTTCTACCACATCTCTTAATTCCTCTAACCATTGAAATCCTGACTGTCACTGTACAGGGCCCACTTTTGTCTGAGCTGTTCAGTCCTTTGCCTTGGCAAGATGTTTTGCAGATCTGCCAGAGCTTCACAACCATTTCTCCCCAAAGGTAGTTCATCAGTTGTGCACCCAGAACATGTGTGGGCTTCAGGGTCTTTAAACTCAGCCTGAAATGGGACATGAGGCCCAGCCAGCTGATGAGCAGAATGAATACACTGAGCACCTGCAGTTCCTCTGCAGATGGGCCAAACAACTCTGGGGCTGTTTTTAAACCCAGGCATGCATATGTGCCATGGGAGTTTTGTTTCTTCCCTTTTGTTCCTTCTGCTGTGCTGCATTTCTGGTGCTCTGCTCAGCCCAGTCCTGATGTGACCACAACAGTTCATTGCAGGATCTATTGCCTGTCCTTCGTTCTGGAGGGCTGTTTCTTGGTCCCCTCATCAGTGACTGAACTGCACTGAAGTTTTCCTTTCTCCTGGATGTAGGAGCAAGCTAAAGCCAAGAAGCAGACCCCACCACCCTCTCCTGTCGTGCAGGTGGCGGAGCAGAAGGCGCCCTCCAGCCCGGTCTACGAGGTTTGCTGGGATTCCTTTGGGACGTGGGCTTTGATCCCGATCAAAAGGATCCTGATCCTGTGATCTCCTCACAAAGCCCTGACAGAGCTCCCCTGTCTCCCTGCAGGATGCAGTTTCCTACGAGGCAGGGTCAGCCTACAAGAGCTCCAGCCCCTCCTACCCTGCTGCCCAGGAGCCAGAGGCTGGCTACAAAGCGGCACAGCCGGAATACCAGGAGGCAGTGAGCCAGAGGGAGGCAGAGTACGAGCCTGAGACTGTCTATGAGGTGGCAGGAGCAGCAGACCACTACCAAGCAGGTTTGTGTCTCACAGCAAACCCTTTGGATGGGGATTATTTCCTTGTGCAAGAGTTTAATGAGCAGCTGTGCTGATAGCATGCTGTCCTGGTTTGCTGAACTCTCAGTCCACTGAGACTTTCTACATTCCCCACTAGCAAACTTTAATTAGGAAATTAATAAATGGCTGCAGCAAGGTGTTGAAGTTAGTTAACTTCTGTGAGATGATGTTGGAGTAATTACAGTGCTCTCCAGGGTCTCAGTTCAAAAAGAAATTCAGGGGTAACCATTCTCACCCCATGGAATGTAGCTCAACATGAGAAGAAAGCACTGAGCTGGAGATTAAACATGCCACACCAGGAAAAAAATCCAATCAACAATTCTTGGAGTTTGATATTGAAGTGTTGGGTTCTGTTCCTGTGAGGGAGTGGAGTACGGATTTTTGAAGCTGCAAGAGTAAGGTTCTTTTGAATTCCTGGTTTTTTCTCACCTCTTCTGGTTACTAAATGAGCTGTGAAGGATGAAACTGCTCTGGTACAAAAACCTGGGAATTTTAAGCAGGCCCCTTTCTGCCCCCCCAGCATGCCACCACTTGTATTAATTATTGTCTTACACAGTGATCTTGAGCTCAGCTGTCCTGTCACATTTTACAGAAGCAGTACAGGGCTGATTGGTTTTGTGTAGTTCCATACTCAGTGTCTCTTGTAAATGCTTCTTTTCATGCTTCAGTTGTGTGTGATTGAGGGAGTAAGTCGATGCAGAAGGAATGTCAGCACTGCTGAAACCTAGCATGGGTTGTTGCCTGCTTCCTGTGTGGGTTAGCAGTGCAACTGAAGGAGCAGCACCACAGAAAAGAACTGAGGGTGATAATGTACTTCAGATTTTAATTGTTCTCCCCTCCTCTCTTCAGAAGAAAACACGTATGATGAGTACGAAAATGAACTCGGGATCACAGCCATAGCCCTTTACGATTACCAAGCTGGTGAGCAAAGCTCTTCTTTTCACCCTTTGGCTTTGAAAACTCTGTTCTGCATGAGATAAATCTGGATTTTTCCTTTGCCTTTCTATGTTTCTTGTGGTGGCAAATGAAGAGTCAGGGATTTGGGGGTTTAACAAGAGCGCAGATTGCAAATTTCTGGGTGCAGATTGCAGATTACCGGGTGCTGTTTGTGGGACTGGTGGCAATTTCCAAGGAGCTCTCCCACCCCAGGCTGGGGCTGCTGTGAGCCCTTGGCAGGGGGGGTGCTGACCCTGTTGGGCTCTCCCTGCAGCGGGTGACGACGAGATCTCCTTCGACCCCGACGACATCATCACCAACATCGAGATGATCGACGACGGCTGGTGGAGAGGGGTCTGCAAGGGCCGCTACGGCCTCTTCCCCGCCAACTACGTGGAGCTCAGGCAGTAGGCACCCCTGCTGCTGCTCATGCCTTAATTCCCCAGCCCACACACCACTTCACACACTACAGACAGACCACGAGGCTTTCCCGAGGATGGAGGGGGTATATGCATATGGCTTTTATATTTAATACTTTGCTGATGCTTTTTAAAACACTTAGGCCACAGAAATCGCTAATATATTGTAACTGCTCTGTCTTTCACCGAGGCTCTTGGGATTTATTTTCATCTGGGAACGTTTCTTCTCTGCCAAATTAGCCTTTTGGAGGACAGGTAGCTGTCTGCTGTAATATTGCATGTTTTACTCCTAAGTGAGCAGATTTAGTCAAGTGTTCAAGTCTAGTTAGTCTTCCACGAAGCGTTTGCAGCTGAGAAAGTCATGGCTATGCAGGCTGTTTGCATTTCCACCAAGTGGAGAGGACTGGGGAGGTGCAGAGTTGGTTTTTTTCTTATTTTCTTTTTTTTTTTTCTTTTTTTTCTTTTTTCTTTCATTTTTTCTTTTCTTTTCCAGATAGTGCTTGAAAAAAATGAAGAAAGTGTTTTACAGTTGCAGTTAATCAAATACTGCCCAATATTTATGGAATATTAATGTTATGAAGGAAACAGTCTGGTACTTTTTCCTTCTCCTTTAAAGTGGAGTTTCTTTGGCTCTTAAATTAATTTTTTTCTTCTTTTTTAATTATTTTTTTCTTGGTCCTGCTCCTCCTGCTCATGTTATCTCAGAGGAGGGCTGCAAACTCTCTAGCACTGATTGTCCCAAATTCCTTCACCCTTTTGTTTTTGCTTCACCCTCCTCTTTTCCCAGGAAAACTTGGAAAAGTTACTGTGCGAGTGTTAAGTCACCCAAAGAGATTCCTGCTTGTTCAGAAGGAAACTGGCATCCAGATCTGCAGGAATATTCCCATTGCTTTAAATGGGAGGAAAGGCAGGAGGGGTGGGATTGCAGTTGTGTTCTGTGTGCAGTGCATCCCTGCTCACACAAGGAAGGAAGGAAGGGCCTGCTGTGCAGTAGTGACATTTTGTGGAACCATTTTCAAGTCAAGGAATGTTAATGATTGGATTTGAAACCCATGTAAATGATCTCCATTTTTAAACCAGACAAGAGACTTTTTTTTTGTATGTTCAAGAGAAACTGCCAGTACTGTTCTACTAAATAACACAATTAAACCTTGGTTTAGTTTTTGGGGTTTTTTGCCAAAACTGAAATTCCTGTCACTGTAGAAAGCTGACCACTGCAGATTTAGGGTCCCTACCAAAGATAGCAAGTTGCATCCAGTAGTGCACATGTTCAGTGTCTGTACTGTCTGTTTCCACCTTCTGATCAAAAGGAAAAAGTCAAATCTGGTGTAGCAGCCAAGAGAAAAGGCAAAGACTTCTTATCAGATGTAAATTTGGACCAATGGAATATGGAAGGCCTGTACAAAATGGTGAATTGTACAGAGTGTCAAGGGAGAAGGCATCGTGTTGAACCAGTTCTTGGATGGTTGGGACAATCCTTCATGAATGTCACATGTGTGTCATGATTATTACTGTTTCTTTCTCCTTTCCATGGTCTCATATCTGTGTTGTATTTGCATTACTAGGGTTGGGTTTTATATGCAGTTTATTTTATCCAATTTTAGAACACCTCATAGGGATATGATTTTTGTAAATTAAATATTCAATAAACTTTTTGAACCATTTGCATGGAATATTTTTTTTTTATTTTCTTTTGAAAAATCTCAGCATCAGGCTCAGCTTTCTTTTGTTTTATGTGCTTGTTACTTCTGCTAAAAACAGCAGTGGGCTGCAGGGTTTGTGGCTGCTCCTGGAATGCTGGTGGCATCAGGGCACTGGCTGCTCTTGCAAACACAGATGTGGGGTTACATCAAATAAACTTTTCCATCCCTTTAAAGCTGTTCTGCTCTTGTTCCTGGCAGGGTGGGTTGTTCCCAAGGCTTTGCTCCTCTCATTCCTGCCAGCAGGAAGGTCCTGCCTTGCTGTCCACATTTTAGAGGTCCAACCCTGAACTTCTCTGGGAATCTGGTGCTTGATGCACCACCAGAAACATTGAGGAAGAAAATTCCAACAGCCTTTTTTTTTATTCTTCAGTGGTGCTGATGATTAATGCTGGGTGTTACTCATGGATTACCTCACCTCCTGGAGAAGGCTGCATGGAGTGGAGAAATTCTGTCATGAGACACCTGTGGCTGTCCAGTCTGCTGCTGGCTGTTGATTTTTAATTTAAATAGATTTTCAATAGCAAGAATTAACCAAACTGGGGGCAGAAGTCAGGGGAAATCACCAAGTGAAGCTCAGGGAGCATTCCCAAGTGCTGGTTTGGCTTTGCAAATGCAGACTTTAAGCCACCTGTGATTTTCTGAGACAATCCAGTCTGCACCAGGAGCTTTTCCTGTGCAGCCTATGGATGTTGAATATTCCAAGCCAGCTCCTACTGGGGTGCAGTTCAGGAACTCCTCCCCTTGCTGCAGGCTTTTCCTTGTCAGAGAGGGATGTGGAACCTCCAAAACTCAGGCTGCATTCATATCCATAATCTCTCAACAGGATGCTCATGGTGTGGAGCTGGATTTGTACTAAATTTGAAGAAGCTGCTTCAAATTCCTCTCACGTTGAGCACATTTCTACAGGAGCTGCTGCAAAGTCCCTTGGTGAAGGACAAAGTGAGACATTAATCCATGGGCAGAGGAAAAGAGCAAGAATTGATCGATCTGGAGGACAAGTGTAGAGTATTGCCCTGGATTGCTTCCAAAAAGGGAATTTGGATTGATCAAAGCAGCTTCACTTGATAGATTTGTCCCAGGATCTGGGAAGCTGGGACAGAAAAAGAGGCACTACATCTTTCCCTGCCTGGGAAGTGCTTCATGCAGCAAGGCAGCCCTGGAAAGGAGAGTGTGGTGCTCTGCTACAGCTTCTCCAAAAACAGGGTCTAATGGCCAGGTGGAGTCAGGCAAAATTGATTAAATAATTACTTCTAAGTAGCCAAAAATTTTAAGTCATCCATTTCAGCTATTTCTAGCAGAATTCCCACTTAAAAAAAAAAAAAAAGAGAAAATGATCCTTAGAGAGTTGGGCTTATGTGACTTCCCAGGCCAGTGTTTGCAGTGCCTGATGCCAGGTTTTGGCTTCTGGAAGTTTCAGGCAGCAAAAGTGCACTGTGGCAGAGGTACTGAAATTGAAAGCTAAATAAGATTTGTTAATTCTCTGGCCTGCAAACTCCTTGTGGACTGCACAAGGAGGAGTCCTAAGTGAGGAATAAGCATAAGGATAGCAGTGAGTCAGGAGCTGGGGCATTGCTGGAATGTGATTTATTTGGGTTTTCTTTCAGGAGGTTTAGGAAGGCCTAGAGAAGCTTTGGAGAAGCTCTGTATTTTGCTTTTCTGCCTGCCCAGTGCCACAATTATTGCCACCAGTAATTATTGGCCTTTCTTTGAAAGCAAAGCACAGCCAGAGCGACCATGGGTAGGTCAGCAGGAGTACAAAGACATTCCCAAAACAGCCTTTTGTCCGATCTTGACCGGGGATCAGCACTGGCTGAAGCTTTGGAAGGGAGGGAGCTGCTCCCTGCCAGATGCAGGGCCAGGAGCAGCTCTTTGTTCCGTGGGTGGGTTCAGCCCTGCCAGCACCACTCAGAGCTCTCCTGTGACACACCAGGGCCAGGGGCAGCCAGGTCACCCCAGGTGAGACAGGGGAGGTTCCCCTGTGGGCCAGGCCAGCCCAGGGAGAGGGGCAGGAAGGTCAGCCCTGCAGCCAGGGCTCCTTTCCCAGCTGCTGGCTGGCCTTTCCCTGCTCATTCCCTCTGCAGGGTGTGCTCATTCCATCAGGTGCACATTTGCTCTTGTTGGTATTGGTGCAGCACCCCTGCTCCTCTGTGCCAGACAGCCCTGAACACTGGCACAGCCCAGCCTGGGAAGTAGCTCAAGTTCAAGATCAATTATTATTGAAATTATGTAGAATTATTAAATGATTTAAAAGCCACATAGATGGGGAGCTTGGGGACGTGGTTTGATGGAGGGCTTGGCAGCTCTTGGATGATCTTACAGGACTTTTCCAACCTAAAGAATTTTCTGATTATTCCTGGCACACAGAGTGCTACTACAGTTCCTGGAAAAAAACAAGCTGCCATCTTACCCTCAATTCATCTGTGTGGCAGCTACAAAATAAATTAAAATTCCTCATTAACCAAGCCTCTTATGGCTCTGCCTCCCCTATGTTTGCACAATATTGTGGAAAACTTTAATGTGGTCAGCAAAGCAATGATAAAAATAAAGGCCATCAAAATCTCAGACTCACAGCCTGGGAGTATTGCAAGTTGATAACGAGATTTCTGTACTGAATATTGGGTGTAATTCCCAGTGCAATCTGGAAACAGATCCTCCAGTGAGTTCATTCTGAGTTCCTTTGTTTTTAACATTGTATTGCTGCTAATTTGCACTGCAATCACCTTTTCCTTCTGTAAAGCCCAGATACGAGTCTTGGCCTTTGGCTTTTGTAGCTGATAACTGCAAACAAATCCAAATGTTCTTGTGTTTATATTGGATATCATGAGAGAAAATATGGAATTTCATCTATCCAGGAAGAACAAGAGATCAGTCAGGAAGGTGTCCTGAGTATTAAAAAATAATAATAAAAAAAAAGGCAGTGATACAGCAAAAATATTCAACAGTTCTTAGACTTAAACCCCAGACAAACCAGGCCTTGTTTCTGTGGGAGGTTTTATTTGAGCCCCATTTACAGTGCAGGGATAAAACTGAGCCTTGTAATAAACCCAAGAACCTCAAATAATGAGAGAAAACTTCTGTTTTCAGTAGTGCAAGTAAGCAATCTAATGAAATATTTGGCACAGTCCACTGGTGTCCTGACAGGTGGCCCTGTTGTCCTTTAGGGGACAGTGAATCATCCATAACCACACATTTGTTTCTGCGGTTTTCCAAGGAATATTGGTTTTGCCTTTCAAATCTCTGAAGTTCTTCACAGGGATTCTTACTGTGGTTAATTAGCCACTTTTTCCCAGTCTGATGGAACATCCTTACTTTAGAACATTTCCTTTATATGTTATTTAATAATGTAAAAAAAAGGAAAAGGAAATGCATGTGTTTTGCTAAAGATTTTAGATGTTATAGAAACAGCTATAAATTTTCTGGTGTCCTTGCAGACAAGGACAATGAATAAATCCCCCAATGATCTTTAGCTGTTTTTTTTTTCTTTCTTAAAAAATAAAAAAAAAAACCAACAGAACCTGAAGGTAAGGACTAAATGGCACTTGTTAGCAGGAATACTGGGGCTTGTGCAACCTTGAATTTAATCTCTAAGGAGCTGCAGATCACTGTTTTATTTTATTTGTTTTATTGCACCTATTTTGTGCTGACAAGGGCATGCAGAACTGTGCAGAGGTGGAAGTTTTATCTTTCCTGAAGAAACTTTTGCCTTTTTTCCCTGGAGTTCTTTAATGCTGCAGCCAGGCTTTAGGTTTGGCATATTTTAGGTGCAATGTGCCAGGTTTTCTTTCTCCGCTCCAGAGCTTGGTCTGGTGCTTCAATATTAATCTAACCAATAGTTTTTAATAGAATCATGAACCCCTGGAATGGTCTGGGGCGGGAGGGACCTTCAAGCCCCTCTCATTCCCCTTTCCTGCCATGGCAGGGACAGTTTCCACCAGCCCAGGCTGCTCCAGGGAAGGCACCTGGGGTCCCTCTATCCTGTTTTTCTCAGCCCACAGCTCTGGCAGAAGAGTTCACAGGAAGGTGGCCCAGGATCAGCTGTGTGCCATAAGGAATAAATCCCGGGCTGTTTCCTACAGGACACCCCAGCACAGCCCCATTCTCCTCCCCTTTTGGGCTCCCTCTCTGTTTCCAGCCTGAATCCCTCCCCAGCTGGGGACAGGTCATTCCAGAGTCAGCATTCCCTTAGGTCACCCCCCTCCCCTGGCAGTTCACCCCTCACTTGAGGGGAAAAAACCAGACAGCTCCTTCCAGCCTCCCATTTTGTGGTTAAACAGAGCAAGTCCTTCCCAGCCCTGCTCCAAGCTCCTCTCCCGGCTCATTCCCACCCTTATCCCGCTGGTCCCGAGCTTGCTGGCATCTACAGAGGTTTATTCCTCGGGATAAGGAATTTCCTTGCCCTTTTTTGTGGCTGGGTGTTGTGCACGTCTCTGCCAAGCCAAATTTCTCTTTCTTCCCTGTCCCCTTCGACAGAGCGGTCCCGTGGAATTCCCGGTGGGATTCTCCGCTCTGTGCACGTGCTACAAGCAAATTTTCCCTGTTCCCGTGGCTCTGGGCTTTCCAGCTGGTTTTCCCTGGGATGAACCAGCCTGGTCAGCAGCACAGACAGACAGCACGCAGAGGATGAGCTCTGCTGGGGGTGGCTCTGTCCCCAAGGGTGGCAGAACAGCAGCAAGGTCAGCGGCTGGAGCTGTGCCCACGGGACAGAGCCAAAGGTGTGTCCAGGCTCTGCTCCAAATTTGCCTCTGGAAAAAAACTCCTTTCCTAGAAATTGAAAACTAGCTTCAGGGAGTCACCTGCCCTTGCTCTGTGCCCTCTCTGTGATGCAGAAAAGGAGAGATTTCAAATGAGCTCAGTGTGCACCTGTAAATGTTCTGTTACTGGGGCGCTGAAAGTCTGACAGGTCAGCCAGCTGAACCGACAGAATGCAGCACACACTAAAGCTGACACCCACTGCTTTGGAAGGAAAGTATTGCTGAGACAGAGCAAATGGAGAGATGGGATGCAGCACAGCTTGGAAAAGAATTCTAAACACAATAGCATTTCTCTGCACTATTTGACTATGCCCAGATAAAAACAAAGTGATTGTTGTTCACTTGTCAGCACCGCGACAAGGAAATGGTAAGTGATAAATACATCAATAACAGAAATGAGAAAATGAGAAGTGAGTTCTGTCTCAGCTCCCTTTCTGTCTGATCTCCTGGAGCTCTCACCTCGCCCTTGCCACTGCAGGTTTGACCCCAAAGGAGAGCCCAAGCTGCAGCACAGGGTCACAACAAAGGACAGAAGAATGACAGAGCCCCAGCAGCTCCTCACTCGGGGTTTTCCAGGGGCGGATTGGGTGGGGAGAGCCAGGCTTGGCCATTCCCTGCAGCCAGCAGGGAATGCTCAGAGAATTCAGGTAACGGGAGAACACCAGTGGAAAAGAACCCATTAAAACATGAGGTAGATTTTGAGGTTTCTGTATATTGTATTCTCTTCAGATTTCCAAAGCAAACAGGTACACGGCGACATTGATTCCAGTACAGGTTTAAGCACATGCAACACTGGTGTCCTATCTGTACATTGTTTTCTAAGGCTGCCCAAGGACCTTTACATTGAAAGCGTACAAGAACTCACACACACGTGCACGGATTCCTCCTGGCATCAGTCCTGAGGAAAAAAAACAACTGGAATTTTATTGGAGAAACCAAACTTCAGCACTGCAAGCGCATCAGGGAAATCCCCCCCAGCTGTTCTGAACTGCTTCCTAACCTCAAAACTCACTTTTTTTTTTTTTTTTTTTTCCACAATTTGGAGCTGAACAGGCTGTTGTTCATCAGGTTGTAGTGTCAGAAATGGTTCAAAACAGTCCAAGGTTTACAGCACTGGAGACAAAACCCATATTCCCATTAAAAACCATGCCGGATGCAAATGAAGTATCACATGGAGATGCTGACATTCAAAACAGAAAACTGAGAAAACATAAGCACAGAGAGACCAGAAAACACATTAAAGACTTCTCATTCGTGTATAATTTGTGTAATTATACAGTCAGCCTTTCTGTAAAATACTAAAGGCCTAAATACTCAGGTCAACCTAAATAACAACAATACAAAATTTTCTAAAACAGCTTCTTGTAGAAAGAATGACAGTCGTTGAAAGTAAATAAATAAATAAATAAATATTTTTAAAGGTCTGATATTGCTCTGAGACAGTGTCCATCAGGTTCCACTAGATGTCAGTGGCACAGAACCAGTTTGTGGCAGACTTAATGGCATCAAGTCCACTTGGTTTATTTATTTATCATCGTTACCTCGTCTGTGAAACACAGCCCATGTCAATTGTACCACCCTCCCAGGATTTATGGCAGTGAACTGAACCCAAAATAACAGTCTCATCTCATTTCTTTTCCCCCTCTTGCTTGCCTGATTTGAATAGAAGTCTTGAAATCAGGCTCACAATGCCAAAACTGCGTCGAGATAAGGTCTGAGTCACTGCAGCTCCTCAGTGTTTCCTAAAGCAGTGACACAGAGCTCACTCCAACCCCAGCACTCTGTTTGTCAGGTACTGAACACCTTGAAGATAAAGCTTTTTATGCGAAATACAGTGTAGCTGATCCAGGTGGAAAATTATAAGGCACGTACAATTTTTTTTTGTTGTTTGTTTTTGTCTTTTTTTTTTTTTAAAAACACACATTCTGAAGCGTTGTTACAATCGTGCTACTCTGGGTGGCCCAGCCAAGGACAGAGGGGATGAAAGTCCACGAAATGCAGGAAAATACAGGAAAAAAAATACAGAAAAAATACAGAAACCAAAGAATAAAGCAGAACACATTGATACAATGTACACAATGACAGCAATGGTCAACTCTTCTCATTTCTTTGGCCAACAAGCAGTGACAATTGCAAAGCATTCTTTGTTTTGCACTGGAAATACCTGACTTTATTTGGATACACAGATGTTTGCCACAATACCTGAAATAAGTAAACAAAAAAAAACCCAAACAGGCTGGTTCTAGTTTATGTTTTTAACAAAACAAAGCTGCCAAGTAATTGCTGTTGGGAAATCATGAGAGAAATAATAACAGGGGGCTACAAAAATGATGAGCTAGAACGACAGCTGAGAAGAGATTCACAGTTAAGGAACGTATGAAACCAAACGGCAACGGTTCTAGGCATTTATTCCAATATCTTAGAAAATAAAAATAAAAAATACTCTTCATTGCATCACCATTTAAAGACAGAAAAACAAATCTTTAACTTAAGCCAAAAGAAGATGAGAATTGTTTCCTCATTTTTTGTGTTTTTTTTGTTTGGTTGGTTGTTTTTTTTTTTTTCCATTTGCAGCCTTGTTTATTCACAGTACAAACAGAGCCCGCTGGTACAGATTTCAAAGTCACAAGATGCACAAAGTCGGACAAGGAGCGCTGTTCCCTCCTCCCCTCTGCACAGCTGCTCTGCCCCAGAGAAACCCCAGCCCCAAATGAAAATAAAATCCCTACACCCCCGCTTTTCAGTGCCTGTGAAATCGCAGAGCAGCAGCAGCACTGAAGCTCGGGGTGTGAAGCTGCGTTCCACCCCCCCTGAACAAAGAACATTCCACACATTTCGGAATTCCACCTTAAGGCAAAAAAAAAAAAAAAAAAAAAAAAAAAAAAAAAAAAAAAAAAAAAAAAAAAAAAAAAAAAACAAAGTTTGAATGACACTTGTGGATTCCTCTTTTCTTCTAAAAGAAGCTATCCGATAAATTAAAAAAAAAAAAAAAAAAATCAGGAAATGCAGTTTTCTACCTGTCCCCTTCAAAGCTTCCTGCTTTTCCAGATTTCAAGCGTGACCCCTGAAATTCAGTAAATGAACAGAACACTCGGCATAAGGAATGCTTTAACAAAAAAAAAAAAAAAGGAATAAACAGGAAATGCTTTTCCCAACAATAAATCAATAAATTTCCCTTAGTTCTATCTACATTTTGTTAAAGCATTTTATGCATTTTCAATAACAAATTGCAAGTATTTTTGGCAACTTATTTTTTTTTCTTTTTTAATAAAAATCCAGACAGTGTTCTCTGTTTGCAATCAGAACCACACCCTTAGTGCAATATTATATTTATTTCTTACAGTAATTTTGGTTGCCATACAAGAGTATTAAGGATTGGGGAAAAGTGCAAGTTACAGGAGCTTGATTTTTTTTTTTTAATCAGTCGAAATAAGAGGAATTAAAGCACAAAAATTACAGCAACATAGATAACGTGAACACAAGTTGTTACACAAACTATAGCGAGAAACATATTAGTATCTAGAAAAGAAAAGAAAAAATGTAATGGAAAAATTATCAATATTTGTGGCTCATACACATAATCATCGCCAGATCAACTGGGTAATGCTTTCTAAGAACTGAGAGGAAAAGAAAAAAAAATCACTATTTTTTTATTAACTTAAGTACCACAAATAATTAACTTCTTTGTGATATGTAAATTCTGTAAATCAACAGTCACATCTAGTCATTTTATAATATATGAATTAAACTTAAAATGTTCTCAGACACCTAGGGCAAGGAGTCTGTGCAGTTATACACAATTTACATCTTGTAAGATTTTGGTATTGTATACACAAATATTACAGAAACTAGGCATGTAAATGCAATTTATTTAAATTACAGTATATAAACAAAAGTTGATCCTAAAACCCAGAATATCATAGATCTCTAATGACTTTGTTTTTTCACTATCAGAGTAGCATGAAAGAAATGGGTCTTCTCTCCTCCCCCCTGGTGAAAATACTCGGAGGCCACGGCGTTCTCTGTTACTATTGCTTTCTTTTTTGTGTTTCAAACCACCCCTCAGAGCTGGAGACCGAACTCGACTTGGCAGAGGTGCATTCTGGTGGTCCAAGTAGGTCCCCTCAGGTCTCCTTACCTGTTTCCTTCACAGGACACAAGGTGAAAAATAAAACTATTCCCTTACAGCTCTTTCATCTGCTCGTTTTGCACCTGCTCTTGGAGTACCTGAAGAGATGCCCGAGCAGGAGCCACACCTGTGTGAGGAAGGGACGGTCCCACCTGGGAGTTACTGGGTGTGTCAGCCTTGCTCAGGGCAAGTTCAACCAACAGGAAGGTTGTGATCCAAAAAAAGCAGCTTTAAAAGTCAACTTCTACGTGGTTTTTGTTTTTTTTTCTTTTACTACTGTATTTATTTCCTAACGTATTTCTGGCACGTGTTATAGAGGTAATAGCAACTGTACCCAAAGAAACAAACAAAAAAAAATTAAAAAAAAAAAAAAGAGAGAGCATGGCATCAGTGGTTTATTTACTGAATTCTGTCGTATCACCAAATGGAAGACAAAAGATGGCTAAATTACCTTTTCTTTTTTTTTTTTTCTTTTTTTTTTTTTTCACTTCTTAAAGTGTGTGATGGCCTCAAGTTGCCTGCATCGACCTATCTGAGTGGAACTGCCATTTTCTACACCTCCCATGGAAAAACTCAGCACTCCTCAACAGCAAAACAGCCTCAGTGCTTCGTTTTCATGTCAAGGTTCCTTGGAACTCCCCAAATACAAACAGAGCGCAGTAACAGATGTTAAGTCAAAAGATTTGCTGTTCCATAAAGGGGGCAGGAGGCTTAAATAAGTTGATTTTTATGAGTTTCCAATGCGTTGGTAACTGTAACCACTTTTGAAGAAATATTCATCCTCCTCTGTAGAAGTTCTAGCAAAGATAGAAAATATAACACAGCTCTGCTGGTTCAGATGCATCCAAATGAGGTTGATTTTAAAAAGGTCAAGACTTTATAATTATTCCACAGAAATAGTAGTAAACCACAAAAAGTTTTTTTTTCTTTTTTTTTTGTTTTTTTTCTGTTTTTAACTTCCTAGCACTGAAGTGGCACAAAGGCTGCCCAGTAGACCAGCCACTTATTTTCTTAAAATATTGTGCTTATAAACTATCTGTACAACTATTTAAACTTGCAGTAAAGAAAGATATTTAAAATGCTAAACTTTATGTACTCATACTAGGGCTGTTGCAGACCTAATTAGACACTTGTTTGTGAGCAAAAAATAATCACAATAATAAAAAAATTAGAGATAGGCTGGACCATATCAAGGACCATATCAAGGAAAGAAAGTTCAGGTACCTTGCAAAATGCAAGGGAACCTGAAAGTTTGGTAGGGAGGCAGTTTAGCCATCCACACCCAATTTACCCACCTTGAACATCTTGAATATTCTGTCCAGAAAGTCCTACAAAACTCACAGATATTCAGAGGTGTTAATTACAAGGGGGAGTTCAAACATGCAGAGAGAGACTTGTTAACTTGAAAGTTGAAAAAAAGAATAATAATTTTTTTTTTAAACAAAGCCGTGTGAACCAGCCATGGGTGTTTCTCCCCTGCTGACGGAAGTCTCCCGGAAAGTTCTGTCTGCCCCACTCCCAGCCCTGGATTCTGGCAGGGTGCTCCCACCTCTCGTGCCAAGGAATGGGCTGGGGGCCAGTGCCCGGCCCTCTGTCCTTGTCCAGAGCCAGCTCCTGCCAGCAGTGACAAAATGAGAGCCTGGATCCCTCCCCAGCCCTCGCACCCCGAGACACTCGACAGCTCTTTCCATCTTGGCATCACCTCTCTGCCTCCTCTCAAGGATCTGAAGCATTTCCACCCTAACAGGCTGAAATCCCTCTCTCACTTCAGATCCTGGCACATTTCCCATTGACTTCAATGGGAACATTCATCTCTCTTCTCTTTCCTTCTCAGCCTGCTGTTCAAAATACCCAGGCACTTACCACTCACTGAATTAAGCAGCACCTCCCAGGGCTCAGCCTCTCTCAGTGTCTCACTGTCAGATCCCAAAGCTGTGCCCAAAGCTTGTCCTGGCTCGTGGAGTTCACATTTTGACTCAGCATCAGCTGAGCTGGTTGAGAACTTGGGGGGGTCTCAGGTTCAAACTAGCTTCACTTTGCTGTACCTCTAAGTGTGGTCCCTCCTCAGCCTTTACTCAACCTCTGCACCATCCTACGTCAATGGAGCGTGCACTGAACTTGTTCTGCCACCTTGGAAGAGTGCTAAATACCACTGCAGAAATAAAGAAATACTAGGTAAAACAGAGCAAGGTTACCATTGGACTGACCCCAGCAGAACAACCAGCTTCACTGTCAACACATCAGGGAGCTATGTCAGTAAAAAAAGAGCAATATGAACTCCTGTGCCCGCCTCAATATCCCTGCTACTGATAAAACTGGGTTTGAGCAGTAATGGAGCAACCTGTCCTCTTAAAATGAACCAAGGGCTGGGGAAGGCAGCCTGCTTGGAGACTGAATGTCAAGAGGAGAATAAAATAAAATGCAATTTTTTTTTTTTTGTCAGTAAAAGAAACCCTGAAATGTTTGCAATTTTAAAAGAAAATCATCACGTAACGGTCCCAGCCAAGGGCAGTGTCAAGAGTTTTAAAGTTAACAATTGTCTCTCTCTCACATCTCCCCACAGCTTTGAAATAAAATGGCCCCACTTCTTTAGCATCTTTAGGTTTGTGTTTGGGCATGTAGCAGACAGTCTACATCTCCTGAGTACCAGGAATTCATCTGTTTTCCCCCTCCCCCCCAATTTTGCTGGCACTCGCAGACAGACAAGGCATTTGGGGTATGTCAGTACCAGCCCATCTCTAGTTATCAACAGAAGGTTGTGAGGCAAGATAGCTATTCTTATCTGTCCAGCAGCTGCTTCAAAGCTCTTTCTATGTTCATTCTGTGCCCAACTCTAGTCACTCCAAGGTCTATCAGATCTTCCTTCTGTAGATTTGGTAAATGTGTGCCATCTATTTCATTGTCCATAAATGTTTCTTTATGTTCACCTAAGTTTAGACTTTCCAACCAATCTGCCACATCTGGTTTAGTCCACAGGTGGACAGGTTTAGTTGTAAAAGGCTTATTTGAGATTGGCTGTTGTAATATGGAGGGAGAAGGAGACCTGCTGCGCCCTGTGGTCAAGCCAAATAAGTCCCCAGAAGGGGGCTGGCTGGGTAGGCTAAATACATCGGACAGAGTTGGAGAAGGAGATGAGGCTGAAGCAGAAGCAGTCAGAGGAGCAGGCAGGATGTCTTTATTAATCTCTGTTGGTGAAACCACAGGGCTGGGAGCGTGCCTTGCTCCTGAGGTCCTGCTGTCATAGTCTGGGGACCTGCTCTGCAGTGTGATCGGCTGGCTGGCTCCGGGTCGGACAGTGAAAGTGATTGTTGTACTTCGTGTACCTGAGACAGTACTCATGACTTCCGTGCTCCTGCAACGGCAAACAGACAGGCACAGTTAGAGCTGCTGGCCACCAGCATGGCCCCACCAGCACGCGGTCATTACAGCACGGCAGTGCTTGGGGAGTTTCACATTTTCCCAGAAAACCAGCACCAATGGTAAGCCACAGTTAAAGACAAAATATTTGCTTATGAGCAGTCCAGGAAAAAACACCTTCCAGAGCACATTCTCTCCCCTTTTAATACCTGTTCCCAAATTAAATGAGAAGTGCTGAGTGGAACAAGCACAGGAGCACTTTGTACTTTCAGCAAAGCACGACCAGGAGTTGACTTTCCCTTTGCCACATGGAGGGTTGGAATCCTTCAGTTCTGGTTTTACATATAATATAGCCAATAATAGTAGTGGTGGAAAGTTTCAGGAGCATTAGCTTTTGGATCTTTGGGCTTCACTCAGTGAATTTTGCAGAATGTTTGTAGTTCATAGAACAAGCTGCTCTTATTTCCCTTTCTATCCATGCTTTAAACATAAAGCAGCTCTTCTAAGGTGCTTAAAACATCTCAGAATCTTTTCTTCCACAGAGAAGTTATACTCTGGCAGTTTCACCACAAAATTAAGCAGACAAAATTCTTTTTCCTGTGCATGACTGGAGGTGATGTAGCTGGGGTCAAGTTCTGCCTAAAGAAAATGAGTTTCAGATTAGGAATGAAGCAGGCATGAACCTCGCTGAGAGGCTCGCTCTGATGCCCAGCCTGACAGGGTGGGTGAAGGAACACGACCCTCTGCTTCTGCCTGCTGGCTACAGAAGCAAATTTAGAAGGTTTGGGTCTGTTCATGCCATCAAAGGCTTGACCCCACAGCTCTCACTCCCATGGGAAGAGCCTGCTGGTCAGCGTGCACACTTCAGGACACTCCACAGAGCCCCTGGATGCCTGGAGCTCCAGCATTCTTCACTTCAGAAATAACCTGCCAACTGGGAAAACCTTCTAATTTAAAGCACTTGCAGACCAAAGGAAGGGTTTATTTATCCTGGGAGCAATGCCATGGAGTCCAGAGGATGATGTGGCTGATGCTGTACTGAGATTTCCAGTGCAGACCCTGACAGAAGCCCTCTGTTTCTGTTTTTGAGTGCCACACTGGCCCCAGGCCTGGCCTGTCCTGCCTGGGCAGGACTGAGGGTGGCTTGGGTGCATGATGTCAGATGGAAATGCTCCCATTAATCCAGCACAGCATTAATTCTGCACCGCTGTGCAGAAAAGAACTCAAGGAGATGAAGGAAAAACGAGATAATGGCAACATGGGGCAGTGCTAACAAATGGGTTATTAATGCCTTTCTCCCCCACTGCAGCCCTGAGCTGGACACAGCGATTCCCTGGCTGGCTGCTGCCTGTGGAGAGCCCTGAGAGTGTTCCCTGAATCACCCCTGGGGCTTTGGCACTTCACACCAACCCAGAGCCCAGGGAGGTGCAGCTCTGCCACGCCAACATCCCAGCAGGTCCTGTTCAAATAAATCTCCCTGTCATGAGAAGAGCACTGAGAATCACTTTTGGGAGAACCCACATCTAATTCACACCAACATTCCCAGTGATTTCCCACAGGCTGCTCCATGGATTTCAATGGGAACAGGGGATCTCTTTGGAAGATTGGTACTTCACTTAAAACCCAGTAGGAGCAATGCTTCCAGCACTTATGGCTTTCTAACTTAACACAGAAAGGAAACACTTGGCAAGGTTTGGAGTGTTCCCTGTGATGTTTTTGGCGTCTAATGGCTCTCATTGTCTTCCAAGGCTGGAGCTAAGCATTCTTATAAATAAAAAGTCTGTGGCAAGAGACTATTAAATTCTACTAACCAAGGGGAACAAGTTATTTCCACCGCCTTTACCTCAGCAGTAGGAGTCTCACACTCATTACTAAGGCATGATATAATTTAAAACCAAAAAAGTCTTCTTTTAGAAAGGTTGAGATAGTGCTAGCCTAGTGATGGCAAGAATGAGCTTTGTATAAATAGGGAAATGAATCCCTGATCTTTACCTGCAACCACCCTTCTACTTAACTTTCCTGTCTTGCAAATACTAGAAATTAGGGTTTTGAATTTACACCCATTGTGGCAGGATCAAATGGATGATGAAAATACAGCTTCTTTTATTCCAGGTGATGAAAGATAATTTCTACTGCTTGACTGACAGCTCCAGGCTCAGTGCTTTGCAACTCACTTTTGCTGCTTCTCCTTCAGACTGCTCCTCTTAAAGACTCCCTGCCCAGCCTTGTTCAGGACATTAAATAAAGGATGTTAAGACAGAAGAAACAAACCCCCCAAAAGTAAACTCTGTGCTCTCATTTGAAGTATTCCTTGCCTGGTGCTCCCCAGCTTTCTCAGCCACATGGGCAGGAATACCCAGGGTGAGCAAAGCATTCCAGGCATCCTGGTCCTTTGCTTCCAGTCAGCCTGGATCAAAACACTGGCTGCAAGGAGCAGCAGGAGAACTGAGAGCATCTTGCTTTTCCAAGCCAGAGGTTCAGGGCTGATGATTATTAAAACAAAACTCTGAGATAGTGATACGATTTTTTTAGCTGATTGCAGAGGTTTCAACACCAACTCAGTTCAGCCATGAGAGTGCTCAGATCTCACGGCATGGGCACAGCCCTGGTGAAGCTCAGTGAAGTCTGCCAGGCTTTCAGTTCCATGCCTTTCACTCCAAGATTACTTTCCCATGTTCTTTTCCCCCTTTTCCACCTGCCATAGCAACTCCATTCTTTTGTGCTGCACTGTAATTGTAATCCAAGGGAAAAAAACAAACCCAAGGATATTTATGTAACTCCTATGCATCCTAAATTATATTTTATGACATCTCCCACGTGATCTGGGGCGCAGACACATCCTTGAAACCATCATCTGTCTTGCATTTTATGGTTGGTTGGCAGCTTGGTCAATAAGGAGGGAGCAGGTTCCAGCTGGAGAGCAGGCAGGGTTTGTTGTGTTATGGTGTTTCCGGACCTTTAATCATTTTTAATCATAATTTCTTATGCCTTATTTGATCATCTGTTATGCTAAACATGTCAAATCCATATTATACCTGCCAAACCCCAAACTTCATTAAAAAAAAAGGTGAAAAGTCCGATGATTATTTTAAATAAATGTTGCTCTATTAGAATCAGCATATGGTGGTAATTTATAAATATTTGCTGCTGTGAGCCTGCACTGATTGCAATGCCCATTATGTTGCTTCATATTAAAATCAAAATATATAACCTATATGTCACAACCACATGGCCTCCAAGTATAAAAGCCATCAGCACAGCTTGTAGCCAAAAAATTCTTTTAAATTTTAAATTATATTTGCAAGGTTCAAATTTACTGTTAACTTAATATCAGAGGCAAATCAGTGCAGCAGCTCCCATGGAAAAATAAAAACCTCATATTATTCTCAGCTCCTGGGAGCTGTTTTAGCCTAGAACTTTCCAGAAGACTTGCTGGTTCTGATACAGCTTTTCCATTGTATCAAAGGAAAACACCTTAAAAACCAAGAGTGAAGTCGCTGTATAGGGGTGCTGCAAGAAATTAAATTCTTACAGATCTTGGAGGCCGCACAAACCCCAAATTTTGCCTTCGCCTCTTAATTATTTTACTGTGTTGTCAGAGGCAAATTGCATGGCAGGAGAGTAAGGCAAGAATTCTCTGTTTTGGGGGCAGGTGAAGAGCAAGGGCTGACATGATGACTGGCAGGATGCAGAGCTCCTCACAAGGGCGTTATTCTGCGGAGAAGAACTGAGAGCTGCTCCGCGTCTGCTGCCAGTGAGGAACAGTCGGGAAGGTCTGTGGGGGTCTGTCTGTGCAGGAGCAGGAGTTTCCATGTGAAATGTCTGGAAAGCAGCAGGAAGGGGATGGTGCTAGGCCAGGAGGCAGCCTCAGCCTTCTCTGCTTGGATAACTGCAGGGGAAAGGGAAGCTGGAAGGAGAACAGGGGGAATTCCACAGCTTTCAAGGACAAAACAACCACACAGGCTGGACTGTCTTTACTTTTAGCCTCACACAGGTGTGTAAAACTGTATTAATCATCCCTCCCCACCCCTCCACCTCCCAAAATCTGGCAGAATCTGGCCATATCTGAAAAGTCCTGCCCCTGGTTTCGGTGCTCAGACACATTCAGGAATCTGCTTTTATGTGTTCATGTTACCAACACATTTTCTGAGTACTCCTCTGATGAGTGTGGCTTTTATTTCACCTTGAGATGACATCCTACGTCCCATTTTAGGATGGCTACCATTTCTGGATTAGGATGATCTAATCCACACTGCACTGTGAGAAACACAGTCACCACCAAAGTCACTGAAATGCAATAACAATGGGTGAGCATCAAAAAGCAGCAGAATGTACAACACAGAATAGTCCATGCTTTATGGTTGGCACTTACTTCATGGCACTTCAGCATGGCCCTCCTCTGACAACAGCAGTCATGACAGCAAATAAAAATGACAAAATGGAATGACTGAAACACTGCAGAAATCACTGACAAAGCAAGCAATCCTGTGAAATTGGCTGGCAAACAGTTAACGATGTAAAATGAGTCTAATGGGAGAGCAGCAAGTGAAAAATCAAGGTAGTTATTTCATCCTCTGCCAAGCCCAGGCATCCTTTACCATAAACCAAATGTAGGATCACTCCCCGTAAAGGACTCACCACTAAGTTCTGTTCTGCCTTACCTGCTTGTGGAAAAATATAAGGAACTTCTCCAAATACTCATGAAAAAAAACTAATTCATTGATGGCCAAAATCACCGGCCAGTTTCACTTTTAAAACTTGTTATTCCAGCCCAGTGCAGGTTATTCTTCCTAGAGGACCCAATTCCACAGCATCCTCCATAACTCCCACATTTATCATATTTCCCACCACCAGCAGTGATGCCAACGTGCCCCAGAGGTCACAGGATTGTGCAAACCCAGCTGGACAAACACAGAAAAACTGGAAGTGCTTCTCCTTCTGGCCAAGCCATGGATCATTTTGGTGTGGTGCTGGTGGAGAGCAGCAGGAGCTGCTGTTCATTACTCCTTATCAGTGCTCCAGAGGCACGAGGGAGGGAGGATGCTGTGTTCCCTGGGGCTGAGCTGTGTGTCCCTGGCAGCCCCCAGGTTTATCTTGCCTCAGTCACACTGCCTCAGGGCCTGCTCTGAAAGTGAAAGCCCTGCTCTCCTTCTTTCATCATCTGCCCTGCTCTTTCATCAGCTCCTTATAAAAGCCAGGGGCCTCTCAAGTGGATTTATAGCACTGCTGCATTTATTGTGGTTGACATGTCCTGTCCTCCTCGCCTCCAGGAGAACATGGATAAACCAGATTAAAACCTCTGTCACCACAACTGATGGCCATAATCCCTCAAAGTAAATGGTGGCCAAAACTGGGAGTGGGATCTGGAGCTCTCTTCCTGAACTTTGTGATCAAACCCTTTAATTACACTTCAATTAGTACGAAGTAAGCAAGGGCATCCTCTCACTTCTTCCTCTTTTCCCTTCTCCTGCTGGGCTCCTTTTTCCTATCCCACAGGCTGGCCACTACCACTGAGGATGGAGGAGCAGATGGTTTCCAGCCAAGCATTTCCATGCTCTATTTAAAAATCTTGAAGCTCAGTGTCTCCATAAGAACCATGGGAAAACTATAAATACACCATGGAAAATGATTGATAAACCAAGATGCAGAGAATAAAAGCAAGTTTAGGGTGGTTTCAATGTAATAATTCAGAAATGCTGTTCAGGACCATAGAATGATCTCTCCCTAATCCCCATTTATCAAAAACACACAAAGAAGGTGTTTTTATGGGTTACTGCAGCCAGTCATTACCTCACTGTTTGTAGTTTAATTCACCCCTGGGCCACCCTAACAGGGCAATTGCCTTGAGTGAGCCCCAGTTTTGCACCTACTGACTGTGCAAAGAGAACTCCCAGTGGGATTTAGGATTCCAGCCTGGCCTATAATCTCATGTATGGCCCCATAAGCAGATACATATTTTTAATTTCATCAGGCTGCCTGTGCTGCAAACACCGCCCAAGCGAGCCTGTGAATGCTGTTCCTATTTATAACTCTTCCCAATCCTTCTCCTTGGCTGAAGGATAGGAACAGGCCTACTTATTATCACTGCTCTGTTTGCAGAGCTAACAAGTTGTTCTTTAATTTAGCAGAATCCCTGATTTTTCTGAGCCAAAATTCCTTGGTCCCTTTCTAATGCTACCTCACAGGGAAGGGTTGCAAGATCAACAATTGGTTGTCATAAGCTTTAGAGCATTAGGGGAAAAAAATACCAAGGAACTCCAGGAATTTTACCTTTGAAATTTAAACATTAGCTTTTACACTTGAAATTTTCACAAGGTGGAATTCCTTGGTCATAATATTTGACAGCTTTGTAAAAAAATTGTGTCAGTCGTGCAGTCGGGCTAGAAAGGCTGTAATTTATTTAACTTTTAGAGAAATAAAGCTGGAGTAAAAGCAGTGGAAGAAAACCCACGGGGCTTCTGATTCCACAAGTGAACATCTCCACTTCCATCTCTCTGCCTTACCCTGGTTGAGATGAAAAGCTTCTGCCTGCAGCACCTTTTCAAACACACTTCAAGCATCTGTAGATTGCTGGCTCTTTTCTGCTGTCTCCTGGATTATTATTTGCTTAAAAAATAAATCCTTTCCTGGTGGTTTTAGCAGCTCCAATCCAGCTCATAATTAAGAAGCAATCACATCAGTCTGGAAAATGACAGGAAACAAAACCCAGCCCTCTTGTCTCCTGTTCCCATTGGGAATGCTATGGAGGTGTCATTTTCTCCCACAGTCAAAGGACAGCCAGGAGTTTTGCTGCTCTTTGCCACTGCCACCTTATCCCATTTATCCCCCTCATAGCTCTTTGGGCTCAGGTACATCCCAGATCCTCTCTCCAGCTTGCAAAGATGAGTGTTTGTGTTCACTTTTCAGGGAAGAAGCAGGATTTCAGTCCCATTGAAATAATGCTTTGGGTGGGGTTTTCCTCCCTGCAGTTGAGCCTCTGTACTCTGTAATGAAGATGTAGTAATTTGCCAAAGATGAGTTTGAAAAAAAACCTCAAGGATAGAAAAAAAACCAACATAAATTTGTAACACTAAGTCAGCTCTTCCTCTAAAAGGTAACATATGGGGCTACTTCTGCTTACATAACAGTTTGCTTTTCTCTAGTGAAGTGCTATAGTTTTTCAAGTTTTCCTCACCCTTTATACCTTTAAAAATATATTTTCACAGAAAAAAATATTTCTATTTACTTCTACTTTTCATTTTGCTCTCAGCAATGAGAGTACTTTTACATATTTACAGTGCATTGCAGTCGGTAGCCTCAGTTATTTTCTAATAAAATAGGGATGGCTAAAGATCTCCCCTGTAACCTGGAAATACCTTTCAGTTTAAAAATAAAAGCTGATAAATAATGTTATACACATGAAGCTACAGACAACATGTTCATGGGGCTTACAAGAAACATGATCAACACCTAGCAAAAATAATGTGGGATTTTTTCATGTATGAAAGCTTTTCCTGAAGACCCAACTCAATTTCTTCTCCGCTTAGTCAAGTGCCACTGAGAGGAATTCCAGAATTTCTGTGTTTTATTCCCATTTCTCAATTTTAAAAATTGAATTCCCTCACTGTCACCAGTTTGATGACTTCCATCCTGCAGGAAATAATATCTAACTGTGTGATGCTGAGGCTGTGGATCACACTGTTTTCTGAATGAGCAATCTTTGCAATCAGCAGAGACACCCTTCCCTTAAAAACAAATTATCTTCATGCTTGCAAAGTACATCAGCTTTCCAAAGCTGATGCTATTTATTAACCATCAGAATAATTCTAATAAAATTGACTTAGGTGGCACTTTTTTAAAAAAATCTAAGCCAGTATGGTGGTTTTGCAAGAAGAAATACCTCAGTCTCCTAATGAAACATACAAAATTAGCTTTCTCATTTTAATAATTGTGGATTTCAGGATATTATGTCCACAATCCATACAGATGTGGTTTAGTAATAACATGGACAGTGCAAAGTGATTTTAATGAGCAATTCTCTGAAATACTTAAGGATTAAGTAGATTAGGAGAGGTCTCTCAGCATGAATCAAATGAGACCACACAGTGAATGCAAAGCAACCCTTGGCAAAAACACTTTTTACCTGTTTGAAGCCAAAATACCTCATGGGACTGAAGAAAAATTAAATTATCACCCCATTTTAAAAGGGAAGAAACTAAAGAGAAAAAAAAATTAAAGAGAAATCTAAGAAATTCACATCAAAACACCAGAAAGATATGTGCAAACCTTGAAGTTGAAGGCTGAGAAAGCTCCTGTTCTACCATGTAGGCAACACAAATGTTGACAGTGTAAGAAATTCTTGTTTGACACAGATTATTCGTTAAGCAAATAGAGAGTACACTTTTCTTTTATCTATGTGATTTACAGGAGAAGTTAGCAAAGGGATGGCAAAAAAAAAAAAGATCAAGCCTTTTTGGAAAATGATTTGGTTAATTACTTTTACCTTGTACTGAGACTAGCAGTTTTCGTTCCAGTCGGCGACTCCAATCCCTCCCCTGGCTTTGAGGATTTCTCTCTGTTCATTTGCTGGAGTATTGAGTTCAATTCACTAATGACATTAGCCTTGGGGCCTGAGAGAATCGGGCTTTTCACCTCCGGCATGTCCCCCCAAAGCTTGGATGTCCTTTGGGGGACAGCTTTCGCCAGGTTGGGCTGGGCACTGATGGGAGGCGGGGGCGGAGCGGGAGGAGGGATCACAAAGCTGTCTACAGTTTCCTCGATCAGCGCATCCTTGTAAAGTGCATTGCTTTTGTTGATTATGGGCTTCATTTTTGGCTTAGGAGGTACTGGGGGTTTGTCCACCAGAAATGTTTGCCCATCTGCATAGACTGTACAAGTATCCACGTTCTCCCCCCCTTCCGAGGATAAGGTAGAGATGCTGGACACTGTTGAGATAGTGCTGGTTGTCTCTAGGTGATGGTCACTGCTGCTCCGACTGTCGACCTCCTCGATCCCGGAGTCGGCGACGTTGTCGAAGCTGTCGGGGGGTGGCAGGAAGGATGCAGGCAAACAGTTTGAGAGACCCGCTTGCTTTTTGCCGTCCAAGGAGTTTGCTGGCTGGCTGGGCGAAGGGGTGCCGTTCTTCCTCTGCACCATCAGGTCTGTCAGCGCCGAGCCGGGCACTGCGCGGTCGTCAGGGATGTCGAAGCTGTTGGCAAACTCCAAGGGAGGGGGCAGCGGCTCAGTGAACAGGAACTCCTCGTCGATGTCCACTGAGGCCAGGGGCGGCGGGGGGATGCGGAAAGGCAGGATGACAGGATCATCCACAGAGCTGGCGGCCACGATGGTTTTGCAGGGAGAAGCTGGGGGCTCGGGCGCGGCAGGGACGCTCAGCTCGCTCTCCGCTTCCTCGCTGCCCTCTGGCCTCTCCGGCGGGGAGTTCTCAGGGCTCGGCTCCATCTCAGCTCCCTTTTCCTCCTCATCCTCGGGCATATCATCTGACTTCACCGTATCCACTGTGTGCACCATCAACAAGCCAGCTGATTTTTGCTGCGAGGTATCCACAATGTTTATCAACATGTTCTTCTTCTCCTCAGCTTTCTTTTCTTTCCCTGCATCCATCTCGTACTTGTTCTCAGTCTCCTGCCGTCTCAACAGGCCGCGGGTATTTTGCCTGGTGACAGTGGCAGTAACAGGAAAAGTCGTTTCCACGTTGGGTCTCAGCTTGGTGTCGATGTAAAGCGGTTTGTTAAGGTCGGTTTTGACTGCGTCCCCTTTGCCTGGAATCTGCTGTGTCTGCTCTTTCATGGCTCTGTCCCTGGCAGAGAGCGCGAGGGCAAGTGGAGAGTTTGGATCCAACAGCTTCCCTGTGACCGGGTGGACGTAGCTATCCGAGCCAGGAGCGCTCGTGGGCTTGGCTGCCACCATACTGTTGTCAGTGCCTTTCGTTTTGGACGGAGCGTTCAATGTCCTTGAGTCGCTCTGGCTGCTGGGCTCACTGCTGTTAAAAAGGTTTTCGGGCTCCCTGGGGGTGGGGATCGGAGATGGCGACATGAGCTGTCTGAAACCATCCTCGCCGCTGAACATCGCCTCCTCGGTGAACTTGGACTGCCTCATCCGTGGTGTCGGTGGGGTCAATCCAACGTCCTCGTCTCCCAGGTCTGTGGAGAGGAAGGCTGGGGAATTGCGCCTCGCCTCCAGCCTCTTTTCCCTGTCCCTCACGGCCCCTGCGATGGCTGCTGCGAATGGGCTGCTGACTCCCAGGCTGTCGTCAGGCCGGAGCTGTCCGGGCTGCTCCGAAGACTGAGGATCGATCTCCATGCTGCTCCCTTGGCTGCTTTTCCCGCTGCTGCTGGTGGATGGCTCTTTGACGATGATGGTTGGGATTGGAATAGAGCAGGTCTTTTCTGGACTGTCCTCCACGTTGGATTGTTTCACCAGCATCCCCTTCCTCCTGGCTGGCTTGGCCGGCACGTAAACGGCTTTGCTGGCGATCTTCCCGACCTCGGAATAGGGGTTTTCCGGCATCTGGCCCCTCTTGCTCCTGAAATTGGCCTGAGCTGCGGCACTCCGGTTGTACAGGTCTTCCGAGTCCAGGGAGTACCGGTCCAGCTCCCGCCGGTAATAGATCCCTTTGTCCCTGATCATCGTCCCCACGCTCTCGGGCCGAACCAAAGAGATTTTTGCACCTGAATTCTGGTTAAATGGAGGTTTGATCGTTCCGTAGCTCCGGGAGGTCAGGGATTTGGGGGAGTTGTACAGAGAGGGGGAAGGTGGTGGTGGTGAGGGAGGTAAGGACTGTGGTGGTGGTGGGATATCTTCAGAGGTGTCAGGCATTGAAAGACTCCTGGTAAACTTCAGCATAGGAGGGGCCAGAAACTGCCGCTCTTACTCCGTTATTCCTGAAAAATCAGAGAGTGCTTTTAAAACACTGCCACATCCACGAGGATCCCCCACGATTTCTCCATCCAACCCAAAATTCCAGGGTGCATTCCCCATGGAATGGGGAGTATGCAAAATTCCAAAAGAGGCCTTTAGGTTGATTCCCACCATAATCATTCTTTCCTGTTGGACATCCCAGGTGCCAGGATTGAAAGGGATATTATGGAATTTTAATTAAACTGATGCATAGGCAAATGTTTGGGGTTTTTGTATCAGCAAGGTGGCTGTAGAAAAGCACATTCTCTTCGACAACTATTGAACAGGGAAGATATTCTGTGCAGAGGAGCTGCTTCTGCCTTGCTCCAGTACTCTACAATGCATATAATAAAACAACTCAGAAACTTAATGAATTTTTAAGATGCAATTGAAATTTAGCGAAGGGACTGTGAAGATCCTATTGGGAAAAAACCCCATCATGTTGCATTTCAAAAGATGACATTATATCATTACAAATATGACTTTTAACATAAATAAACTGGGTAATACTGGGGTAGTTTGGATGCTAATTTTACATCAGCATAATGCATTTCTAAATTGATAAAAGTCACTGCTAAAATTACTAACAAGAACAAAGAAAGCCAAATTTAGTCTGCCCTTTGCTTCTTTGTTGTAAAAACATCTATTGCCATCATTTGAAATGAAAAAAAGGTGGACTTTAGTCCATTTCATCAACAGGATTTCTATGTAAACTACACAGCATTACAATGCTTTCACCTCAAGTAACAAGGGAAAAAAAGGACCATATTTTGCCCTAATGTTTTGCAAAAGACTTATACTGATCTCTTTTTCTTTTGGTTCTTGTTAGAGGGAACATTCTAAAGAAAATAACCAAATATAATTCTGTACTTGCCAAATGTGGAAATCACATCACCTTACACGCAAACTTCTTTTCTCATGAGCTTTGTATAAAGATTAAACAGCCACTCACTGGGGTAAAGAGGTTGGAGAAACACACTTTAGGAAAGAACCAAAGTTACCAGAAGTATGCCACTAATGAACAAAACCATACAAGAGAGGCATTTTACCTATAGATTTTTGTCTTCTCATTGTACCCCGAGGTATACCCAGAAAAGGACCTTGAGGGCTCCCTGGGACAGTGGGTGTCATCACAGCAATACCCTGTCTCTCATACATGGACTACAAAAGAGCAAACAGAAACCCCAACAGCATTAAAGCATGAAAGTCTCTCCCATGTAGAAATAATGCCTCACCCATTACCCCTTTCACTGAGAATTCTTATGGAAAATAATGAATCTGAGGTTATTTCTGGGGAGGAGGTGGAGAGAAAGGGAAGGCTGAGCTTTGTTTAGACACTCATGAAAGGACAGCAGCTGTAGGTGGAGTGTGTTGATATTATTTACAAGGCAACAGCTTAAGGTGGGTAATGGAAAAGTATGTCCAAAATGCAATAAAAACAGTTATTTTTTTTACCTGCAAAGTTTTGTTAGATTAAATTCTGCACTTGAATGATGCAATTTCAGAGTTCTGGCATTTAATTTTTAGTTCATGCTATAGTATTAATGTCAATTATTCCCTTACAAAGCATTGGGCATTATTTAATCAAGGAATTAGATACATTAGTAGGAATAAAGCAGCGCTTTGTGGCTCCCACTCACATTCATATCTGAAGGAAAACATCTACTAGAAGGCCGCTGTTTTATAGTTGCCACTCTGGAGTCCACAGTTGCATTGTCTGCAATTCTTGATGGCTTGGAAACTGGCACTATTTCATCCACCTTATCTGTAATATAAAAGCATTCAGTAAAATAAATATCACCTGTTCAAAGAACTGGAAAAGTTAATTATTGCAAGGTCAAAGGAAGAGATTTACTTTTCAAAAAAATGCAAAGAAAAAGTTTTTTTGGCATTTTAACAAGGCAACGCTTGAGCATCATAAGTCGTGCAAGCCGAGCACTTTTTATTGCTGCTACATAACATGCATGCTTTAGTTTTAAGCCTGCATGCATTTAATGTTTACTTAGTGTGACTCGAAAAACAATCCTCTTCTTCAAACCTTCAAAATGTGAAGGGAGAATATCTATATAGAAATGGAAAGAAGACCTTTAGAAATAGTGAATCCGTAGAGCACTGTTTCAAATAGAGATAAGCAGACTGTACTTCGTCATCAGAATTTCAGTGATATTTTGGACAATAACAAGTACTCCAGAAGTGCTCTTTCATGCCTATGCTCCTTAAATAATAACATCCTGATTTGTTCACACTCTTGGACTTGCAGGCTAGCACTGCTAACTGCATCCTTTGTTTAAATGAAACTTTTATATGCATTTCTGTTGGTTTGTTTTTTTAAAATTTCTTTTAATAACTGGACAGTTTGGGAATGCATTTAGTCATGGTCAGAAACAGACCAAAAATAGGCAAAGTCCAAATCTGAATGAGAACTTCAACATTTGGATTTGGGACTCTGATCTACTGCATGATGTGATGGTAAAATACAGGGATAAGTTTAATCAGGATATTCCAAAGCTGAGTGCTGGTGTTAGCCCCGTCTCCAACTTTGGTCACAAGCAAGGTTCATCAGCATTAAATACAAAATGTTACTCCCTCACATGGAAGACCTTAAAGTGCAGTATAATCCACTAATTATTTCCTGTCAGCTCCTTTTTTTGCCCCTTCTGCTGCTACAAAAGCAAGGCACAGAGAAATTAAATCACTAGCCCAAGCCACCAGGAGAGTTTGAGTTTGGAATCTCTACTAGAATCCAAACTGGAATCACACCAACAGCTTTCCTTGCTACGCCTTCCACTGCATTTGCTTGCCTGTATCATGTTAGTGTCTTTTCCTTTGAAGTTTCACCAAAACCAGGATTAGTTTCATAGCCTGTGGCATTTCCCTGAGTGGAACACCTCAGCCTGGCTCCTAGGCTTCCACAACACGAGTCAGAGCAATGCTACTTTTCAGCAATTAGCTCCATCTCCCAATTAATTGATTATTTGTCAGACAAGGATAGTTACTTCATTAGGATACTGCAGACTTGAAAAATCCCCAGGGTTCTGGTGATCTAGAGCTGGTATTACTACCCCAAGTATTGTATTTAGGGATTTAAATTTTACCTCTCGCTGGAGAGCAGCACACTCAGAGCCCTGGATATTGAAATGGATGGGAATAAGGCAGGAGGAAAAGAGCTTTTGATCCCTCTAAACAGTAGATCTGGCTGATGCAAGGATGATATTTTAAACAGGAGAAGAAGAGAGGGAAGAACCTTTAGACTTCGGGTTAGGAAGAAGGTTGTCCTAGAAGTGGATATTTCAGTGTCACAGAGGGTCAGGGAGCAGGCAGGAAAGGAAAGGCTGAGCAGGACCAGTAAGCTGAACACTGCTGAGTACTGTCTCACAAGAATAGTGTTGCTGTTTCTTTTCAACTGAAGTTAGCCTTCAAGCCTTTTCATTGGTCTGCTTTTTTTTTTTTTTCTTTTTTTTTTTTTTGGTGGGGTTTAAATCATCCAGTGGAAGGAGAAAAGAAAAAAATTCTTAAAATTGTCACATGTATTCAAAAATAAAAACCAAGTTTGTGTCACATTTCATAAGGCTTTTCATAAGGGGATCTATGACCAAGAGCTTCAACTGGGCAGAGATTTCCTCTTAAGGCTCTCCCACCCTTGTTCTCATCCCAGAAGCCAAACAACTAATCTTTGGGATACAGAAAGAAGGAAGCCTTGGAAACTGAAGCACTCAAAATCTGCAAATGAGAAATTGAAATACACCACGTAAGAAGTGATCCCCTTTATTTTGAACAGACACATGTAGCCAGATACCCATTCAGACAACAAAAAGCTACAGGGAAAAAGTGATGAGGCCATGACAGACACTTGGAAAAGCATGAAAATTTTTGTTGGGGATGAAACATACATACCCTCCAACTGCACTGATTTTGCTAGACAATCCTAGAAGTCAGATCCTAATTTTGGATCTGACCAAAATATCAGTTGGTACCCATTCTTAAAACCATGAGGGGAAAAAAAAACTGGGTTTTTTTGTGAGTTTATTGCAGGTTTCTGTCTGTAGAGAGGTTTTCAGTCCTTCTCACCCTATGGCTGCTCCCATTTGCCACATTTAGCCAAAGCACCCAGAAATGGGAGAGGAGGGCAGGTTAAAGCTTGAGCTGCTTTGCAAGGAACTCTTTAGGGCTTGCTCACGTGGCGCTTCCAACGGCAGCACTGCACAGCTCTTTCTCTTGCTCTACTGCATTTGGATTAGAAAGCAAAGGTAGAGTGGAGCTTGTCATTTTGGAGCTACCACAATAAAAAATGTGAGGCCACAGAAGCAGCCAGCACGTGGAGACTGATCCTAAATGGAGGCAGCTACATGGCGGGTCCTGTGGGAAACGTCAAAATCGGAACGCCTGGCCACGACTGCCCCATCCTGCTGGAGTGAAAGCACGACGTGAAACAAAAACATCCTCGCTGCCCTATCAAACATGCTCTTCAGGCCAAGGAAATGGACTGGCTGAACCACAGCTAGCCTCACTCAGACTCACCCCAGAGAAAGAAGATGTGTTGGGCCAAACCTCCACTTGCCTGTGCCTCGAGCTGTTTGTCTCCACAGCACCAGAGTGCAAACCCCTCCTGCATCCGAACCACCGTTCCAAATATACTCCTATTGGAATAATTTGTCAGGCTCACTAATTAGCTCTCCTCCCAGTCTCCTTGTGAGCTCAAATACTCTACAGCATGCACTCCTCATACCAACAAGAGGGGAAGCTCACAAGCTTGTGTTGGAAATTCTCTGAGGATAATTTTACAAATAACCCTGACAAAAGAGAGAGAAAAAAGTCACAAAACAGATGCAAAAATTGGCACCTGCTGTGAGGTGTGCTGACAGAGTGCCCCAAAGAAGCCTGCCTCCAACGGGATTTTTAAAAGGAATGCAGCTGGATGAAGGTCAAAAGGAAGGAATGTGGGAAAACCCTGCACTGGAGGTTGGCCATGCAAGCTGCATTTCCTCCTTGAACTGGTTGTTTAGCAGAGTACAGCCACAAGCACACACGCACACACACTTTTACAGGAGAAGTTTGTGGCTGGCTGGTAGAGTAACAAACTCTGATCTGCTTTGCCCTGAATAACCTCAGCCTCACTGGAAGACAGGGAAGAAGAGTCTACATCTCACTGGCCAAAAAGCATGGCTCGGTTGTAGTCACAGAAGAGGATTTTTAAGCCTATGATTATTCCCTGGCATTTTCCATAGAAACTGCTCTGCACCTTCCCGAGAAGTCGCAACGACCTGTTGAGAGTCAAACACAGGAGCCATGCTACACCTGTGAGAACCTGTCCCCACTGCTCCAGGACTTCCTGGAAGCAGCATCCTTCCAGAGAACTGTCAGGGATACCACATGTAAAAGCCAGTCTGATGCCTCTGCATGCATATAGCAATTTGAGTGCCACTATATTAAATTCCCCCGAGAGAGGCAGCACCAACAGATATAAAGTAATTTATTGCCAAAGTGCGTTTCCATCTGCCCTGTTTGGTTACCAATGGGACCCGTGCCCTGCTCAGGGTGCCAGCCCTCAGGAAATTGGATGGCCTAAAGGCACAGAAGGTAGTTGTGTTTTATCAAGATGCAGGTCTCGTCTCTGATGAAAAGCTCTTGATCACAGACAGAGTAGCACAGTACCCAACAGCATGTCATGACTTTTACATTCTCAAGAGCGCTGGCTGCTAGGCAAGTTGCTTTTTTCTTTTTTTTTTTTTCTTTTTCTTTAATAATTAATATCTGTGATAATTACAGGGGACAGTCTCCTCCTAATAGATTTGTTGCAGTAGATGGCTCTTATCCCCATAGAACACATTGCTTAGTGACTCCTGTTCCGAATACCCAGACTCTCTCAGAGGAAAAAGTATAATGCTGCCCATCAAGCCACCAGATCCATCATCAAATGAACTTTGAAAACGAGAGTCAGGTGCCCAGATAGATCTGGTGGCACATCACTACACAGCCCCCAAAAAGAGAAATATGAGGTATGATCCTGGCAACATTACTTATTGTACGACATAGCCAAGACATGTGGATTAGCTCCACCGAGGGTCTTAGGAAGTGAGCTGGTGAGACCCACAGAGGATAAGAATGGTCATGATCCAGTACAGGCTATACCCCAACACCTCAGGCTGGCATGCCAGAAACACCAGGCAAAGACTGATCGAACACAGTTTGGGAGGCGAGTATTGCCAAGACCTCTATACTTACCACCAAGTCCCGTGTGCTTGCTCAGAGGGGGTGGGATAATGGAGAAAGAAAACTCAAAAAACAGCTGCCTCAAGAAATGACTTGTATTTGTAAGAAAAGCAATGAATGCCTGGCACAGAGTAAAAAAATGCTCGTATGAAGTTAAAGTGAAAGAACAGAGGCAAATGTTCTTCAAATACCAGCAGCACACATCGTTAACAGTGCAAATATAAACTACAAAATGTTAGACTAATCTAGTCAGCCAGAATACAATGTTAGCCAATGTAGGAAATGGTTGAACTCTGCCACCGATGGCCTTATGGCTAAGAATTAAAAGGACAGGCACATTAAAAAAAACCTCTAAAAATCCTATGGAGTGGTTATTTTTTCTTCCCTCCCCCTTTTGCCTGGCGTGGAGGCATGGGCAGCGAGGCCCTCTCGGTTATGGCTCTCTGCAGCCGGCCACTGCGACAAGGCAGGGTGGCCTGCGGCGGGTCGCGAGAGTCGCTCGTCCCTTCGGCCCCTGGTAAGCACACAGTGGAGGATGCCACTGCGTCCTCACCAGTCCATGTCGAGGCACACGTCAACTCGACATGGGGGGTGGCTCTTTGGGAGATGCGCGTTTCGAGGACCTGTGTCCTCGGCTGCTTGAGGAAAGCTAAAATCTCTGACAGGTAGTTATGGATGGCTCTTGTGGAGGTAGCCACAATGCCCAGCTGCAGCTCCATACGGCCCATGGACTGGGACATGAGACCCATGGACTGTGCATGCTCCCTCTTGATATTTTCCAGCAGCTGCACAATCCTACTGTTGGTTTCCATCAACAGCTTCTCTCCCTCTGTTAGCTGGGGCTGCCCTCTCCAACCCCGATCCCTAGGGACAGGCTCAACACCGCAGCGCTCTTCATTCATCTCATCATTTCCCTCCTCCTCAGGAGAGTCACTTTCAAACTGAGGAGTCCTACTGAGTGACTGATCCCCGGGAGACTGTATGTCCATGGTGCACTCTGGAGTCCGCGCCGGTGTTTGAAATCCCTCAAAATCCTCCCCAACGTTGCTGTGCGTTTCAGACGAGGACAGCGGCCACTGCCAGCTCTCTGTGGTCCTGGCTGGCGAGTCTTCGTCAGAGGCAGGCACCGAGGATTCCTGTTCTTCGGCCGGCGTGGACAGCGAGCTCCCTCGGTGATGGCTGGCTTGCCCCGAGGATCCAGGAACCTCCCCATCTTGCTCCCCAGTGACATCTGGCAATCAAATAGAGGAGCAACAACCACTGTATCTGAGGCCAGGCAGATGGAGGTATCTACATGCATTGGACAACACATAGAAATAAGCCAGTTGGGAAGCCAGAGTGTATGTGTTTGGGCAAACGGAAGGGCGGACTAAAGTTTAGTGACTGCATTGGGCACGTGGCAATTGGCGTCATTAAGCACTTTTGGTCTCAGTGCACACTGTCCTGTACCCAGAACACACACAGCACTGCTGCATCCCAAGGCAGGAGCTACCAAATTCCCCTCAGCGTGACTGTGACAGGAAATGTCAGTGAACCTAGCGAGAAGCTCACCTATGCACTGCAGTGGTGTCAGTCAGAAATCCCTGGGACGAGCTCAGGGCCAAGGGTCCAATTGAGCTTCCTGGGGTGCCAGATGTGCTCCACCACTGGCTGAGGGCAGCCCTTTGTTGCTCTGAAGCACTGCTGGCTATCTTCACTTTTGTCCGACGTCTCATGTCACCCCACCCAAAATCTCTCCCAAATAACTGCTGCAGCGCGACGGCGGCCGTCCGTGGGATTATCCCGTGAGCAATGCCCTCCCCAACATTTGCCAGGTTCTCCTTGCTCTCTTCTCCAAACAGTAGGAAATGCTATCTGAGGGCATTGCTCACCGGGATCTCTTTGTCTCCTGCAAATGAACTGAGTTTTGCCCTCCCCTGGCTACCTCTTCCCTTGCCTGAGGGTGCGTGGTGGAAATCTGGGTGCAAGCGCTTCCCCATGGCAACTCTAGAGAAAAATGCTCTTCCAAAGAGCAGGAAAGGCTCAGGCTTTTGCACCCACAAGAATCACCAGCTCACAATGAAGTGTGATCTGCCCAGCTCTGTCCTGCACCTCTCTGCATTACGTGAGGCTGTGGCCAGGACTCTGTACACTTTCTGTTACTTCAGATAAAAAAATGAGTCCACCTCTTTTTTTTTAAATTTTTTTTGAGGGGAGCCAATTTGGTCATGAGAAATCACCATGGGGCAGTGTGGCTGAAGGAGGCAGCACAAAGCCCAAACCCAAAGCCCTGCATTCCCCACGCTCAGGCAAGGGACAGCTGAGAGAAGCACTGCTCTTGGTAGGGTTGTGACCCAACCAGGCTGCTGCTGGTCACACCACAGTGGCCTGAGTGCCAGATCAGTGCCATGCCTACTCTCTGGCATCCCAGCCTTGAAAAAAGCTTTTTAGTTTGTTGTTTTTTTCTTTAAGGATTAATTTCTGTTTTTTGAAATACTGCTCTGCAGACCTCAGTGGAAGCTGTAAGTTTATATCTGCAAGGTGTTGCTGAGGTCATGTTAAACCATACTTTTGGTTCTATTTGTGAATCAGGGCAGGGTTTTGTTTGATTTTTGTTTTTTCAATTATTTTATGTGAAATATAATGAAATGAAAAGCTTTTTCTGACAGACCCAAGGATCCCTCCTCCTATATCTCAGTCCCTGTCTACCACAGTGTGCTACTCATTATTTCTACACCCATGTGCCTGCAATATTATGGTGCTCTAAAAGGGATTCTGTGTGACTTCACTGAATGATGACTTTTAAGTGCTAAAATAATGGATATTATTCGTGCATTTAGCATATTCACTACTTCAAAGTATTCACATTCAAAGTATTCATATTCTCTCTGCGTCTGGCTGGACTGTCCAGTTGCATGTTTTATGGAAAGTGAGGATGAAATTGTATTTGTAAAAAGGCATGAGCTCCTTATGGAAATGAATTCTAGGGACAAACTGTCATGCAATCATTGGCTCTCCCACTCCATGGAGGTTTGAAAGGGACTACATATCAACCTAACTAAGAACTGCTTCTTCCTTGGCAATTCTTCTCCTGCTTTGTCTAATACAGCCATAGCTGCATTCCTTCATTAGCAAAGCTCTCTTAACAACTACAGTGTAGGATCATGAAATGATTTCTCAGCATTTTCCTATTTGAGTACACATGAAAAAAAAAAAAAAGAACAAAAAACAGGGGACCTAATTTTACCACACAAAGCAAACACACACTTCAATTAAAGTCTAAGGAATCAGAGTGAGGTAAGGGATCATAAATACTCATTCTGGTAGAGCCACTGGTCATACTGAATGTCTTGGCATTTCTTTTGACATGTCAACAGAAAATTCCCCATATTTAAAAACCCCATTTAGCTGGCAAGTGTTCTAAACAGAGACCACCTAACAACTGGTAAGTAGTAGAACCAAACTATACTGGAAGTCAAAAACAGAAGCAAAACAAAATAAAAAACCTCCAAACTCCACACTGATTTATGAACACTTCTGTAAATGGTATCACTGTCTAATTTGTTCAGACTCAGGGGGACCAGAACACTTTTGTTATTTGTGCATGTCTACACATTTGCCAGAGGCTTGTAAAGAAAAATTTCTCTGAAAAATCGCAATAATAAATTTTTGCAAAATTCCTTCTGTCCTATGAAATGTTACCACTTGCCATTCTCCCAGTCAGTCTTTTCAGCCTTTCAGAGCTGAAAGAACAGCATCTGGCAATCAGTGACCAATGACACAAATGACAAAAGAGCAAAGGGTCTGTGAAAACCCCTGGGCAGAAGGTTAACTGCGGAAACTCTTGGCGAATACTTCTGAATAATGAATACATGCACAGGCTTTAGGTTAGGTTGGTAAACTTGGCTGGCAGTGAGAAGGAGGAACAACCATCACTGTTATTATTTGTAACAAGGTGCTCAGCATCTCTCAGCAACTCCGGTTTCTGGAAGCTTTGGGAAGCATTGCCATGGGCATGGGGAACCGAGGGTGTGTTACAGGCATGGCCCTCCACAAACTTTCCTTCACTAAGGAGCAATCATGGGAAAATTGCCTGGAGGCCACTGGCTGACACCACCTGGATGAACATGTGAGTCTCTGCCCAAGAAATCCATTCCTTGGTGACCAAAAGTCACCCTGAATTCTGGGTGGATCTTGGTCAGGTTGGTTACACCAGTGCCTAGGCTGGGGCTGTGGGAGAGGTGTGCCAGGCACAGCAGGGGCGCTGCAAAACTGGGTTCAGTCAGAAACCATCCTTATGTTTGAACAGCTGACAGAGTGACCTCAACTAACTGCCTTTAACTCCTTAGAAAAGGGGCCACTTCCAAAAAGAGAAAAAGAGAGAGGCCACCACAACTGTGAAGTCAAAATTGGCCATGGATCAAACCATGCACCAACATGGCTGACCTCACCTGGTTGTTAATTTGCTTTAAAAAAAAAAAAAGAAGTCTCTTTCTTTTCAAGCTTTAAATAGAGTGGGTACAAAGAAGCACAGCTGGCTTCCTTGGGTGTGAAGCAAAGGGAAGAGGTCAGATTCCCTGATCTTTCTAGCAATTTCCACCTGACACACCATTCCTACATGCAGCATTTTCCTCACAGTGATAGATATGACTTACAGGCAAAATAGGTCACTTCTGTCTTTTACAGGTATCTTTATACCAAGTGATAGCAGCCATCAGACCTGCAGCCTCCAAGGTACATGTTCCTAACCTCACGTCCCTTGCTGTGCTGGGGCAGGACTTCCATCTCCATCCTTAATGGTTGAGGATGGGACTCAGGGAGGAGCATGCAAATGTGCTAAAGGGAGCAGAAACATCTGGAAGTCAGTGACCCACTGTACTTCAGCTTTAGTGTTTGATCACTGTGGGTACTATGCAGCTATTTCCAAAAGCTCCCTGGGATTCACAGGTTTCTGAAGGCTGTTTTTTGTTTTACCTCAGTGACTCTGCGGTGTTTAAGGAAAAAAAAAAAGATACCTGCTATTGAGGGGGTCCATGCAATAGGAACTGGTGAGCCTTCACCAAAGTCCTGGCTATCTCCCTTTCTCCCCTGTTGGATAGGTTCTCTGTTTCTGCAGAGGAGCAGAATCTGCCAGACAGATTCTCTGTTCCTGCTGCCTATCCAGGTGATTCTCCTGGGCTTACACAGAGCCTGCTCTGACGTGGTGGACCAGCAGGTGCTACTGGAGGTCACAGGAGAGCTGCTCCAGGTGCGCCTGCAGGGAAGAGCTGTGGTTTGCCCCATCCTGCCCTGAGCATGCTGATCAAAGCCAAGTTTATTCCAGCCTTTAGGTACATGAATATGTCCATTATTTTGGAGCACTGCTATTCCGTGCTATTCCTTGCACAACAACGTTCATCACCACTGAGAGTCCTTTGTGTTGGTCATTAGGCATTTTTAGGATTGTAGCAATTACTGGGTTGAGATACACAGAGAATTACTGAGTGGTTGATTCAGCTGCAGGGGTAGAGGACTGAGACAGAGGCCAAGAACAGAGCAGGGCTTTGGATATACACAAACTTTAGAGACATCAGAAGTATTTCTTTAACTTTTGGTCACTGAAGAACATTTGAGATTTATGCCTGTGTTGTGCCTTACCTGCCACTTGGACTGGCAGCTGATCCCTCCCCTGAGATGTGCTGCTCTTTAAGAAGCCCTCCTTTTGAAATCCCACCATTCCTGTTTCACCTCTGCTACCGGATCGTTGCCTTTTCTTTCCATTATCTTTCCTTTTCAGACTGCCCACCAGCGGAGCTGCACGGGAGGGCTGGGGCAGGCACCGTCTCT